>NC_052164.1:91546148-91865202 GCF_902713615.1 Scyliorhinus canicula | reverse complement strand
TCTACTACCTTCACTTTGACAAAAACTTTACAAAACTAAGGTGACTCCTCTTGCTTCAGGCATTTGCTGCTGTCTGGAGCTCATCCAAACTATTGTTGGACCGTCGAAGTAGCAGCGAAGTAGTTTGGCAATTTGAACATCTGCGGAATCAGGAGAGTGATTGCAAAAAGCTGCAAAGATTTCCAGCTGTGTCGAATCGCAAAGACAAAGCTGGTTGAAAAAGAATCTACCACCTCATTCAATCCCCAACAGGCTGGCAATGCATCGAGGTCTGAACTATTCAGCTGCATGAAAAAAAATCCTGGTATGCTTTCTTTAAAATTCGCCACTGTGCCAGGTGACCGGAGGCTGCTTTCCCCTTCGAGGTGGAGAGTTGACTGGTGGTGATTTAACCTGAGTGTCACCACACCTCAGACGAGAGGCAAGGTTGAGAAGGCTGGGCCTTCATTAATAACCTCAGCCGGTACGGGAATTGAACCCGTGCTGTTGGCCTCGCTCTACATCACAAACCAGCTATCCAACCAACTGAGTTAAACCGGACTATTTCTATATTATCTGCTGTTACAGGCAATGTGACATGGGACAGCCCAATTTCACCCACTGTTTCCAAACTTCATGGGGGAGTTCTACTCCAGACTTTCCTTCGAAAAATATACAGCTTTTCACCTACCTGCAGGCGGCCGACAGGGCCCTGGAGTACTTCTCGCAGCTTTGGCTGCGGATACGGGCACCCGCACTTCCAGTTCCGAGTCCGCGCATGAGCACGGCGAAGGCCTCCGTGTCCGAGCCGAACGCGATGGCAGACTCAGCCGGCGGACCTGAACTAACAAACAAGGTCGCAACGATCTGCCACGCACCGCTCCATTTAACCCGCCCGATCGCCTCCCCAGCCTCCCATAAATCCCCCCCGGTACTTGATCCCCCCCCCCCCCTCCCCCCCACCACCAGGGTGGCGCCAGGCGAGAGTCCCGACCGGCCAGGCATGGTTAGAACCACGCCGTCGGTAATTCAGCCGGTTGGGACTGGAGCATCGCTGGGAGGGCCTCTGGCAATGGCCCCCTCCCCCTCCCCGCAGCCGCACCACGTAAATCGCGCGCAAGCAATTCTCCGGGGATCGGAAAATCGCGGGAGCGGCGCTGGGCCTAATTCCCAAGTAAAAATAGATGCTCCACCCCCGCGCCAAACGCGATTTCGACGTGAATCCAGCCTCCTTTGTCCCATAACATTTACATTTGTCTTATAAAGCACAGAGGAGTCCAGAATGAGGGACTTACAATAAGGGGAGGGCAATTTCAGACTGAGACGGCGAGCAATTTCTCGACTAAAGGGTTGTGAATCTTTGGAATTCTCTACCCCAGAAAATTCCCAGCCGTTGAGTGTATTCATGATTGAAATCGATACTCCAAGTGAGTCTAAGGGATTCAAGGGTTATGGGTTTCAAGTTGGGAAGGAGCGATGGTTGAGGATCATCTTATCTAATGGCAGAGGAGACATACGTATTGCTCATGTGCCTAAATCGTATTAGTAGCAGTTCTTGCAGCACTCAACTGGTCAAGTATTGGGCCACAATGGACTAGAAGGTCCAAGGCGCATTTCTTCATGAACTAACATCTGTAGAATTTGGCTGGAGTGCTAAAAATAGCCCTGATATTCTTCGATTGGTGAAGAATGAATATTTTTCGGCCAATATGCCTGCTTGAGATCTTCTGGCCGATATATTCCTCCAGTAATGTGCGTCTCCTATTTTCATTTCTCCACTATTGGCGGCTGTGCTTTCTGCTGTCTGGGTGCTAAGATCTGGAAAACGCTCTGTAATAACCTCTCAGCCTCTATTCACCTATGCCACCCTGCATAAGATCTACTTCATTCACCAATCTTATAGCCATCTGTCCGAAAATCATCTGCTGTGGGTGAGTCTGCATCACATTTAGTTCGATAATACTAATGAAGGAACTCTGGGCATTTCACTACACTGAAGGGGCTAAATTAATTAAGGTCATTGTTGTTGCTGATAACTAAACAAAGATCCCTTGCTCGAAGTTTGTTTGGGTGAACATTTGACGCCAATGTTTCACCGCTGCATTTGCTCAACTAATGCTGAAGTGTAACTACCCCGATGGAACGGACCAGTACATGGGTAATCTGTGAACATTACCTTAAGCACATCGTAATAATGTTAGTTAAACAATGAGCAGAAACGTGCAGCTAGGACCATTACTAGCGGAGGACAGAAACTTGGATGCAACAACAGCATATTGAGAAAGTAACATTTCTTCGTTTTACATCAATGTTCACATAAAAATATGGACACATAGGACAATCTTTGGGTTAACAATGAAAATTGAAACAGATTCAGTTTTGCGTTCGCCGAGCTTTTGAAAATGTGTCAAGCCCACAAATATCTACACTTGGAAGTCAAACAGGAGATCTGCTCCAAAACTGCCGAGCCCTGCCCTTCACCGTTCAGCCCCGAGAGCAGCCAGGTATTTGAAATGAAGCATTTTGAAATCGCGCACTATTCCATACACACCCAATGAATAAAAACGCCAACCATCGGCCTCACAGGAGGAGCAGTTTACTGCATAGGAACCAATCAAAACCAACACTAAATAAGAAATGGAGCACATTTTTGCAGGTTAGCCCACGTTTGCATTTTATTTTTGCAGAATTAGCCGCCAGGATGTTACAGATGGCAGGCATGGGGTTCCGGGGGCTGCCACTGAACTGAACAATTCAATGCATGGCCACGTTACCAACGTCAGCAGTAAACAGATATTGAGCCAAATTGTACATGCCACCCCCCCTCCAGCAGGTGCGATTGGCACGCAAAATAGGAGACAGTAAAATGGGGTGGGCACCAATCCCACCACCTTCCTGCCCGCAACTGAGCTCACTCCATAGTAATGGGGGGGGGGGGGGGGGGGGGGGGGGCATCAAATTTGGCAGCCCAGATTTACAAGAACAATTAAGGGCCAATTAGGCTTGCTACCAATCCGATTGACCGTGATAATACACTGCCCCCATCATGAAACCTTTGGCTGGGCAGCAGGGTCGGAGCGGGAAGCCTACATGTCAAGTTGTTCAAGGGCAGGAAGGAAGGTTGGGGATGTGGGGAGCGAGGGGTTGGCTGATGTTTGCCAATTGTGGGATACCTCCTTTGGATTGAACCGCCTCTTCCTTCCTACCCAATCCCTCCTGTATTGTGTGGTAGGTCAGTTAAAACAATTGTTTTCCCCTGCACCACTGAATAATCAGTAAAGTTGAAAAAAAATCAGTCTATATAATCCATTTTTATAAAAGTCGCTCGGTTTATTTACTCAAGGTACAGCACCTTCTCGAAAAGCAAATGTCCCAAAACGGATGCTCGGACTCTAATGAGGACTCAAGCTCCAGGCTCAACAAAGATATGATGGGACAAACCAAATGACCAAAAGATCATGAGTGGATGGTTCTGTGGTCAAATGCACCATTGTATTGTGGTGATGGTCCCATGTGTAAATTGTTAAATTCTCTGCCCAGTAAACTATGTTCAACCAGTTTTGGACACTGAACTCCACCCTCGGTGATGGGAAAGGAATCTGATTTGAGCTCTCCGACTGGCATTCAGTAATGCCTAATGAACAATGCAGTTCTGTATTATCAGGCTAGGCGAAAGCACCCTCAAATGGTCACAGTCTAGACTCTCTCTTGGAACACGGACTCGAAGACGGGTGGCCCTATAGAGCTGGATACCTTTGTAGAGATGGTCATTTGCATTGGGAAAAAATATTAGGCTTTTGTGGAATACATTATTAGCGAAGTGTATCACATTTATTCAATGCAAATTAAGTATATGGGCCACATGTAACTGTGCCGCACACTACCCTGCAGAGATGCATGCCTTTAGACAATGCTCAAATATGATCGTGAAGAAACATTGAACATGCAAGCTGCATTTCATTAATTCCCCAAAGGTTTACCATCAGCTGCAATCAGTTACTGGTGGAAATGGTGTCTGGTCTTGGAGCATTTCATAACTGGGAGTGAGTTCCACTTACCTAGAAAACAAAAGGGAGAGATCTTGATTACAAAAAGGTATTGTTTTTATTGTTGGAAGGACTACAATGTTTTAATAGGTGAACATGGATTGTTGCCAGTGAAGTAGAAAATGAAGATTGAGATCAAATGTGTTCAATTTCCAAGTCAATATAAATTTAGCAACAAGTCTGTAAAAGTTCATTTTTGCATCTGTATATAATGCTTGACAGTGAGTTAGATTGTTCGTTTACTCACAATGTGAATACACGAACAAATAATGTGGCCATGTAATGTATGCATATGTTCACTGATTAATGTTTTATGTGCACAAACACGATGACACCAATCTCTGTTCTTCGCAAATGAAAACAAACAGAATGTCAGTGTGTTATATAATGTACATTGACAAAAAGTCAAACATCACATACAAAATAGATAAATGGGATCAGAAGATAAGCAATCAGGTCAGTGAGTCCCCCTTCACTCAGAAGCAACATTTTATTAAGATGCCTGCTCACCAGGGTAGTTGAAAGAAAAAATACAAAAAACTCTTCAGCCCTCATCCTCCAAACCCAATCCATGCTAACTCATGTCCTCATCCACCATCCCATTCCCCTCTTACTCTCTAAGCCAAGCTTTAAACTTCCACCCATCCCCTCATGCCCCCTATGGTAACCTCTGCCCTTACCCCTCCACCCCTTATGGCCCTTCATGTCTCCTCTGCCTAGACATGACACTTCTATGCCCATTGGTTCTCTGCAGTGTGAAGTGAGATAATGAACCCTGTAGGGTAAAGCGATGTGTGTAAACAAAAAATATCTTAAAAATGTAATACATTGTACATTCTCCCCGTGTTTCTTGTTGTTTATTGGGAAATAGTATACCAGTGCTCTTTTCAGGTGTGAAGTTAACAATTTAATATTGTAGTCATGTTAAAATCTGTTCTAGAAATGTCAAAGCCCTAATTTTTCATGCGATCACGCCTGGAGCGATCATTC
The DNA here is from genome assembly GCF_902713615.1 of Scyliorhinus canicula. Classification (NCBI taxonomy): domain Eukaryota; kingdom Metazoa; phylum Chordata; class Chondrichthyes; order Carcharhiniformes; family Scyliorhinidae; genus Scyliorhinus; species Scyliorhinus canicula. The sequence goes on along the minus strand of NC_052164.1, from coordinate 91,860,187 downwards.
TTTCTGCACAATCTTCAAATAAATTAAAATATTCGGGTTTCGGTCCAATATCTTAGTCGCTGTTGGGGTCTGGACAGCAATCGTAATAATGTCAAGGGACAACTTGGAACCCAAGGGAACAAATGGCCCCAGTGGAGTGGGGGGAGGGGAGATAATGCTGAGGGAAAAACCGTTCTCTAACGTGCCACTATCAGCACACTTCCAAGCCGTCATCACCATCACCACCATTTACATTCCCTTTGTTTTTTTGTCCACAATATCTTTGTCAATCTCCACCTGCTGCTGGACCTCTATCCAGCCCCACTGCTCCACGCCACCTCTACTCCCCCACAGCACACACAACAGTATAAATATCATCCTATTTCCAGTTCTCTCTTTGACAAAGACTCATCCAGGCTCGAAACGTTAGCTCCGTTCTCTCTCCACAGATGTTGTCAGACCTGCTGAGGTTGTCCAGCATTTTCTGGGCGGGATTCTCCGACCACGTGCCAGGTCGGAGAATCGCCGGTGGGCCGCGCGAATCGCGCCACGCCACCGGCACGCAATTCTCCGCAGAGCGGGGAATCGGCGCCGTTGGCGCGGCGACGGTCGCGGGCCGCTCTACGTGGCCGGCCCACCGATTCTCCGGCACGGATGGGCTGAGTGGCCATAAGAAAAGAGCTGAGTCCCGCTGGGTCCACCCCTGGGGGGGGGCCTCCGATGTAGCCTGGCGCCCACCGATCGGCGGGCCGGTCTCTGTGGCTGGGGGCCTCCTTTCCTACGCGCCAGCCCCTGTAGTCTTGCGCCATGTTGCGTCGGGGCCGGCGCGTTGAAGGAGGCCACTGCGCATGTCCTCGTTGGCGCCGGCGCAACTGCGCATGCGCGGATCCCGCGCCGCACAGTTCGCACCGGGATCTGCAGCTGGAGTGGCGCGAACCGCTCCAGCACCATGCTGGCCCCTTGGAGGTGCCAGAATTAGTGTCCACGCAGTCGTAAAACGCAACCGGGTTGCGTTGAAGTCACCGAGTATTCTTGTTAACCAAAGTATCCTCAATGGCATTAAAAGCTCCATTATATATCATCACTTTCTACAGTGAGGCTTGCAAGGTCACAATCGCAGGCAGCAGTTGCAAGGACACTGCACATGGGGATTGATTTATCAACTGTAAGGAAGTTAATTGAAGTTAAGTCTTGTGATTGAATTTCCACATTCCATGTTTAAGAGCTATATTCTACAAGCAGTTAGGTCGAAGATTATGTTATAATTTTAAATTTCCTCATGCTGTTTTCTAAGTCTATGTTTTGCATTGTGCCTCTGTTTTGGGGCAAAATGGAAGAATGAAAGAGATCAAGTGGTCAAGACTAAATTCTACTGATTAAAAACAGTGGTTTGGGTATTAAAGATTAAAGGGAGCACAAGCTGGTTTGCTGAGAAGGCAGTGAAAGGTGTCTTTGCCTGTAATTAATGACCAATTCATCTGTACAGATTGGCGGATAGACCCTGTGTCTCCAAAATCTCAGAAAGACATAGGAATGTCATGTTTTATAAATGGTTGTACTAGAAACTGTCTATTTAAATTGAAGCTTACGGTAGAACAGAAGATGGAAAAACACTGTTGAAAGTTTTCTCTGGCACTGTTGAAACTCGGTTCCAGACACCAGGAATTGATCTACCTATCTACCAATTCCCAATCTCTTCTGTTTAAAAGCCCGCTATGTGGAAATGTTGGGCAATCGTAGGATCAGGTTTTGTTAAAGTCACCTTTGACCTTTGATCAAACATTCTGCTCAAACTTCCTAAATTGGGTCACACTTTAAAAAAAAAAAATTTAGAGTACCCAATTCATTTTTCATAATTAAAGGGCAATTTAGCGTGGCCAATCCACCTACCCTGCACATCTTTGCGTTGTGGGGGTGAAACCCACGCAAACACGGGACGAATGTTCAAACTTCACACGGACAGTGACCCAGAGCCGGGATTGAATCTGGGACCTCGGCGCCGTGAGGCAGCTGTGCTAACCACTGCGCCATCGTGCTGCCCCAAATTGGGTCACACATAAAAAATGACCATTTGATGACCGTCAGCCTATTGAAACGGGATAGCTAATTAGGATTTCTACAGAGGGAAGAATCGCCTGGTCAACCCATATTGCAAAAAAAAAGCTGGTTCCGAGCGTAGATGTTTTCTGACTGACAAAGACAAAGGAAGCAAGCCCTCAAAAGTCAAGAATTATCCGGGAGAATGAAACATCTACCTAAGGAAAGTGTAGAATAAGACTTGGAGGGAGATTTTCCCTTAAATGTTAGACGATGGATCATTTCTGGAATCGAGAGCAAAATTTCCCTGCTCAAAGGCGGCACAGTGGCGTAGTGGTCAGCACTGCTGCCTCACGGCACCGAGGACCTGTGTTCGATCCCGGATCCAGGTCACTGTCCGTGTGAAGTTTGCACATTCTCCCTGTGTCTGCTAGGGTCTCACCCCCACAACCCAAAGATGTGCAAGTTGATCGATTGGTCACGCTAAATTGCCCTTAATTGGAAATCAAAATTCGCTACTGAAACAGTGTTTAGTCACTGTTGCTTTTAGTTTGTTTATTACAATAAAAACCTTAAATCTTATTGTGTGATCCTTTCTGTCATTCACTTGCAATTCAAATTTCTCTTTAACAGTTACATGGATTGTAACAATGTCAATTACCACCTAGTATAACAATACTTTGTCATCTAAGAGTATACACTGGACAATGTACTTTAACCAATTGCTATCGCCAATACCACTCCTCCATCAATTAACTCATGGGCGGAATTCTCCCCCCCCAAGCCGGGTGGGAGAATCGCTGGGGCGCCGAGCGAGTCCGGCAATGCCGCCCCGGCACCCGCACGCGATTCTCCCCTCCCCCCCCCAAACTGGCGCGGCGAGATTCACGGCTGGCCGCTGGGAGAATCGCCGCTCGCCATTTGTAACGGGCGAGCGGCGATTATCTGGCCCGGATGGGCCGAGCGGCCTGCCCAACACAACAGGTTCCCGCCGGCGCCATCCACACCTGGTCGCCGCCGGCGGGAACAGTGCGGGAATGCTGGGTGGGGGAGGGGGAGTCTGTGGGGGGGGGGGGCCTCAAAGGGGCCTGGCCCACGATCGGTGCCCACCGATCGGCGGGCCGGCCTCTCTGAAGGAGGACCTCCTTTCCTCCGCCGCCCTGCAAGATCCGTCCGACATCTTCTTGCGGGGCGGCCGCGGGGAGGACCAACCGCGCATGCACAGGTTGGCGCCGGCCAACCTGGGCAAGCGCGGTTGATGTCATATACGCAGCGCGGCCGCGTAATTTACGCGGCACCGCTTTTACGCGGCGCCAAGGCCCGGCGTGCGTAAATGACGTGGCGCCGCTCCTAGCCCCCCGGGGGCGGGAGAATAGGGGGCTGGGAGCGGCCTCCGACACCCTGCAAGGTCCATCCGACATCTTCATCTCCACTCCACAAGACCAGGAGACAGACGATGAACAAAATTCCGAGCAACAGGGGAAAGAAAGACCAAAGGACCTTCAAGCTTGGGCTGGTTTTCTCAAGTCTCCAGTGTGGTGTGACATTAAGATACTTCAATTTGGTGTGTCAGTATCACTGAGTGCTCAGGCTTAAAAGGGCATGAAGGACATTTAGTCCAAGCAGATTTAGCAATCATAGCAGGGCAGTGCTTTGACTGAATATCCACAAATAAATTTATAGATCTGTAAAGCTGCCTTTTAAAAGAAAAAGCTCTTCCACTGCGTCGCAATAATTATTCATCAAATCCCACTGAACACTCCAGTGTAATTTAAGGGCTTACTTCCCTTATAACATTTGAATTACTTTTCAAGCAGTAACCACAACGTTCGTCGCAAGCCACACAGATCTTTTCACCTCTTGTCAGCACCGTAACAGCTGCATGGGCAGTAGCGAGGCTACATATGGTCAGGGATGTCCTCAGCTGGAGGGGGAGGCAAGTGATAGAGCAAGAGGAGTATACAAAATGTTGGTAAAAGCAAATCACAGCGGATGCTGGAATCCAAAATCAAAACAGAAAATTCCGGCGAATTTCTGCAGGTCTGGCAGCCTCCGTGGAGAGAGAAGGGAGCTAACGTTTCGAGTCTGGGTGACTCTTTGTCGAAACAAAGACAAATTGGTGCCGGTTTCCTCTGATTGCTGGCCGATAAAGTCTGCTGCATGGAAATGATGGGCAACTGCAAGATCAGGCTCCGTTAGGGTTACCCTACACCTCCAATCAATCAAACAGTCTGCTCAGGCTTGTTGACTCGGGTCACAGAAGAAGAATGACCATTTGATGATTCCTAGTCCCCCCCCCCCCCCCCCCCCCCCCCTCTCCCGCCCTCGCCGCCACCTTGACACAGCACCTGTCTTTAACATGAAGGGGAGGAGGGAATTGGGAAGGCTGTCACATAGAGGTTTTGTCGCTGGGTTAGTAATCCAGAGACCGAGTCATGCTCTGGGGACCTGGGTTGGAATCTCATCGTGGTAGATGGTGAAATTTGAATTCAATAAAAATCTGGAATTACAAGTCTGAAAGGTGACCATGACACCATAGCTGATTGTTGCAGAAGCCCATCTGGTTCAAACCGGTCCGGCCTACATGTGACTCCAGATCCACAACAATGTGGTCGACTCTTAAATGCCCTCAGGGGAGGGGCACTAAATGCTGGCCCAGCCAGCGACGCCCACATCCCATGAATGGATAATAAAACAAATGATCAATACATTTTACATCTGCCAAAAGGAATTAAAAAGTAGAGATCGAAAGAAAAGGATGAAAATCTCTTGAGTAATCATCAGCTGAGCATCAGCAAACAGTAGAGACAAATTGGTCCCTTCTCACGCAGTAACACTCTCCGAACATAGGGGTATCCTTTAAAATGATCACATGGGAAAGTATAGGCTATATGCAGATGTGCTCAGAGACATTCTCCCTCCGAATGCTGTGTCCATGTATGAGAATGTATGTGTATAAAAAGGACAGTGTTGGAATTAGTAACCTACAACTGGCTAAACCTACAGGATTATCTTGAAAGAATCCTTTAAAGTTAACAAGACGAGTAATCAATCTTTCACCACAAATCAAAGATGTTGAACGACAGGATCCTACTCACAAACATTGCCCAACTATAAGCCAAGAAAACCTTAAAATAAAATGAATATTACACTTCAAACACCAACAAAACAAACAGCTGGCCTGGAGTGATTTCAAAGCAGTCATATCAACTTCATATTCAGATGATTTATAAACCACTGGAGCTTTACAATGGTAGCTGATGTCTTCACCTGAAGCTCTGTAGTTGACTGCTTTGTAAATGATTTCCAGGTATTCATTCATTTCCGTACATTGTACCGCTTCAATAATTAGCACCTCACTGCAGAATTATTAAAAATGCAATGATACATGTAGCATTTAACTGAATGTGACAACAGTCAAACACAGCAGATGCAAAGCTATCTGTTAACAGCTTGCTTATTTATTATCCTTCATGATAATGATCATTCTATAATTGAACTTAATTTTAGGGTGCATACCTAACACACTGGGTCCTGAATCGACACATGTATTAGAGTGAAAAGTATCTTGTGGCACCTCCCGTCTCAGAATCACTAGTATACAGAAGGAGGCCATTTGGCCCATCGAGTCTGCACCAACTTTGTGAAAGAACACCGTACCGAGGACCACACCCCCGCCCTATCCCTGTAACCCCACCTAACCTTTTGGACACCAAGGGGCAATTTACCATAACCTGCACATCATTGGACCGTGGGAGAAAACCGGAGCACCTGGAGGAAACCCATACAGACACGAGAGAACGGGAAATCTCTGCAGATCGTGATCCAAGGTTGGAATTTAAGCCGGGTCCCTGGTGCTGTGAGGCAGCAGTGCTAACCACATGCCATCGTGCCCAATATTATAGGCACAGCCTTCGGCCTCCATCCATATCACCATGCTCGGCACTGTTGGGAAGTGTGGCAGAGCCACTTTGGGAAGTGTGGGGGGGGGGCTCTGATTCTCCTTTTGTTAAATGTCCACTAATTGCTTTATTTCAAGTGAAATGGAGGCGCACTGGAGAGAGCAAGAGTTAAATTCTAGTACTGGTGGGAAAGACACGGGACAAAGGGGGTAGAGAAAGCAAGAGGCCGATCCAAATTCTCCACCTTCCTCTAGAATTTGGGTCATTCACAATGGCGGATAGAATATAAAATTATCCATAAACGAACAAAACAGGTTTCGATCTAAAGTGGTGCCTGATTTGAGAGGATCTGGGCAATTCTCCAATGATATCACAGGTGGGGGAAAAAAGTTAATGAGCTCCCATTCTGGGGCTACGTCCCCATGCCGGCATGGAAACGGTGAAAAACGGTGTAAACCGGCCACCGATTCCCAGTTTTGCTGGGGGCTAGCGTGCTGCCGGCTCTAGCTGCCGATGTGCCCCAGAGAATTGCCAGGTCCGTGGCCGTGCATGCGCACAACGGCGGCCTGCAGCAGCCGCGCCGTGCTACATGGCAGAGGCCGCTCGCGGACCCGGCCCACAAAATAGTGGCCCCACCTTTGGCCGGCTCACGCGCCGCAGACCACCCCCCAATTGTACCACCGGCCCTTAATAAAATCCCCCCCGTCCGCGGATCAGCTCTCCCCCCCTCCCCCCCGACTGTGGCGGCGCTGGACTGAGTCCGCAGCCACCCCGCCAAGTTCCTAGTGGATGATACCACATGCGGCCGGCGCCGTCGGGAACTCGGCAGGTCGGGGGCGGAGCATTGGGGGGGGGGGGGGGGTGGAGCTCAGGCAATGTCCTGAGGCCTCGGATGCGTGGCGCGGAGTACGCCGCTTTGGAAGGGCCGGAGCATCGCAAAAGCGATGCCGCCCACGATTTGGTCGGGAACTGTGGTTCTCCAGCCGATCGCCAAACGCGATTTCGGTGCTGGCGACCGAAGAATCCAGCCCAATATGTGGAAATTTAGCCATATAGATTGAGGCATGATTCTCCCCAATTAAGGTGCATGGAATAAAGAAGAGCTATTAGTTATTAAACAATTGCTTCTGTTCTCAACTGAGGATGATACAAGTCATTGAACCCCACCAGAAATTAAAAACATAAACACGCAAATACAGAAGGAACTGAGTTGCGACGGTTGGAGAAGCACAGCTATTGATCCCAAAATCTAAAAGATCCATTGAGCAAATTTATATCAAAGTAATGCCTAAGCGGAGTCCCTGCTGGGTTAAATGAATTAAGCTTACAACATTAATTTCAAATCCAATAAAGCACGCTAAACTGAAATGATACATTAAACTGGGTGATCTGAAAAAAGGACACAACTGAATAAGTATCAAGTACTCAAAGGAACACAGTTAGAACCCTGAACACTCCTGTAGCCTTTCATTTTCCACAAATGGTGTGTGACAGAATTCCCAATGAAAGAATTAAAGGGGAATTCACCACTCTCTGCCACTATAATCGGAAATCACGATTGCGCGGAGAATCCTGCTCTGGCAGTGGGTATGGGGTTGAACCCAGGACCCTCTGCCAGAAATGGGGTTGGCGCCAGGTGGTAAACCAGTCTCAGGTCCCGGCACCCAGGCAGGCTTTGGCGCAAGTATTGAAAAATGGAGTAAACTTTGGCTGTGGGTAAGGCCACTTCAGACTTTAAACAGGACAGGCAAGGATGATGGTTTTGAACAGAGGGTTGCCTGAGATCACCATGCCAAGTGTGATCTTCTGGTTGCCCAGGGTTGGAAGGAGCAGTCCAGACACGGGCCCCATCATGGCGCAGGGTCCTGGGTTCAACCCCATACCCACTGCCAGAGCCCACCTAACCTGCCAGGACCCTCAGTGTACCCTCCCTCTGAAGCCTGGCAGTGGCAGAGGGGCATACACAATGGCTTAACCTACTTGACCCCCCCCTCGGAATCCATGTGCCAGGCTTGGGTATCACTGCCAGGGTGTCAGTGGGCAATGCACCATTGATAGTGCCAGTGGGCAGGGGCCTGGTCACCTCCATGCATGAGTGGTTGGAGGGGGCATTGACTCATTATTTCCCTGGTTTGGGTGGGGAAAATTAGGTAGAGGGAGGAGGATGCCCTCCTTGATGAGGGGTTGGGTTTGCACCCATAGTGGTTGGGGGGGGGATCAAAATCTTTGTGGGGTGGGGACTCGCCACTTGGATCGGGGCGCTTGTTCAAATTGGCAGCCCGAGACCAGGAAAACTGATGTGTTCACTGCTATGCATGATATTGGACAGTAACGCTGTGAAAATACCACCTTGACAATGCTGATAGCGGCAGTGGGGCACAGTCCCGATTCCCCGCTGGAGGGAGCACTTCTGAAACAGAGAATCCTACCGTAAATGCTTCAACACACCTCATGAGCCATTTGAATGGGATTTAGCCTGTGACAACATTTCACCAGAGCAAAGCTCTCGGCATCTACCGTGGAGATGACTCCAATGACTTAAAGGTAGCTCAGAACTGGCCAAGGAGCCGACTGCAGGACATCTCTGCAATCCACACTATCCGCAGATTAGACCACTTGACCCCCCCTCCCGCTGTTTTGAAGTCAATACAATGCCAAATGCTTTGTTACATGAGAATCCAAGTGAATTAGAACATCTTGTATATTAAAGACTGGGAGATTGAAATATTGCAACAAAAAAAAATCCAGAAATAGATTGAATAACTCAGCAGGTCTGGCAACATCTGTGGAGAGAGAAACGGAGCTGACTCTTCAGATCGATGACCTTCCATCAGAACATAGACCTGAAATGGGCCAAATGATCTCCCCCCGGTGCTGTTAACTATCATGTGATTTATAATTAGCTCTTGTTTTTCTCTCTCTCTACCGATGCTGCCAGACCTGCTGAGCATCTCCAGCACCTTTGCGGTCTGATTTCATCTTTGCATTAGTCTATTTTCGAATTGAAACACTGTCCAAGTTGGGGCTGTTTTGTCTTTCCAAGTCTAAGGTTGGAGCTGCAAGGACAGTGCAGTATATTGCCTGACGATGAATGATCATGCTTGTACGCCATGTTGTTACTATCACTGATGCAGTTGCTGTGTGAAAGTTAGCACAGAAGCTCGAGCAAAGGAGACAAACCCAAGAAACTTGTAACCTCGGTCACTTCTTCATTAATATTTTACTTGCAAATATACACCCAAAAGACATTACAGTGAATGTAGATAATTAACAAAGATCAGCAGCATCTTTATGATGGTTAATGAAGTGCTTAACCCGATTAGAGGAACCCATTGTGTTCACTCAGAAGTAATTAGCCACTGCAGCTGGATCGGAATTTTGCTCATTTTGTGATTCTAAATTTAAACGATTTCCTCATGAAAGTAACCCCAGAAAACCAACAGATGAAAAAAAATACTGCAAGTGAAATAAAATAGAATAAAATCAAAAAGGAAAGCCAGCTATCTGAAGGCAGAAGGCGGTTAATGGCTCCGGTGGGACCACTCTTCACAACACTTCTGACAAGGGCCCCCCAACCGACATCATTAACTAATTTCTCCCAGATGCTAAATGACTTGCTTTGCTCTTCCAACAGTTTGCTTTTATTTTCTACCAGGTAACCTTCCAGTGTTGCCTGAAAATTATCTCCAGCTTGAAGTACTGTGTGGTATTGAGCCAACATTGAAACATGGCCTGTTCCATTAACGTCTCGATTTGGTTGCTGCCAGCTGGGAAAGGGGAACTAAATCGGCGGACCCCGGGATTACAACGTTCATTGTTAAAGGGAAATTTCTCATTTTGGCAATGGATACACAATTTATTTAGCTTCTCCTCCTCGGGAGTAGTGGGGGTGAGGACGGAGAGATGAGGGAAGGGTGGAGGGGCAGAAAAGATCCGGGGGAAGATTGGAACACAGCGGAAGAAGGTGGGAAGGGGAATACAGTGGGAGAAGGGGAAGAGAGCGTGAGAAGGGGAAGAGAGCGCGAGAAGGGGAAGAGAGCGCAAAGGGGAAGAGAGCACGAGAAGGGGAAGAGAGCACGAGAAGGGGAAGAGAGCACGAGAAGGGGAAGAGAGCACGAGAAGGGGAAGAGAGCACGAGAAGGGGAAGAGAGCACGAGAAGGGGGAAAGAGTGTGATAAGGGGGGGAGAGCGTGAGATGGGGGAGGGAGCGAGAAGGGGGATGGAGCGAGAAGGGGGATGGAGCAAGAAGGAGGAGGGAGCGAGAAGGGGGCGGGAGCGAGAAGGGGGAGAGAGCGAGAAGGGGGAGGGAGCGAGAAGGGGGATGGAGCGAGAAGGAGAGAGCGAGAAGGGGGAGGGAGCGAGAAGGGGGATGGAGCGAGAAGGAGGAGAGCGTGAGAAGGGGGAGGGAGCGAGAAGGGGGATGGAGCGAGAAGGAGGAGAGAGCGAGAAGGGGGAGGGAGCAAGAAGGGGAGGGAGCGAGAAGGGGGAGGGAGCGAGAAGGGGGTGAGCAAGAAGGGGGAGGGAGCGAGAATGGGGAGGGAGCAAGAAGGGGGAGGTAGAGAGAAGGGGGAGGGAGCGAGAAGGGGGGTGAGCGAGAAGGAGGTGAGCGAGAAGGGGGTGAGAGAGAAACGGGGAGGGAGAAATGGTGAGGAAGAAACTGGGAGGGGGAAATGAGAAATGGGGAGGGGGAGAATGCAGAGGCATATCCAGGTTACCAATATCTAGGGCTGGTGTGGGGACGGTCTGACTGACTTTTGTTCTTGCGATGCACAGGAGGTCACAACCTGAGGTCATCATTAATTTGACCCCCAAAAATGTATAAAGGATGGTGATTTTGCAGGTCAGGAGATATCCGGTGAATTGATGTGATACAAATGTTATATTACTCTTTGGTAATATATCGTTACTTTTTGCTTTGTAATCCAGAATGATCTGATGGTGTGATTATAAAGAAGCCACCAATCTTTAACTTACAGCAATTTATTGCATAACGATTGATTAATATTGAGTTCGCACACTGCACAGAACTATAACTAGTAATCAAGTAATCCACATTAAAGTAATAACTAATTTAAACTCCATGTGCTGCTTCTATCTTATATTAACTATGCTGTGATCTATCTCTCTTACACTCTACTGTCTAGCATCACCTGGTTAGAAGTACCCAAGGGCCTCTGAGTTCCCATATTTATAGTGGGAACTAGTGGAGCCCTCTAGTGGTTGTGTTACCCTGAGATAATTAACCCTTTACTTGTCTACATATATACATATCATTGCAACAAACACAATGAAATCATCAATATTTGTGCACATCTCAAGTTTCTGGTACATAGTCAACATAACACTTTAATGGAAACCTTAAAATTCCCCACAGGTTGTGTGCAGCAAGAAGCTGAATTAACAGACCACAGGAACCAGTTAGATTTCAACAAAATGGGCACTGACAGGTGAAAGCAATATTGCATTTGCATATGGCTATCAGCTGGTGATATCCTTAACTGACATTTCTGCAATATTACCATAAATATTGCATCTACTGTTGATGCCTTGCTGGGCACTACTCTATAGAGTTAGCTGCGTTGCTGCAGGGAGTAACAAATGGACACAAAATAGAAAACGCTGGACATTCTCAGCAGGAAAGAACTATTCTTAGGTGACTTTCCATATTCAGTGACAGGAGTTGAGAACTGTTACAGCAGGGGGTGAAGAGGGAGGAGGTTCCCACTGCTACCAGTAAACGATTGCCAAACAATTTCCATTCAGCATAAATTGCAATGTGCTAACAGGTAACAGGCTTGCCGAAAGGTGTGTGTATGCAGGTGTGATAATGCGCTATTTCCTTGGTAAATCTGAATCTCTTGATGGTCAGAGTTAGCAGCTGCGACGGGATCAAAATCTTCCCTTAATTGCAAAAATGAACACTTTGGATATCAGCAGAGGTGCGCAGTAGCTCCCAAACTTACTGCCGTATTTGAATGAGCAAACCGATTAAATTTTCACTCATTTTACATACTCTATTGTCAGAAAGATGAAACCATTTAGGTGTTCCCAGTGGAATCTTGCAAGTATGGCATCCTCATAAAGACAAAGTATGGGGTGCAAAAATATCACTTGCAGTTTACATGCCGTATTTCAATTTTCTCTTTGCGTCTAAATATTCAAAGATTGGGCACTCTGTTAAACATTGAAAAGCTGGGGATAATAAAGGATGTCGGAGGGCAGAAGGAACAGGAGGAGGCCATTCGGTAGATTGTGTCTGTTCCACCATTCAACTTTGGTGCCCATCCTTCATAGCCTTTAATTCAGCACTGTTGCTTCACAGCTCCAGCGTCCCAGGTTCAACTCCCGGTTTGGGTTACTGTCTGCGTGGAGGCTGCACGTTCTCCCCGTGTCTGCGTGGGTTTCCTCCAGGTGCACCGGTTTCATCCCACAAGTCCCGAAAGACATGCTTGTTAGGTGAATTGGACATTCTGAATTCTCTCTCAGTGTGCCCGAACAGGCGCCAGAGTGTGGTGACTAGGGGATTCTCACAGTAACTTCATTGCAGTGTTAATATAAGCCTACTGTTGACACTGATAAAGATTATTTATTACTTGTCAATCAGAGATCTATCCAATCATAGAATCATAGAATTTACAGTGCAGCCTTGAATACATTCAATGACCCAGCCTCCAGTGCGACCTGGGGAAGCCTTTTCCAAAGGCACAAGGTGACAGTGCCTTCTGTGGAGGTCCATGGGAGAAGGCTCCCCTTGCAGGTTTGGAGGGAGTTCCTTTTTTTTAAAATGTCGGAGATCAGGGCACCCTTCAAAAATGGCTCCCCAATCTCAGGATTCTTGGCTTTTTCCAGCTCCGCCCAGTCAATATGACGGTGTAAGCCACTCCTCCAGCAATTTTCTCCCCCCCCCCCCCCCAAAGTGTTTTAAAATATGGCGGGGAAAACCGGGGGTGCAACCAGCAAACTACACCCTGCCCGTCTCGCCAAAGCCACCAATGGAAAGAAGCCAGAAAATATCAGCCCCCCTTCTCCTACTTGGATGAGGGTATGAAGCTACCACTACAACAGGGACCCTCACTGGTTGCCAGGCCCGAGGTAGAGCCGAGAGCAACCAAAAAGACAGACTGTAACAACTGGGAGAAGACGTGCACTGTTTACCTGTCAGTTTCCCGATTACAAGAATACCTTTATGTAAATGTGTGGCCATGCACAACTAAACATACATCTCTGTTTACCCGCTGTTGGTGTCATACACACACGGCAGCACAGCACTGCTGCCTCACAGCGTCAGGCACCGGGCCTTGGATGACTCTGTGTCAATTCCAGCCTTGGATGACTCTGTGTGGAGGTTGCATGTGTCTGGATGGGTTTCCTCCGGGTGCTCCGGTTTCCTCCCACAGTCCAAAGATGTGCAGGTTAGGTAGAGGTAGGGAGCGGGATTCTCCGCCGGCGGGATTCTCCGTTTTGCCGGTGCCCGGGGGTTTCCCGACGGCGTGGGGCTGCCCCATAATGGGAAACCCCATTGACCGGCCGGCATAACGGAGAATTCCGCCAGCGGGTCGGGGCAGAAATGTGGCGCGGCGGGGCGGAGAATCCAGCCAGCCCTGGGTATGGGAAGTGGGCCTGGCTGATATGCTCTTTCAGAGGGTTGGTGTAGACTCGAAGGGCCGGATGGTCTCCTTCTGCACTGTAGGTTGTTTCCTGCTTGTTTCCAGAACTCATTTTTAGTCTATGTTTAAATTGTGGGCAGGTGAAGAGTTGGACCGCAACGGGCAATGGTGTGTACAAGGACTTCTGCACAAGTAAACAAAATCACGAAAGAAGTAGTCACGAATTGTAGGACAATACTGTACTGTAAAATGTGAATTCACTGTGGTTAAATCCATTACACGGAGTTGGGTTCATCGGGACGAACAGCTTTTACCTGTTGGTAAAATTGAGACCCAAGAGGCTTTGGAATCAACGTGCAAAAAGGAGCTCAAGACAGAGAAAATGTTTTGATGGGTTTAATGTGAGGAATCCCATTAATTTGATGGTTTAATTATTTTGGTGCAAATTCTCCTCGGAGTAATGCACTGACTGAATATCAAGGTCAGTGGCAAAATGGCAGATCTTTCACAGAGGACTGCACTTTAACCAATCTCACCTATATTCCTGTGTCTGCTACAGGTGATTTCTGATACGCAGCAACCAATCACGTTGCATAATTGTCACAGACAGAAAACTTGCAAGTAAAATGCACCGGCCACCCTTCACTTTTTACCAGTTTACAGAAAGCAACACAGAGATTGGGACTTTCACATATAAAAGACACCTAATACACATTAAGGCAGAGGTTGAAATAACAAATAATTTTTAAAATATCCATGGGATTATTTTTATCATGAAGTGTTACAGGGCTACACAGATTGTTCAGCAGATGACTCTGTCATTAAAAATCCACTTCCACCTCATGCAACACAATGTAACCTCGTCAAGGGTTTTTACAGCAAGGCTAATAGAATAAAAGTGAAAGGTCACGTCAGATCAGCGATTTTTAATTGATTTCCATCTGTGATGGTTTTGACAGCCCACCCATGGTGCAGCGTGGAATCACTGATAACAAACTTCTGAATTTCAGGGTGTAAGTGTCCATCTGCATGCACCAGAACTGCTGCCTATGTTACAAATATGACGTTTGTAAGGTTAGTGTGCTCTGAGACTGTCTCATTGAGGTAAAATGAAGGGGACCATGTGACTTGCGCTGACTTCTTCCCGTCAGGAAGCCTGAGTAACATGGCTGTTGAAGACTTAGGGGAAAAAGAGGCAAGATGTTCATAGCTGTAGAGCATTTGTGCTGACTGTTGATAGACTGTTAGTCTTCTAGTTTTGGGGGTGGAGGGGGAGTATTAGAAATGTCAGACTTGTGCTTATATTTTAGGCTGCCTGTTGAATACCAAATTAAGCTGATGAGAGGAGTGATCTTCCCTCCTAATGGTTGCATAGCGCCATTTATTGGCATTACCATCGCTGAAACCCACTCTCAACATCCCGAGGGTTACCATGGGAAACTGAACTGGACTAGTCATATAAATGCTGTGGCTACAAGAGCAGATCAGAAGCTCGGAATCCTGTTGTGAGTAACTCACTTCCTGACTCCCCAAAAAGCCTGTCCACCATCTGCAAAGCACAAATCAAGATTGTGATGGAGTATTTGTCACACGCCTGGCTGATGCAGCTCCAACAACACTAAGAAGCTTGACCATCACTCCCTCTGAAAGGCCAGGACATGAGTGGACGTTATCTTCAAGACAAGACAGACAAAACGCCTGCCACAAGAAAAAAATAATTGGAATAGAAATAAACAAATTGGCTCTGACCCAATATCTCAACAAGCTGGCTTCAATCTCCCCAAAGAGCATGTGGGTAATCCTCAACAGAGTATGGACTGGATATAACTGATGTAGCCACTTGATGGCTGCAGCTGCAGAAACCTCGCCAGAACCATTGTTATAACAATAGAGAAAAACCCTGGAATTATACAAGGAAATATTGGACTTTCAACAGACCAGTGTTCTGTATTTTTAAAAATGGACAGACACCAAACAAGACACCAAATAAACTAGCCACTGACAGGAATGACTTTAGGTGGTTTTTCCAAGGAACAGTTGCAGTTGCAGACAAGGTAGTTGTAGAACCATCCAAACACTGATAACCATCTCCAGTAAGGACACAGGGACATAATGGCCAATAATCTCCAAGACCATGGTTATAATGGCATACACAGACTACAGGTAGTACATTCCTGGCTTCTTGAAGTACATACATCTTGGGTTAAAAGTCTGCTTGCGACCAGCCTGTAGTCGGTCAGAGAGTGCATGTGTGTGTATGCGCTGTGAGAAAAGCATCTGAAAGTTTGCCACACTGAAGAGAATACAATAACCGACGCAGGGCCCTCCGCAAAGATATCGACCTATTGCAGGAATATTTAAACTGCTTCTCTAGCCATACAAAAAAGTCGTATCTGTGGAAATCGTAACACCAGTTTCACAGTTGATGTTGGCAATTTCCCTGCCACTACAAAGAGCAAAATCCAGCTCAATGTGTTTAAGTTTGGTGTTCAACCAGGATATCAGAGGGTACCAGGCAATGCTGTCCCGCAAGATCCTGGTTTGATTTGTAAATCGCACTTCAAACCAAGACATTTGCCATACCCAGTATTCTGAAATTAATGCAGATTTTTATTTTACTGGATATTGCTTTGCATGTCAAATGCTCCTTTCTAGTGGTCGGCATTATGGAACAGGAGAAAACACAAGGAAAGAAAGACAGGAAAGAAAGAAGGAAAGACAGGCAGAAAGGTTATTTATGTTTCCCTCTCCACAGATGCTGCCGACCTGCTGACGACATCCAGCATTTTGTTTTTATTTCAGATTTTCCACAACTGCAGTATTTTGCCTTTAATTTAAAAAAAGACATAAATTATATTAGTCTACCCCTAAAGCACTTCATGTCCAATAAAATACATTTGAATTGGATTCATTGTTGTAATGTAGGAAACGATGCAAGTGCTGACGTGTAAAGCACTTGGTGATATGGCATTATAATTAGAAGGATTTACTTTTCACAGTGTCAGCAAGTTCACCGTCTTGTCCATAATGTTAAAATCCATTACCTGAGCAATTTACACTGTGCAGATTCACCTTCATTTACAAAGGAATATAGGAATGCTTTTTATCAAAGGGATAGCTCAGATTTGTTCTTAAAATAAAATGGTTAATGGTTCAGGTGATGAGAAGCAGACTTCAATGCAAGTGATGCGCTCATAATGAATATTTGACAATTGATCAATCTTACTGGACCAAAATGACGTGTTTTAAAATCAACCTCCAACATTTAGTCAGTCTGCAAACTTGCCTTTCTTAATTTTAAAAATGAGACATTGTTTAAATCTGAATTTCAAACACTTAACTATGGCATTAGTTAAGTGCGTTGGCAAAATATTGAAACAAAGCAACATCTGCATTTTATGTTGTCCCATCTATTGTCCAATGACATTTTGCAGAGAAGCAGGTTTTTGAAAAAAGGCAGATTGTTTTGTGGAATGGAAAACAGTTCAAATTGTGTTAGGTTGATCTGGTCTGACAGAAGACAAGTTTAACTGTTTCTCCACATAATAATATCAACGGTTGCCTCAAGCCACAGTTCAAAGATTTTGTGATTAATTTTCCCTCCAAGTAAATTAACCATCAATTTCTGGGATAGCTGTTGCATGTACATCAGTGATGGATGCTGTTAGCTCTAATCTATTACCCAGTCCCAAGGTGGTGCCTTCCCTGCTTCGTCAAGTACAGCTCATGTGTGAGCAAGGCAGCAAAAAAATAAATTTACTATTAATTGGGCAGCAGTACTCGCATCTATTCAATAGAGGAGCTGCAAACGTCACAAGTGAAATGGTGCTATGACAGAGAGGGGAGGATACATCTAGTTACACCAAACTTCTGTGGTGCACTTTGTGTTGCTGAATTCAGGATGGTTGGCGTAGTGTTCACAAAGACCACAAACTTGATCAAAGCTTTAAATTTATTAACACTATTAATTTGGATTCGACACACACTCCTAAACAATACAAAGTTGATAATTTACATATAATCTACACTCATCCACAACTAATCTCTACCCTATTAGAAAGTATGATCTGCTCTCACTCACATTATCTTTCCTTCAGTCTGTACTCCAGCTCACTCATTCACTTCTCTCCCCACAAGGCTTAGCATCAATGTCTTATATACTTGTAACTCTGGCTCCCTCTAGTGGCTGATCTAGACATTTCATTAACCCTTGCAGTTCTTACATTTATGATAATACCACAACTTCCACGGAAATTGCCCTCCTTTTCTACAAATGTTCTCTCTTCCAAATTCCAAGGGCTCTGGCGAAATTTGTGTTCTTCACTGGAAGAACTTAACACCCAAGATTTCAAGGAACCCGTGCCCATTTACAAAGACATGTTACAGTTAATCTTTTCCGCTGCGCTGCACTTCCCAAAGCACTTTTTCCCTCCGCTTCCACATGACAAGGCATGACGGTTTTACACAAGGCATCCGCGATGTTCATTTATCACAAGACAAATCTGAAAGGCCTCTTCCACTTGCACATCGAGCAACTCTCCCAGCGGAGTTGTCTGAAAGTGGGCAATTCGCCTCTCCGTTCATGCGCAAGCAAGTAGATGTTCACACAGCTGGGGTGTCTCAGGAAAAGGGAAAACATTAACCTTTGCAAATTAATAATACCAGGCAAAATTAGGTTAAATAAGCTCATCGTCCAGTGATTTTACACACAATCTTTTTCTTCAATCACTGTGCAAGGCAGCACATAGCCTGTCTGAGCAACTCCCGTTCAAGGAAATCAAGTGCAGGTGTGAAAATTAAAAATTGAAACCAGATTTGAACCGCAACAATCTACCAGCTTTGCCAAGGGAATGAGTCTCTCAATTATTGCAGCAAGAGTCCTCAGGCAGGCTTGGTTCTATAGCACCGTCGATTATGCTACTTCACAATGCAGACGGCGTACAGATGGGTTTACAATAGTGCCAGCATCCCCTTCAACATCTGGTGCAAGATTTAGCCCAGCTGAACTCCTGGTTGTCAAAGTTGCTGCGTTTTATCCTCCCAGAAACACTCGTTTGTGCTGAATTGAGAAGATAGCCTCCATCAAATTCGCGTCGCTGCCTCGGGCCCCCTTAATTAGTGGCCCGTTAGGGTCATCATTAACCAAAAGGTTTGGGCCATTTTCAATAAGCAGCTGCTGTTTTTGAAGCCTTGAACTGGGAGTTCCTGCTCCACTTGATCTGATGTGTATGCAGCAAACGGCTGCAGATTATTGGGCAGAAGTCAAAACCTGCAGAGCATTATGAAAGATTTGAGACAAAATCTTAACCCAGTAAGAAGCTTATTCAAGCCACATTCAATTAAATAGGCCAAAATTAGAGCAACAATAATGGAAACTAAATCTCTATGGCTCATTCCATTAAGTGTTCTGCAGTTATGAATTTCGCTGGATTGTGCCTTGTTTTTGCTTCTTCAAGTTTCTAACATGTACAGGGGATAGGAGAAGAAGAACAAAAGGATACAAGTCACCATCGCATCACAGAATCCCTATAGTGCAGAAGGAGGCCATTTGGCCCATCGACTCCGCACCGACCCTGTGAAAGAGCACTCCACCTAAGCCCAATCCTCCACCTTATCCCTGTAACCCCACCTAGGGGCAATTTAGCATGGCCAATCCGCCTAACCTGCACATCTCTGGACTGCGGGAGGAACCTGGAGCACCCGGAGATAACCCACGCAGACATAGAACATAGAACAGTACAGCACAGAACAGGCCCTTCGGCCCTCAATGTTGTGCCGAGCCATGATCACCCTACTCAAACTCACGTATCCACCCTATACCCGTAACCCAACAACCCCCCCCTTAACCTTACTTTTATTAGCACACTACGGGCAATTTAGCATGGCCAATCCACCTAACCCGCACATCTTTGGACTGTGGGAGGAAACCGGAGCACCCGGAAGAAACCCACGCACACAAGGGGGAGGACTTGCAGACTCCACACAGACAGTGACCCAGCCGGGAATCGAACCTGGGACCCTGGAGCTGTGAAGCATTTACGCTAACCACCATGCTACCCTGCTGCCCTAGACACGGGAAGAATATACAAACTCCACACAGAGTCACCCGAAGTCGGAATTGAGCCAGGGTCGCTGGTGCTGTGAGGCTGCAGTGCCAACCACTGTGTCCCCATGCCGCCTTACGTTGGGGTGAGGCAAGGATTTTTTGCACGCTTCCACTTCTCGCTAGGTGCCATTCAGACTTTTTTAAGACAATAATTCTCTCCCATTTGTGGGTGATGATACAAAGGATACATTTTTTATCTGTGCCTACCTTTAGATTGCGAGTCTATAGGGCTGTACCACGAGCAAATAAACATTTTCCATCGTGAAAAATTTTGTTCGCGTGGCCAGAATTGATGACCTTAAGGGTGGCACGGTGGCGCAGTGGTTAGCACTGCTGCCTCACGGCGCCGAGGTCTCAGGTTCAATCCCAGCCCTGGGTCACTGTCCGTGTGGAATTTGCACATTCTCCCCGTGTCTGTGTGGGTTTCGCCCCCACAGCCCAAAGATGTGCAGGGTAGGTGGATTGGCCACGCTAAACTGCCCCTGAATTGGAAAAAATAATTGGGTGCTCTAAATTTCTTTTTAAAAAGGAGGGCATGATGATGAGCTGCTGGACAGTGACCACCTATCTCCTCTTCCCTACCCCAGCAACCTTTTCATAGAATTTACAGTGCAGAAGGAGGCCATTCGGCCCATCGAGTCTGCACCAGCTCTTTGAAAGAGCACCTACCCAAGCCAACAACCAAAAGATGTGCCGAGTGGTTGGATTGGCCACGCTAAATTGCCCTCTAAACTTATTTTGAAAAAATTGATGGCCTAAGTGCACAGTCCTTGTCCATTCCATCACTTACTCGCCCAGTGCGAGCTGGATCAGTTGCATGTGGTTCAGGTGAATCCTTCTGAAGAATACCTGTGCATGTATGGTTGCCCTCAATAAAGACTGGGCAACCATCCACAGTGAAAACCACGGCTAATTTAGTTCGGTTCTGAGCTATGGAAAAGAACAAAGCTCTGTGGCCTGCCCCTGTGGCAACATCTCCATCACTAATTTGGTGGAGATCAACTTACACAACACAGAACAGTGCGTGAACATTCCTGGCCAATATAGCTCACTTGTCATGCTACATGATTCATCTTATATTTAGTTGTAGTGGAAGCTCTCAGTTTTGGCTGTCATTTTTAAGTAGCTGTCTTCCCCAGGGACCTTGGTTTATGGATTTCCTGCTCCTTTAACATTCCAGATGCTATAACCCAAGTACGCTGCTTGCATCGGTTTATTTTGCCACATTTTTAAGCAATGTAAGAAAACTGTAATAAAACCTGGATCATTATCTCTTTCACTGAAGGCTATTATCTGTGCTACCAGCCCCTGGGTATGAATGTACACAGGGGTATGCTGTAAACGAGAGAATATCCATTGGTTTCAACATCTTCTGTACAGCATTCGTGTTATTGCACAGATCAAGACTGACTGACTGCAGTTAAATCCCCAATCTTTATACGCGAGAACATTGAAAAATGCTTGGGCTGATTCGTGGCAATGTGATTCCGTCGAACTGGATTAAAGCAGCAAACACACAATCATTTTTAATAACTCCGGCTTACTGTTGTCCAAACCGAAAAAACTTCAAACGTAACGCCCCAATATGTTGTGGCATCTCATTGGGTTTAAAAGCCAAGCATCACGGCTAAATTTCCAATGGAAGCATTGGAAAAACAACTTGGCATGAAAATGTAATTTGGCTCTTTGTTGGCTGCCAGAGGTAAGTGACAATGGCGTTGTACCAGGGCCAAATATGCCTTCCTGAAAAGAAAGCAATGAAATCCTTTAGTCTCTGCTTAACAAATGCAAGGATACACGCTGGCTGCCAGCTCGCTTTTTGGAGGAATTCTCCTGAGCTACATTGAGGTGCAATGCAAGTTGAAAGTTGAATATATCACAGGCTTCCTGGGACTATATTATGCGTGGTTGCAAAATGAAAGTTTCTATTTCTGCAACTGGAGCTAACCAGGTAATAAATTTTAAGGTAAGAAGCAAAATATTTTGTGGCCATTAATTTATACCACCTGTTAAACTAGCAGAGGAACTAGCAGCGGTATTTAAATGCAATAGGATCTCGGTCTGTCTAATGCCCAAGGGTACAATGTTTGGCTCTCCTTTCACCTGATATATCGAATGTTGCTCTGTTCAACCAGTCCATCATCTACACCATCGATGCCCTTGTCAGGAGCAAAATCTTTACCATCTCCTTATCTTGTCGTTGCCATTAGTAAGGGCAACATATTCACTTCCACTACAAAAAGCACAGACTTGGACAACTGCTTTGATCACCTAATCGACAGATCTGGCTGGACCACATCAGTTTCTTCCATTCTTCTGTAGCAAAACCATCTATTCTTTTCCAGCATACTTGTGCTGGATGGTCTACTCAATTTTAAAATTCTCATCCTGGTTTTCAAATCCATCCGAGCCTCACACATCCCCGATCTGCTCCCGTTCCAAACTTCCACGTGATCCCTGCGCTTGTCCAATTCTAGTTTCTTGAGCATTCTCGATTTTAACTGCTCCGCCATAGGTGGGTGTGCCTTCGGCTGCCAAGGCCCTAAAGGCTGGAATTCTCCCCCAAACCCTTCTACTTCTCTCCTCTCTTTTAAGAGGCATGGTAGCGTAGTGGTAACATCACTGGACTAGTAATCCAGAGGCCCAGGCAAATGCTCTGGGGACGCGTATTCAAACCTCACCACATAATCTGGAATTGAAAGCTGGTCTCAGTCATGGTGACCGTGGAACTATCATCAATTGCTGTAAAAACCCGTCTGATTCACCTGCAAGGAAGGAAATCTACCATCCCTACCCAGCTGGCCGACATGTGACCCCAGATTCACAGTAATGTTGTTGATTCTGAAATGGCCGAGCAAGCCACTTAGTGCAAGGGCAATTCGGGAACAGCAAACACTGACCTTGCCAATGATACCATGAAAGGATAAAAAGATGCCCCTATAACCTCCCCCTTTGACCAAGCTTTTGGTAATCCGCTCTAATATGTAGCCTGGCATTAAGTTTTACTTGATAAAGACTTGTGAAATGCCTTGGGGCATTTCTTTTACTACGTTAAAGACAATGGGCGTGATTCTCCCCGCGATCTTGCGAGATGTCACAATCCGGATTTCGCCCTCACTGGGAGGGATCCAGGTTTGTGTATTTAAGTAAGCAGTTAGCAGTTAGAGAGGCGGGGGAGGGGGGGAGGGAAGAGAGAGAGAGAGAGAGAGAGGGGGGGGGAATAGGATGGGGGGGAGAGAGAGGGTGGGGGGAGAGAGAGAGAGGGGCAGAGGGGGAGTTGAGAGGGTGGGGGGGAGAGAGAGGGAGGGGGGAGAGAGAGGGAGGGAGGGGGTGTTGAGAGAGGGTGGGGGGAGGTCTTCCAGGTGATCGGTGGCCCCTGGGTGGTTGGGCTCCGGGCAGGGGTACCCTGGCAATCCTGATGTCACCTGGGTACTGTGGCACTGCCAGCCTGTCGTGGCCACCTGGGCACCCTGGAAATGCCACTGTGGCACTGTCAAAGTGCCCAGGTGCCACTGGCAGGGCTTGGAACCGGAGGCACCCTGCCCTTACAAGGGGTGGGGGGGGGCTCGAGATCCCCCTAATCAGTAAGTTGGGGCCTGGGGGGGGGGGGGGGGGGGGGGGGGGGGGGGCAGATGCTGTGGCCGTTGGGGGGTGGTGTTGAGAGAATAAAAATGAGCAATGCTAACCACTGCGCCGCCATGCTGCACTGATACCCCTAACAATATCTCCTTCCTTAGCTTGGCTCTGGTTTTCTTTGTGCCCTCTTACACTTGTATGAACCACCCCGACAGGTTTTGCCGTGTTAAACTTACAACGTGGGTTGCAATTCTTTATAAGCAGGGATCCACATGACCACTTGTATCATGCGATTCCAGGTTGCGCCTCAGCAAGTGACTGACAACAGCCTCAAAAAAGAGCTTCATTTACCACCGAATTGATGGCCTCTAATTAGCCTCTTTCGGGCACGGCACAGAAGGGAGTCGAGCTGACTGCCTGATTTCTCTGCAGCAGGCAATAAACACAACGCAGTTGCCATCAGTTGCAGACTATGGATCATTTATGATCATGCCAAGTTCACAGCCCACTGTGCAAAAAATGGAAAGCCAGAACCATTGATGTAACTTCCATACAACGAGCGGCTTGCAATGGTGATTTTCCTAAGTGCAGCTTTTGCTGAACTTGAGACCACCGTAATGAATTCCAGCTTCACGTCAGACTACTTAAACAACATGCTACCGCTGCTGTTACAGGATACTTTTGGAAGTGTGGGAAATAATCTGTAAATATTTTGATGCCTGTAGATCTTTGCTGTACATTAACATCTTACTCGATTTTAACCTGCCAGCAGATATTTACATGTCCTTTATTGTGGTTCTGGGTGTCACTCAAACATTAATGTGTAACACCAGAAGATTCAACTTCTGGCGTTGCCAGAGGCGGCTACTGTTGAGATCAGACAGCTGGAAAGCAAAGTGACCCTTTTCTTTTGGAGGGGGCACCAACAGATTTCTTCAGTCTCAAACTAAATTTTTCCTCTCGTGCTGTTTCTCACTGGCTGCCAAGCCCTTTGAAGTCGGCCACTACTTCTTTTGAATTTCCTTCAAGTCACCACCTACGAGCATTCAAAGCCGATTTATCCAGCTTCAAAGTCCTTCTGTTAATAGCTGGAAGTTTTGAACAGCTGGACACTTTATTTTCCAGCACGTATATGTGGGCTCAGGACATGAGCCCAGATTAAGAGGAAGGATTGACGTGGCCAGTTACGTGCCAGGTAGATGGCGCCAAGGACCCGGGTTCGATACCGGCCCCGGGTCACTGTCCGTCTGGAGTTGCACATTCCCCCCCCCCCGTTGTCATGCTCTGTAGACTGACCAATATGAATGATGCACCACAGAACATCTCGTTTAAATAATTTATTATGGAATGTGGAGAAGGTGCGGGGCTGGGTCAGAGGGGTTGATTCCCAATGGGTCAGAATGGAGGAGAGTTTGCGCAGGGGGTCAGGATTGAAGGCGCTAGCAACAGCGCCGCTCCCGATAGCACCAGGGAAGTACTCAGGGAACCCGGTAATAATAGCTTCATTGGGAATTTGGAGGCAGTTTCGCCAACACTTCGGGTTGGGGGCAGGATCAAGGGAAATGCCAATTCGGGGGAAACATAGATTTGAGCCGGGGAGGTGGGATGGAAGTTTTCAGAAATGGGAGGAGAAGGGGATTAAGACACTAAAAGATTTGCTTCTTGGGGTCAGATTTCAGGGCTGAAAGAGCTGGAAGCAAAGTATGGGCTGGAGCAGGGGGAGATGGTTAGATACATGCAGGTTCGAGATTTTGCCAGAAAGGAGATACAGAGCTTCCCGGTGGAGCCGGCCTCCACATTGCTGGAGGAGGTGCTGACGACAGGGTGACTGGAGAAAGTGGTAGTGTCAGCGGTTTACGGAGCTATTTTGGAAGAGGAGAAGGCACCACTGGAAGGGATCAAAGCAAAGTGGGAGGAAGAGTTGGGAGAGGATATGGAGGGGGGGTTCTGGGGTGAGGTGCTCCGGAGATTGAATGCCTCCACCTCGTGCACGAGGTTGGGGCTGATACAGCTGAAGATGGTACACAGAGCACACCTCACGAGGGCGAGGATGAGCCGATTCTTCGAAGGAGTAGAAATGTGTGTGAACGTTGGCTGGGGGCGCTAATTACGTTCATACATTTTGCTCCTGTCCAAAGCTAGAGGATTACTGGAAGGAGGTTTTTAGGGTAATTTCTAAAGTGATGCACGTGAAACTGGACCCGGGCCCCCGGGAGGCCATATTCAGGGTGTAGGACCAGCCAGGGATGGAAACGGGTGTGGAGGCAGATGTTGGAGCGTTCGCCTCGTTGATCTCCCGAAGGTGGATCCTGATGGGATGGAGAGCAGCCTCTCAACCCTGTGCCCTGGCTAGGCAGGGGGACTTATTGGAATTCTTGACTCTTGAGCAGGTTAAGTTTGAACTGAGGGGAAGGATGGATGGGTTCTACAATTCATGGGCATTATTCATCGTGCACTTTCGAGAACTGGATAACATCAAAAATTTGTTGGGGGGGGGGGGTGTGGGAGTGTTGGGGGGAGGGGGGGGCGGTGTGTGTTGATGGTGACTATGGATGATTCCTGATTCCTTTTTGTCATTTGTTTATGTGAACATGCGGGCTAATGTTTGGGGGTTGGTGGGAGGATGGGATCGTTGTTATTGATATGAGGATTGACATATTTGTTACTGATTATTGTTGGTTGTTGGTGGGTGTACATTTGGGAGAAAATGTGAAAAGGGAGAATAAAAGATAATTTTTTTAAAATAATAATTTATTATGAAACAACTGTGTGGTAAAAATAACTGGAATAAATAACAAACTAACACTAACTAACTATTATAGAGCTACAGCAAAATATGTCTATCCACCAATACAACTTACTCCCAACTGCCTCAGGCGCAAAGCTGCATGATAGACTTACACCCGCTGGTCAGAGGTCAAGCACAATATTATATACCGAATAGTTTTATACATACATCACACCCATGTCTGCGTGGGTCTCACCCCCACAACCCAAAAAGATGTTCAGGGTAGGTGAATTAGCCGCGCTAAATTGCTCCTTAATTGGGAAAAAAAGAATTGGGTACTCTAAAAAAAAATTTTAAATCAAGTGTTGGAAAGACCCTTCTTGTTCATTCGTGCCCAGATAGGAACGGAAATCTGCCACACTTACCTGGTCTGGCCTGGCCTACATGTGACTCCAGACTCCCAGTAATGTGGGTGATGCTTAACTCCCTCTTAAACGGCTTAGCAATTCACTAGGTTAAGGCATATTAGGAGTGGACAACAAATATTGATCTTGCCAGCGACGCCTACATCCCATGAAATAATTTTTCAAGAAACTGTTGTCAGTAAATGTTCAGAGTGTTATGGTGACCACTACAAAGTCTTCAAATCACTGCCCCTCGAACTGTGGAAGGAAAAAAGCGCCATTATTGATTTTGGACTTTCAAACCTGGGGGTCTGTCTGGAGACAGCAAGTTTAGCTTATCGCACAGGTCTGAAATATCGTGAAGAATTTCACGGTGAGAGATTAGAGTGATGAAATACACTGTTCTGGGAGGGAAAGAGTGAGGTGTTCGGCGTTTACTGACGCTAATTGTCCATCAGCCTGAATTCTAATATTGCAATCCAACCCTTATGACTAATCATTTGCCAAGAAAGAGATTTGGATCGCCAGGTTTTAAGATAACCACCTTGGCAAAGTGATTAAAATAATCCATCAACATTGTCATTTTCGTAGATTGTATTTAATCCAAGTTATCCATTATTATTGATGCGAACAGACACAGTTACATTCACTGGGGGCCGGGGGGGGGGGGGGGGGGGGGGGGGGGGTTTGATCTATTTTAATCTTGCCCACCCAGAGAAATGGGATTGGGCCCTGACGGCAAAGTATCATCGAGCAGAGAAGCTGCTGTGGCTTTGCAGGCAGGCGAAGGAAGGTGATGGCAATGATATTGGCACTGAACTATGTTGTAACCTGCCCGGACCTATTGGCTGGGAACAATTGAGTACCCATGAATTGTGGGGAATAGGAGTTCACCCCATTAAGGGGCGGGGCCAATCATTAATCTTTTAGCTTTACAAAAAGACTTGGCCAGTATGGTATCGGCGAGAGAGAGAGAGAACCAGTAGTGAACTTCTGGTGCTGTGTAAATATTGTTGTAAATAAAAGTTACTTTCTGCTTGACTCAACAAACTCATGCTGGACTCATTGTGGTCCTCACAAAAGATGAATAATCCAGAGACCCAGAGTGATTCTCTGGGGACCAGAGTTTGTATCCTACCACTGCGGATGATGAAGTTTGAATTCAATTTTTAAAAACCTTGAATTAAAGGTTTAATGGTAATCATGAAACCTTTGCCAATTGTTGTAAAAACTCATCTAGAGGGTAATCTACTGCCCTTACCTGGGCCGGGATTCTCCCCTACCCGGCAGGGCGGGGGTCCCGGCGTAGCGCCAACCACTCCGGCGTCAGGCCTCCCCAAAGGTGCGGAATTCTCCGCACCTTTAGGGGCCCTCTCCCGCCGCCAATTCCGCCGCCACCAGAGATGGTTGAAACCACGGCGGCGATGTTGGCCTCTCAGCGGCGAGACTTCGGCCCATCGCGGGCCGGAGAATTGGCGCGGGGGACACGCCGATCGGCGCGGGGGGCACGCCAATCGGCGCGGCGTGATTCCCGCCCCGCCAATTCCAGGGTTGCGGAGAATTCCGGCCATGGTGGGGGCGGGATTTACGCCTTCTCAGGCGATTTTCCGACCCTGCGGGGGGTCGGAGAATTTCGCCCCTGGTCTATCCTACATGTGACTCCCGACCCCCAGCAATGTGGTTGACTCTTAAATGAACTCTGAAAGTTGAAGGGTGATTTGGGATGAACAATAAATGAAACATCCTGTGAATTAATAAAAGACGGTGAAAGAGAGAACCCAGTGCCAGAAGAGGCCCTGTGTAAATCAGGAATCTACGACCTTGCCCATGATATTTGGTAATCCATTTATGACCCCCCCCCACCCATCTCACCATTACCTCTTTCCTGACCGCACCCGGCTCCTGTAATTCAGTTGTGCCATGTCAAAGACCTGCCAGTTCCTGAGCCAAGGTGACCATTTTTCATGTGGAATTTCAGGAAAAAGGATCAACAAGTTATTTGACCAGAGACAGCAGCAGAGTGCAATCTGTCCCTGCAGAGTAAGAACAAGAGGAACTCAGAGGTGGCAATTTCTGACTCACTTCGCATCTTAGTGCAGGTTACAGGGGTCCATCCACCAGCTCACTCGAATTACCTGGACCTGGGCAAATAGCATGTCGGTATCAATTATTCCTTTCAGAAATCTGCACTATACTTAACCAAAGTCCCAGTGGAGCTGCAATGGTTGACTTCCAACTACTCCTGCCATCCACCCCATCACATCCCCCAGGGCAGATGATGGGAACGCATCCTTTGGGGGATGTAGCATCTGTGCTTAAATCGGAGCAGTGCCAAGCTACCTAGTCTACCAGCATCATCATTAGTGTCAAGTCCCTGAGCAGTTCCAATCCCACAACCCATAAATTGGCATTGGCAGATTTACGTTGACACACTGGACGTCTGGACCACAAATAGCTGGTGGTCCAGAACCACCTGGTGCTTTCATCTCCGCTGTCAAAAACCTGTCACTTGCGTGTCAAAAAATTATACCACATAAAATGAACAATGATAGATGCTTGATTAAAGCAATTTATTAGCCCAATTTAGAGAAGAAATGTATTTGGCGATTAATGTCTCAGCCACTTTACGTCTTGTTTATGTCTATGGTGGCAAGGTGACCTCTCCCAGTATACTGAAGCAGGGCATTGTACTCATCAGCCATGTTCTCACATTAAAGTCCCAACAGCAGCCAAAGCAAATTGCTCCAATTCAATATTTAAAAGCTTCAACCCATCATTGTTTTGGGTTTTTTAGATATTCATCGCTTCGTGCAATTATATGGCAGACGCCCACCAAAATAAAGTGTGACAGACTGATGCTGGTCAAATTCTTGGGAGAAGAATTTTGTATTGGTATAACCCAGATATTCAGGGAAATTTTGAGCACTGGGCAGAAAGAGACGAGAAAGTCAGCCGTGAACTGAATTGACATTAAACCCAATCAATCATTCAACTGGCGCTGAGGTTTTTTTGGAAAAATTCATTTTGTTCAGTTTTACGGGAAAGTTACAAATAAATGTCTTGCAATCAGTTTCCATTTTTTGCTCCATGTTAAGATGGATTTATACGGTTGACTGAACATTGGCGCCAGCCTCTTGGCTTTGATAAAGGATCTTTTTTACCCAAAGCATCAGCTGCACAAGCCCTGTCTGACCTGCTGTGTGCTGCCAGTGTTTTGGTTTTGGCCGTGAACATCCTCGTACCATCCACATTACAGCAAATGAATGGAGTTTGAACGAGCTACGCAGGAAGATACGGCAAGATCCCACAAACAGCCACTGTGGTGAATGGCCAGGTAATTTGGTGGGTGTGGATTGACAAATAAATTTCAGGCAAAATACCCTTACTCGTCTTCAATAGTAGATGGGACCGGGGCAGCACAGTGGGTTAGCACAACTGCCTCATGGCGCCGAGGTCTCAGGTTCGATCCCGGCTCTGGGTCACTGTCCTTGTAGAGTTTGCACATTCTCCCCGTGTCTGTGTGCATTTCACCCCCACAATCCAAAAATGTGCGGGTTAGGTGGGTTGGCCACGCTAAATTGCCCCTTAATTGGTAAAAATGAATTGGGCACTGAAAATTCATAAAAAAAAATAGTACATGGGATCACTGACACTCACTTGAAAGGCGAACTGACTTCACCTCTCACCTGAAAGGCTGCATCTCTGACAGCCCTCCAGTTGTACACAGAAGGTGTCGAGCTTAGATTGTGGACTTAAATCTCTACTGCGGAGCTTCAACCCACAACTTTCGAATGGTTATAATACCAATTTCTAATTTGATCACTTCAGGCATTTAAAACAGACCATGCCCAATAAATGATATTGTACACAGACACGTGTTGGTCATGGTATGCGAAGACACACAGAAATAGAGAATAACTGATACCAGGGGCGAAATTCTCCGACCCCCAGCAGGTTTGGAGAATCTCCCGGGTCCGCTAAAAATCCCGCCCTCGCCGTGACAGAAATTCTCCACCACCCGGGAATTGCCGGGGGTGGGAAATGCGCCGCACCGAGCAGCGAGCCCCCTGCGGCGATTCTCCGGCCCATGATGGGCCGAAGTCCCGCCGCTGGAAGACCTCTCCCGCCGCTGAGGTTTGAACCACCTCTGGTGGCGGCGGAATCGGCGGCGTGAGCGGGCCCTGGGGTCCTGGGGGGGGGGGGGGGGGGGAGTGGGGCGATCGGACCCCGGGAGGTGCCCCCACGGTGGACAGGCCCGCGATTGGTGCCAATCGTTCGGCGGGCGGGCCAGTGCCGTGGGGGTACTCTTTCTCTTCCGCCGCCGCCACGGCCTCCGCCATGGCGGAAGCAGAAGAGAAGCCCCCAGCGCACATCCCCCATCCGCACCTTTGGGGAGGCCCAACGCCGGAGTGGTTGGCGCCACTCCCCTACACCGGGACCCTCCGCCCCGCCGGGTAGGGGAGAATGCCGCCCCAGATTCTTTTTTTTTTAAATTTAAGAGTACCCAATAGTTTTTTTTCCCCAATTAAGGGGCAATTTAGCGTGGCCAATCCATCTAACCCGCACATTTTTGGGTTGTGGGGGTGAAACCCACACAGACTCGGGGAGAATGTGCAAACTCCACACGGAAGGTGACCCATGGCCGACATTCGAACCCGGGTTCTCAGAGCCGTAGTCCCAGTGCTAACCACTGCGCCACCGTGCTGCCCTCCTGATACCAGATTCATAGATGCATTCAAGATATCAGATTGCATCGGAAGCTCAAGTTTATAATAAATATCAAATCTTCGCACTCCCCCACTCTGTCCCAGATAAAATTTTAGCTCCATGACCAGAAACTTCACACTTACTGTTTTATAATTAATTAATAGAATCCTTACAGTGCAGGAGGCCATTCCGCCCCTCATATTCACACTGAGCCTTGGAAAGTGCACCCAACTTGAGCCCATGCTTCCACCCTATCTCCCGTAACCTTTTGGACACTAAGGAACAATTTAGCATGGCCACCAAACCTGCACATTTTGGGCTGTGGTGGGAATCTGGAAACCCATGTAGACACGGTGTGAAAGTACTGGGAGGCCTGATTCACATCACCAATTTCCTCGCTCAGAGAACTTGACGTCAACCATGTCCTTGGCACCTGATAAGAGCTCCACAAATACAAACTGCAGGCTTCAAGAAATAATCTGCCATGGATTACGAAGAACTCCTGCACCCAGTATATATTCCATTGGGATAATTATATCAGCATTATCGGTTAACTCATGTTGCAGCTTCAGAATTTATGACTGATGTTCAACCAGGCATAGAGTCTGCTCAGCCAAGTTGACTTAAGCAGAATACTGAGACCTTAAGATACACACAAGTCAGAGCAGAATTACTGGAGGGAGATTTGTACGGCACAGATTACCTCTCAAGGCAAAGCTCTACCCAGAATGTATGCGTACAGGAATGTCTGACACCAAACATTGCTTCAAATGTGCATCCACAGAAAACAAGCCAGGTCAAAAGATGTTACATAGGTATAATTGGCAATGAGTGGCTAGCTCACTTTGGGGGGGGGCACATATTTACAGCTGTACAATGCATTTCCAGGTTATTCCACATAGCTACCTGATATTGTAATATACAGTTTACAAAAGGTTTCTGAAGGGATTTATGGCTTTCCATTATGATTCAGAACCATGGGCTTATAATAGGAGGGCCTCCTGTCCATGGGGAGAGATTCAAGACCACACTTTGTGAGGTGCAAAGGCACACACCGCTGACGACACCTAGCTGTCACGATGTATTCAGAGGACAGAGGGCCAGTGAAGTTAGCATCTTTGCTCTTTGCCAGGAGGACCTGAATTGAGCAATGTGAAAGCTTGATACACTCCACTATACTTAAGAAATGATTGGCATGTAATTAGACCGACCCATCAGGTCTAAAACTGATACTTGCTGTAAATTCAATTGCCTTGGGGGCAACAGTGGCTTGAAGCGACTTGGTATGAAAACTAACAAGAAGGATGGTGAGGGTGTGCAATTCTCCGCCATAACATGATCATAATTAATGCACAATTCCAAAACCCAACAAGAAAACAGCTGAACTTCGAAAGAGCAGACACAGACTCGATGGGCCGAATGGCCCTCCTCTTGTCTAGTAATTCTGATGGGAAGATAACTTCGGCCACAAGATTGTGGGTGACGATTACTAGAAACTCATCCACACTCTCAGGGAACCCGTGGGGTATTTCATCACGTACACCTCTCGCGCACTAATGTGATGAAATTGGACTGGAGGCTGGAAAAGTCCCATGGTGATTTTTGAATAATTAAAAAATAATTTCTCACACCTAATTAACCAGCAGGTGTCTTTTTTTGGCTGAGTTATCCCATTGTTAATTAAGTCTGCAGACTGGTTTAGAATCAGTCATCGCACTGACACCAAGAAAGCCCATTAACTGGACAGTAGGGTTTTATTTTTTTTAAAAAGCATCTTTCTCCAGTACGAGCCAATGGTTGCATTCACGTTTTCCAGTTGCTTGGCTACGGAGTAGAGATCAAAGCCTCCGCACTCCTTCAACTTTCAACGTTTGCACTCATTTCTGTGCAATGAGGAGTCTCGGTTTCCACAACATCACCAAAGTGGGCTTCCTAACGGGATAGCACATATGGGTCTTCTGATGCTGGTGATATCCCAGCATGAGGCCATTGGTATTATGGATCATTGGAATGGTTGTTGTGTGCCTTCACCCCATCTAAATGCCTTGGTTCTGCAACTCTACATAGATGACTTGGCCGCGATAGTTTTTTTCTTTTTGCAGGCAGACTGTTCCAGACTTCTGTTACACATTGTGTGAACAAGTGCTGCCTGATTTCACCCGAATGGCCTAAATCGAACTGCTAGGTGTCCGCTGTGGCTTTGTTGGCAGCACGGTCCACTCTGAATCACAAAGCTCCGGTTTCAAATCCCATTCCAGGCCTTGAGTGCAAAAATCACATTTGACATTCCAATGCAGCTGACAGGTGCACTGTCAGGGGTGCTCTCTTATGGCTAAGACATTAAAATGAGGTACCATGTGTCTCCTTGGATGGATGTAAAAGATTCCATGGCACTATTTTGAACAAGAGTAAAAGAGTTATCCCCGGTGACCTGGACAATGTTTATGTCTCAATCACCTTCACAAAAAGAACGTGGTCATCATCACATTGCCGTACATGGGAACTGACAGAGCACAAATTGCTTCCTGCATTCTAACAGTGACTAGACTTTAAAAAATACTTAATTGGCGATAAAGCACTTTGGGACATCCGGTGATCACATACGGTGATCGCGAAAAGCAGGAGATAAGTCTTTCTTTCAAAGTTGTGG
Source organism: Scyliorhinus canicula (assembly GCF_902713615.1). Lineage (NCBI taxonomy): Eukaryota > Metazoa > Chordata > Chondrichthyes > Carcharhiniformes > Scyliorhinidae > Scyliorhinus > Scyliorhinus canicula. The sequence continues at coordinate 91,826,491 of NC_052164.1, read as the reverse complement.
CCTCTTGTTCTGTAAGTCCTTCACCCATGGAAACGGTTTGCCTCTCTACTCTCCTTTGATCATCTTGGGATACCGGATTGGATAACCTCTTATTCGCAAGAGAATTCAAGCTGAGTCAATAAACCTATTCTTAGAATTCAACTCGTCAACCTTGGCATCATTCTGGTAACTTTGCGCTGCGCCCAATCCAAGACCAGTATGTCCTCCACGGAGAAAGAGATCACTGTGCTGGAAATTGGACCAGGCCCCAAATCAGGAGTGATTCAGACAGTGCACCAGGGAGAAGACATTCCAGATTTGGTGGGCCGCAAGACCATCCTAAATTAGTCATCAGGCATTGGTCACAATTCCAATGAGCTGCATGTCAATTGAGTGGCTTACCACAGCTCTTTGATTCGGACTTAACCTATTTCAGCTGGCGTCTAGGTTCGTATTTAAGACCAAGGGAAGTGGTGATCAGGTGGGGTGATGTATGAGGTAGCTGGGGCTCGATGTTATTTTGCGGAGTCCAGAGATATGCCCACTCTTTACAGATCGACGGCAATCACAGTTTCTCAAACGTGCATGGCTTTATGAGCAGCCAGCAGCAATCCCTTTATAATAATTATCACTTTTGTTGTTACAAGTAGGCATACATTAGCACTGCAATGAAGTTACTGTGAAAAGCCCCTGGACAACACATTATGGCGCCTGTTCGGGTACACGGAGGGAGAATTCAGAATGTGCACATTAGCCAACAGGTAAAGTTCAAAATGTCCAATAATGTTCAGAATGTCCAAATTACCGAACAGGATAATTCAGAATATCCAAATTACCTTTAATGATTGGAATTATTATTTGCAGGTAGCACTGCACAAAGCAAACTCTAGCTAGTTAAAAATGAATTTGGGAAGCGGTTGAAAATTGGCACAGCAGTCTCCCTTCAAATATTGAAATGATGTTTGTGCATAATTAAAAACAAGGCCCTTGACCAATTTAGCAACGGTTTAACTTCCCCCTGCTGTTAAATTAGTTACTGTGGTACTGGTTTGATGCCAGTGAAATGGGCACAAACTATATTTCTATGCCTCTAGATGGCACAGTGGTTAGCACTGTTGCCTCACAGTGCCAGCGACCCGGGTTAAATTCCAGCCTTGGGTGGCTGTCTGTGGAGTTTGTCTATTCTCCCCCTGTCCTTCTGGGTTTCCTCCGGGTGCTCTGGTTTCCTCACACAGTCCAAAGATGTGCAGCTTAAGTGGATTGGCCATTCTAAAATGGCCCCTTAGTGTCCAAAGATGTGCAGGTTAGGTGGGGTTAAGGAGTTATGAGGGCAGGTTGGGGAAGTGGGCCTAGGTAGCGTGCTCTTTTAGAGGGTCGGTGCAGGCCCGATGGGCCGAGTGGCCCTCTTCTTCACTGTATGGATTCTATGTCTATCTTATAAAAATGTTTCCTCTATTTGAGACAAGGGAAGATAATACCAAAGGATAAAGTAATTCGAAACGGAAAGAAAAAAGTATAACGGTAAATGTATGAGCTAATACTTCCTACTTATCAAACACGGATAACAAAAAGATAATGACCATGAATCAGTGGTCAGTTTAAGGATAAATGTGGACCGCCATGAAGTGAGAAGACATCATTTTTTCATATTTAAGCCAGGCAGTGCAAGGCTGCTATGAAGGGAGGGTTGACAGTAATTGAGGGAGATCAAGCCTTCCAATGGTTGGCATCCGAGCAGAATATTCAGAGGCACTGAGGCAGGTCAATGACTTAGCTGCTCTTTGAAACAAAGCTACAGGGAGAAGGAGAACAATTAACAGGCAACACCGTCCTCAAGAGATCAGTTAGATCGCAAAGCTAAATTTGGGTAAGTGCATCTACGGATAACTTAACTGGAGAGTCAAAACCAGAAAGTACTTCACGTGGATTATTTCTTTCTTCCATGCAATGCTACTGTTTCGGTGACTTGCTTCGAGTGATGCCTTCTCGCTAAATGACCGTTTCCCAGCTGGGGATGATGCACTTGGGCAAGGCATGTGAGCCATGGCAAAGGGCATCACCCACAGGTCGGTGAAGGTAGCAACGAGGGATTGACTTCTGACCCAGATCAATTTTCGAACCCCGTTTGGCGGCCAGCAGGTTCAAGAATGCACTGGCAGGAAGCACACATGGCCTCCCAACCAGAGTTAACCCTCGACAGTTCAAGAGGGTTTTTGCAACCTCGAAGAACTTTACAACCTGCTGCTCCAGGTCTGTACTAGCAATTAAGCAGTCTGTACTAGCAATTAAGCAAAATATATTAATTTTTTCAAACTCTTATCTTGCGATAGAAACACCATGAGATTTTGCAAACCACAGCAGGTTTAATCAAGAACCCAAACTGTTCAAACCAGCAGGGTAGCATGGTGGTTAGCATAAATGCTTCACAGCTCCAGGGTCCCAGGTTCGATTCCCGGCTGGGTCACTGTCTGTGTGGAGTCTGCACGTCCTCCCCCTGTGTGCGTGGGTTTCCTCCGGGTGCTCCGGTTTCCTCCCACAGTCCAAAGATGTGCGGGTTAGGTGGATTGGCCATGCTAAATTGCCCGTAGTGTCCTAATAAAAGTAAGGTTAAGGGGGGGGGGGGTTGTTGGGTTACGGGTATAGGGTGGATACGTGGGTTTGAGTAGGGTGATCATGGCTCGGCACAACATTGAGGGCCGAAGGGCCTGTTCTGTGCTGTACTGTTCTATGTTCTATGTTCTAAGTGCACGGCTCAAAAAACATACTCCATTTACAAACTCAAACATTCTCATCCCAAATCTATGTGGACTGGAATTACCCGCTCAGGCTGCAGAAGTAAATTACTGAATGCAAAGTTTCCAGTCAAAGATGAACAATTCAACGTTCTTTGTCAAAGCCCCCCGCTGCTCAGAAAGGGGTAGCTGCCAGCGTTATAAATTACCCTCGCGGGCTCTCGAGTGTTGGGCCTCAGAGGCTCGGTCGTCACCGGCAAACGTTTCGAACACAACCTGCAATCAGCTAAAGCAATAATCTGTTTTTTTTTAAAATGCGACATGCTGTGAACCGACAGCGAACCTGGACAAGCCACAAGACACCTTGTGGAGCAAGCACCGCGGTTGGCTCAATAATCAGACTGTCTCACGCTTCAGCGCAGTAATGGGTGGTCAATGGTTTCCAAAGAGCAGCTGATAAATCAGTGTGCTGCATCTGTTCAATAATTGCTTTCCTTGCACTTACAGATAAATAAACTTAGGAGTACACTTGCCAAAGCGGAGCCTCGAACTACCCTGCTGCTTTTACTTTCAAACTTCATTTGAAAGTAAAATTTGCCTCCCCCCATCATAAATAAATCAGAGAAACCACCCCCCCTTTGTTCTTCCTCCCCCTCCCTTTCAACAGCAGAGGCCCCGTCACATTTCTACTTTCCTTCTGTAATGAATGGAAAGTAGAATGGATTCACCTCAGGGCGTCGACTCTCTCTTTCTCTCTCCACAGATGCTGCCAGACCAGTTGAGCACTTGCCGTTTTTAAAAGCGCAATTACACATTTTGTTTTGTTATTCCCCCTTGTGGTGGTATAAGGAGGTCCTGTGGCACAGTGGTATCATCCCTGCCTCCGGGGCTGCGGGTTCAAGTGCCAGGACTTGCTAACCACCGAAGGAGCGCTCATAACGCGAATCGGCTCGGAAATCATTTTGCCACTTTCCCAAAAAGGGAAAAACAATGTGTGCGTGAAGATGTGCTTAAAGGAAATGGTGGTAGTTAGTGCAAAGGAAGAGATGAAACCAGGATGAATACCATCTTAAAATCAACATCATCAGAGTTGGGAATTACAGCAAGGACTGTCAAAAAAGCCATGATGTGGAGATGCCGGCGTTGGACTGGGGTGAGCACAGTAAGAAGTCTTACAACACCAGGTTAAAGTCCAACAGGTTTGTTTCAAACACGAGCTTTCGGAGCACGGCTCCTTCTTCAGGTGAATGGAAAGGCTTGTTCCAGAAATGTTTATATAGACACAGTCAGAGATGCCCCGGAATGCGAGCACCTGCAGGCAATCAAATCATCAAAGATGCAGAGAGAGAGGTAACTCCAGGTTAAAGAGGTGTGAATTGTCCCAAGCCAGTTCAGTCGGTAGGCCTCTGCAAGTCCAGGCTTGTTGGTGGGGGCCGAATGTAATGCGACATGAATCCCAGATCCCGGTTGAGTCCGCATTCATGCGTGCGGAACTTAGCTATAAGTTTTTGCTCAGCAATTCTGCGTTGTCGCGTCTCCTGAAGGCCTCCTTGTAGAATGCTGACCCGGAGATCAGAGGCTGAATGTCCTTGACTGCTGAAGTGTTCCCCAACTGGAAGGGAACAGTCCTGCCTGTTGATAGTCGCACGATGCCCGTTTATTCGTTGTCGCAGTGTCTGCATGGTCTCGCCAATGTACCACGCTTCGGGACATCCTTTCCTGCAGCGTATGAGGTAGACTACATTGGTCGAGTCGCACGAGTATGCGCCGCGTACCTGGTGGGTGGTGTTTCCACGTGTAATGGTGGTGTCCATGTCGATGATCTGGCATGTCTTGCAGAGATTACCCTGGCAGGGTTTTGTGGTGTTGTGGTTGCTGTTCTGAAGGCTGGGTAATTTGCTGCAAACAATGGTTTGTTTGAGGTTGCGCGGTTGTTTGAAGGCCAGTAGTGGGGGTGTGGGGATGACCTTGGCAAGATGTCCATCCTCGCTGATGATGTGTTGGAGGCTGCGAAGGCCGTGTCAAAAAAGCAGTTGGGAGATGAGGGTTCAATTCCATGACTGGGAGTTTTATTGTTGTCGAGAAGCATCACAGGCAGGTTTTAAGCATAGCACGGTAGCACAGTGGCTAACACTATTGCTTCACAGCACCAGGGTCACAGGTTCGATTCCCGGCTTGGGGGTCACTGTCTGCGCGGAGTCTGCACGCTCTCCCAGTGTCTGCGTGGGTTTCCTCCGGGCGCTCTGGCTTCCTCCCACAAGTCCCGAAAGACGTGGGATGGGATTCTCCGGTATCCGGCCGGTGGGCCGTACCGGCGCCAAAGAATGACGTGAACCACTCCGGCGTCGGGCCGCCCGGAGGGTGGGGCATCTTCCGCACCTTCAGGGGCTAGGTCGGTGCCGGAGTGATTGGCGTTGCGCCAACCGGCGCCGAAGGGCCTCCATCGGCTGGCACGAGTTGGCGCATGCGCAGGAGCGCCAGTGTGTTCCCAGAACCGCTGGCGTGATTACTGCGCATGGGCAGGGGGTTTCTTCTCCCCGCTGGCCATGGCGGAGCTTTACAGCAGCCGGCGCGGAGGGAAAGAGTGCCCCCACGGCACAGGCCCGCCCGCAGATCGGTGGGCCCCGATCGCGGCCCAGGCCACCATGGGCACGGGGAGCCGGAGAATCCCGCCTGTGTTGTTCGGTAACTTGGTCATTCTGAATTCTCCCTCTGTGTACCCAAACAGGTGTCGGAATGTGGCGATGAGGGAATTTTCACAGTAGCCTCATTGCATTGTTAATGTAAGCCTACTTGTGACAATAAAGATTTTTTTTTAAAAAGAAGGGAGGCGCATTGAATTTAAGTGAAAATCTAATAATTACCTGTAATCCGGCGATATTCAAAATCAAATATTTTAATCGCCAAGATCGGCTTTTCTACTCCTATGACAAGCTCTGTGGAAAATAACACTGTTCAAGTATTGGCAAAGCTGTTACTGAGCTGAAGCTGTTACTGAGCTGAACCAGAAAGCAGATAGCGGATCATGCACATCCACTTCTCATTGATGGATCTCACACTAAACAAACTGGCTCTGCCTCAGTCCCAAGTCTCAATCTTCTCTCCACCCCTCTGAAAATGAGCAGTTAATCACAGGGAATCAGTATGAAGCCCTTTTCTCCTTTTTATTTAAAACTGCAGGAGCACAATAATGAGCGATGCTGGTTACTTAAGTGTCTGGCGCCGGAAGGTAAAATATTTGAAGACAATGACTTGTTTCTGTTTAAATAGAATTTTCTCATCATTTTATTTGCTCAATACCTTGAGGCCATAAAGCATCGACATTGCAGTTCCGAATACCAATGTTTCAATTGAGCATTCTTGTCAGGAGGGGGCAGTAAGTTTGGGCTGAATTTTAAGTCTGGATGAAGAGGCATGATTCAGTGCCTGAGTGACTGCACTTTGTTGTATTTTACGCCGCATTTGCGACCCCACGCCATTGTCTTCGGGTCTTTTTGTGGGTGGGGAATACCTCACGTGCAAAAATCCACAGTTGCCCCCACCAGGATCATGGTTCCTCCTGTGCACCCTTTTCGTCTGGTGTCAGGAGGTTTTGGGAGCAATTCTTCTCTGACTGCTCTATTTTTAAATGCTGGAAATCTGCAATGACTCTCCACCCACTCTCCTTTCTCTGTTACCCTTCCGGCTGCAGACATTGAACAATATTGTGCAAATGTACATTGTTGTTGAATACTATTCCCCAACGGTGCCTCGGACTCCGCATCCTGTATGTTATCTGGGTTACTTACACCAAGTCAAGGTGAGAACTCCAGCTGATTGAGAAAGTCGAGGTGATATTGGACCCCAATCTTCTGGGGAGGGGCAATCGACGCCAGATTGCCACACCGTTCCTATCTTCGTACCTAACATCGGGAGCTCCACATTTCTCTCCTAGACCCTCTGACCTGGGACTGCTGGAGTGTATCTGCTCCTGCAGTCCTTCAGTGCAATGTGGGGAGGGGCGGAGCAGTCGGGGTGGGGTAGAGTAGGTGGTCCAGTGGGCGGACGACGAGGACATTCAGATGGTATAGGTATTGGGCAGCACGGTAGCACAAGTGGCTAGCACTGTGGCTTCACAGTGCCAGGGTCCCAGGTTCGATTCCTCATTGGGTCACGGTCTGTGCAGAGTCTGCACGTTCTCCCAGTGTCTGCGTGGGTTTCCTCTGGGTGCTCCAGTTTCCTCCCACAGTCCAAAGACATGCAAGTTAGGTGGCCTGGCCATGCTAAATTTCTCTTAGTGTCCAGAAAGGTTAGGAGGAGTTATTGGGTTATGGGGATAAGGTGAAAGTGAGGGATTAAGTGGGTCGGTGCAGACTCGAAGGGCCGAACGGCCTCCTTCTGCACTGTATGTTCTATGTATCCAGGAGGTAAAACTGGTTTTAATTCTTCTAACGTTTCCTGAGTAACTGATCTGCTAAGTGAGTGAGACGTATCTAAATTCTCTGACTATCCACTGGAGTTTCGGAGGGTTCCAGGCAAAGGGTAATTGCCTAACGGAAATTGAAACTTACTGAGTAATTCCTGTGCAACCCTAGTGTGTGGGGCCATCCAAGGGGGTCAGCCAACACATCTTTTGCGCTATTTCCAGAAGGACAAGCCTTTGGAGAATGGAAGAGCTGGGCCATTATCTTCACCAATTTAGATTCTGAACTGTTTGCACATCCCCTGCTTTAATTGGCTTGAATATCACAAGAGGGGCCACACTTCAAAAATACTTTGGGGCTGCTAGGTGCCCACGGCTGTGAAAGACTTTTGTTTTCTTTTATTTCGTAAATGGTCATCTTCCTTCTTCTGACCAGGAAGCCAGCAGAAAATCTCTAGTATTGTCCCTTTCACATTAGGGTTAACCGCCAGAGCAAGTGTCTTTTTTGCAGCTTTTCTCCTCCCACGGAATGAACTTCATTAACCTCCTAGTTGGCTCTCTTCCCATTATGTGCAAGCGCTTTAAATTTCCTTGCACTGTAATTAAACGAAAAGTTGACTGATGTACGAATCACAACCCCAATACAAACCCAAAACAACCTATAACAAGCTCCATGGTTCTCTCTCAGATTATAGACACTAACAAAGCTGGCACAAAAGTTGCTGCAGCAAACAGCTACAAGACACAATTCACACTCAAAACTCTTAAATACAAACAATAGTTTATACTCAACCGAATTTGAGTGCTACTTTTTCAACACAGTTTTGAATACTTGACATTTCAAGGTTGCACATAGAGATAAACATCTCAACTTCAAATAAAATATTTGCAAATTTCAGGATTAAATGGTGAGCTGCAACGCACCGGTCCCCAACAGCTCCTGACTCGCACTTAAACGAAGACTGGATCGGGCGTCAATTAACCATTCTCAAAATTGCAACGTTTCTCAAAGTCCGAATAACGTCTCCAATTTCCAAACCAATCCCAAACAACATAACAAGAGAGACTAGGGACGCGATCTACCAGCCACACCCGATTGTGCGAGACGTCGCGCGTGAAGCGTGCCCATTGTGGGCGGGATAACTTTGGGGCAAATCCGCATATTAGAGCGAGACAGCAAGTCTCACTTCAGTATGCCGATCCCTGAGGTAACAAAGGCATTGTGATCCATCCCCTTCAGTACTGCTGTCCACAAAGATCGCTTGTGGAGGTATCCCGGGGGTTGAAGGCCATCTGTGTAGGGTGGCACCCTGGCACTGGTACCACCTGGGTGCCAGCCTGGCCCTGGCTCCCTGCACTAAGAGGTTTCGGCAAACGGGCCTCCTCAGTCCAGGAAACGGGCCAAATTGAGGCCTCAGCCTGCGATACCCGCTGATGCCCTGTATCTAACTGGAGTCACGTTAGGTAGCGGTGTGCCTCTTAGTGCTGCGGGCGCTGGGAAACACGCGGCTAAACGCGCTCGCTATGGGACACAGTTCCCATTTGGTTAAATCGTGCTGTAATTGTTGCCGCGGGCCCGAATTGAGTGTGAATCGCACTTCCATTAAGGGTGCTATTCAGTAAGTGGGTCAGGTCATGCAAATGAGCCAGCACTCTGCCGGCACGAATTGAGAGCAATTCCCAGCCCATTGGCCATTGTAACCATTGGGGCCGGAGTTAGTGCCAAAGAGCCTGACAGCTAGAGCTGTTTTTAAGCACTCCACCTACCACACACCCCGCTGCAGACAATAAGGTGGCTCAGAGAAGACCTGCCCCTCCTGAGGTCAGGCGTTCGAGGTGGACCCACAGCTCTATGCCAGTGAGGAGAGGAGGATCAACCTCTTCCCCTGGATAGGCTGCAGATTCAAGTCTGCCCTTCGTGAACACCACCTGGGAGGTGGTGGCAGAGGCAGTCAGTGCTGCCAGCCTCACCAGGAGGGTGATCCTGAAGGGTGGGGGAGGGGGGGGGGGGTGGTCACTGGTGAGGCCTAGGCTCTGAGATGGGCAGAGAACCAGGGAGGTTTGCAAAGGCTGCTGTGCAGGTGACCTCTGGTTGCGGTGAGCTCTGCTAATCAACTCCTTTCTCTGCAATGAGGCAGCGCTTCTGAAGAGTGCCAACACAGGGTGGGTACCGGATTGAGCTTGGCCACACCCATCCCCTTGTTGAAACAGCTGAGGTATGAGGGTGTCCAGAGGGTGCCCGTGTTTCATGGGGCCACCCAGCCCTATGTCTGACCACCCAGGGGCCTCTGATGACCCAGGAGACCCCCCCCCCTCAGGTACCGTTCTGCCAGGAACACGTTTGTGTGGGTCAATATTGAATGTCGCATGGCTGGGGACTTCCTGGGAAGGCTGTTAGATGCTGGGAGGCCGGTAGGTCCTGAGTGGTGAGTATGCCTAAGTGGGTTTTAAACCTTCTTAGGCACACCTGTGGCTTGGTCCCATCCACTGTGGGCGGGATTCTGATTACGACACCTTGCGGGATCTGGTTAGATCTTGCAAGGCGTATTGGCTACCGGGAAGCCCGCGGGCAGCATTTACTGGCCGCGTCGCAATCCTGTTCGGGCTTAGTATGGCCTGTAGACCACGATCTATAATCCTGTGGAGTCTGTGCTGGAATGTATATAAATGGCATGGGGTTGTTAGTCATGTAAAAACATTAATAAATGTTACCTTTTCTGTCGTTTAGAGTATTAGTTGCCTACTCGATAATATTTAGTTGCTGTTGCTTTTAATTCGTTTATTACCGTAAAAGTCTTAACAGTTGAAATCTCGTCATGCAACCCCTTTAAGTTGATCACTGGGAATTTAAATCCAGTATTGAAAGCTATCGGTCTCCATGGGGATTGTAACAAAATGATCTGCACACTTGCATTGCAAGTACTCATTTCCAAGGATTTTATTTTAAAACTCGAATGCTTTCATGTTAATAGTTTCAATACAATGCTATTACAATCCAAGCTACAAGAGCCAAATGCAGGGCTGGCTGGAAAAGAAGCCGATATATAATCTCATTTGTCATATTGCATTTTTCTGAAAGAGTATTGGTTATACTCAGACACACAAACCTTTGACTATAAACTGAAAGGATGTCTTGCGAAATCAGAATTGGCACAAGTTAAAAGGGTTTACAGAATCCTACAATTTATTTATCAGTTGCATGTCAATTTTATATAATTAAAATCAATGCTCCCCTGTATTTGACTGATTGGGAAGAAATGGTGGGCACACAGTTTAAGAAGACCGATTTATTAAAACAAAATCAATAGGCACAGTAGCATAGTGGTTAGCACTGTAGTTTTACAGCGCCAGGGTCCCAGGTTCGATTCCCGGCTGGGTCACTCTCTGTGCAGAGTCTACACGTTCTCCCCGTGTCTGCGTGGGTTTTCTCCGGGTGCTCCGGTTTCTTCCCACAATCCAAAGATGTGCAGGTTAGATAGATTGGCCATGATAAATTGCCCTCACTGTACAAAAAGGTTAAGAGGGATTATTGGGTTAGGGTGGAAGTGAGGGCTTAAGTGGCTCGATGCAGACTCGATGGGCTGAATGGCCTCCTTCTGCACTGTATGTTCTATTTAAAATTTTTGATCAGTGTACATGGCCTTCTCCCACCTTCCCAGTTACATTTACAGAACGTGGATAGAATAGAATAGAATGGATGGATACATTGGCTGGGATTCCCAGTTTGGGAAACATGGAGCGAGATTCTCCTTCTGGGGACTAAGTCCCCAAGCCCGCAGGAAAACGGGCGGGAATCACTCTGGACTTTTTCCCGCCCTCAAGGGGGCTAACAGGGCCCCGGCGTGCGTCCCGCAGCTCTGGCTGCCGACGGGGCCCTGTAGTTACGGCCACGAGGCAGCGCATGAGCACGGCGGCCGGCCGTGGGTCCTTGCGAGCGCGCGTCCGCCACCTTTGCGGCAGCCCTTGCGCAACATGGCAGCGCCCTACAGGGGCCCGGCATGGGGGAACAGACCCCCCCCCCCCGGAATGGAATGAGCGCCTCCGCTGATCGGTAGCTCCCGATCGCACACCTGGACACCCCCCCCCCCCCCCGCCGCAGAGTCGGATGCCCCCCCCCCCCCCCAACCAGGATGGCCCGCGGAGCAAAACGGCGAAGTCCCGCCGGGTGGGACCACATGTGAACCACGCCGGCGGAACTCGGCAGGCACTTGGCCCGTCGAGCGCGGAGATTCGCTGTGGTGGCCGGCGCCGCATCGATCGGGTGACTGCCGGAGATTCTCCGGTCGCCGGAGAATCGCGTGCCGGCATGGGACCCTATTTTGGGTAATTCTCCGCCCCCGTGCCGTGCGCAATTTTGGCGTGGAGGATCGGAGAATTCCGTCCATTATGTTCTCCCGCCGCTGCTGAATCACATCTAATTTGTGCTCAAGCTGGGGGTGCAAATCATAATCCTTTACAAATCCTCCCTCCCCCCCAGATCTTTGATCTGCAAGCCCTTCATTCATAACTCTTGTGAAATTGCTTTCTCTATAATACAATAATCGCTTGTTGTCACAAGTGGGCTTCAATGAAGTTACTGTGAAAAGCCCCTAGTCTGTTCGGGGAGGCTGGTATGGGAATTGAACCCACGCTGCTGGCATTGTTCTGCATTACAAGCCAGCTGTTTAGCCCACTATGCTAAACCAGCCTCATAGGCTGTGATAGACAACTTCCACACCCACCCAGCTGTCTGCATTGTTTCATTCATCTCCATTCACGCTTGTGAGGCGTTGAAGTTGTCTCTCTTCTAGGGAGGGTGGGGGCTTCCAGACAAGGATTTTCCTTCTGGTGGTGGGGTGAGATTGGGGGGGGGGGAATGGGTAGTTTCTGGTGAGGGTCTCTTTCATTAGTGCGTCTCTGGTGGGCAGGTCTTTCATTGTGTGTATTTGTGTTGTGTGTATGTGTGTGTGTGTGTGTGTGTGTGTGTGGGGGGGGGGGGGGGGGGGGGGGGGGGGGGGGCTTCTGGTGGACCTTTGGGGAAAATCCCTTGAAGAGTTATCCCCTGGGTCCATCTCGCCAGGGCAACATTTGTCAAGACCTGCACCAATTCGCGCTCATGCAATTCCTGGCCAGAACATATGGCGCCCGGCCCATTAACAGGATGCAAATGAAGCTCAATCCTAACGCCAACGGGGGACTGGAGCATTGGATTGCGCTGGCCCGACTTTCTGCCCGACGCTGGATTCCCCGCCGCCCGCCGCCGGTAGCGGAGTTCCCGAAGCTGCGGAGAATCCAGCCCATTGTTTTGAGACTATATTTGATCTAATTCTTTCCTTTCCAAACTCTTTGGTCATATGTTTGCCATAAAGGCCCATGCCTAGTTCTCCTGTTTGAATCTTTCTAAGTAGGTTTCTTCCTTTCCCAAAGCACCAAAATTGCATTAATGTGGCCATGGTGCATTATAGTGTCTTCTTTGAAACCTTCGACAGGGACAACCACACTAACCACGTTGCTGGCCAGCTCAGCGGGCAGCCTTTTGCTAATTATAGGAATAGAAGCCATTACTACATATGGTGTCCTTCAACCCTCCTCTTCCATATCCACAAACTCTATTTTGCAACATAATCCCAAAAAATAGATGGATGTAGGGCAGGAACGGTTGGTATCAACATCCACTGACTTTGACTTTCTTGTGCCAACCTTGCCTTGCTTCACTCCGCCATCAATGGTCATGTCTTTGGCCAAGCTGCCCCCCCCCCCCCCCCCCCCCCCCCCCCCCCCCCCCCCCCCCCCCCCCCGGCCTCCCTCGCTGCTTTCTCTTTGGCTCGCTATGTACCTGGAGGGGTGTTTTTTTTCTCTATACTGGCGGTGCAATAAATATGCAATTTGCTAATTCTCTCCCCACCCCTTGATAATCCTCTCCCCACCCCAAGAAAAAAAGCCCCTCGATATAACACATGTGAAAAGTAAACAGAACATCAACACTCTCCAGAAAATCTGTTTCCTTGCACAGGTGACTGAGCAAGGTGCACAATGCATGGATGGATGGCTGGCTTGGCATCTGTAACATTGCCTGAAGGCAGGAACGTCTATAACCCAATTCTGTTTTCACATGGAAAACTGACCAACGGAATAAAGGAACAGAAGCAATATGTTTTTGTAAATCACAAATTTATAAAGCGAGAGAAGGATTTTCAAAGTCTGATAATAACATTCACACCTCTTGGGCATGTTATTTATTCATCAACTCTCATCAAGTTTCCACCTTCTACGCAAGGATAGCCCCACAAGCTGTGGTAGCTTCTGGAGGCGGCAAATATTCACGCGATGTCTGACAGATCATCCACAGGTTATTCGAACATAAAACTGTTTGGAGGGGTTAGGCGGGGAAGTTACATAGCTGCCCAATCTTACACACACAGACGCACGTTGAAGAGGGGGGTTCATGGATAGCAATCAGGAAAACAAAATCCTTGGCCGGTTTTCTCTCCCAATCCCAGATGTCCTGCCACCTGGCATATTCCCCTTGCTGCTAACCCACCTGATATCCACTCACCCAAAACAGATCCAGCCTTACATAACCCAGCTACGGCACAGTGGCCCAGCGGTTAGCACTGCTGCCTCATGCCGCCAGGGATCCAGGTTCAATTCGTGTGGAGTTTGCATGTTCTCCCCGTGTCTGCATGGGTTTCCTTCAGGTGCCCCGGTTTCCTCCCACAGTCCAGGCATGTGCAGGTAATAATAATAATAACCTTTATTATTGGCACAAGTCGGCTTACATTAACACTGCAATGAAGTTACGGATAAAAATCCTAGACGTCACACTGCAGCGCTTTTTCAGGTACACTGAGGGAGTATTCAGAATGTCTCATTCACCTAACAAACACACTTTTTGGACTTGTGGGAGGAAACCGGAGCACCCGGAGGAAACCCACGCAGCCACGGGGAGAACGTGCAGACGCCGCACAGTGACCCAAGCTTGGAATCAAACCCAGGTCCCTGGCACTGTGAAGCAACAGTGCTAACCACTGTGCTACCATGCCACCCTTTCGGTGGATTGGCCACGCTAAATTGCCCCTTACTGTCCTTGCGTTAGGTGGGGTTATGCGGATAGGGTGGGGATTTGGGCCTAGGTAGGGTGCTCTTTCAGAGCATCGGTGCAGAGTCAAAGGGCCAAATGGCCTCCTTCAGTACTGCAGCGATTCTATAATTCTATGATTAAGTAAATTCACTGCTGCATTCGGGAACACCAACAAGTTATCGAAGCCAGAATGTAATACAGTAATGACCAACGTTCAGATAATCTTACGAGAATTTAAAGAGAGCAACATTTTCACAATATTTTTGGCAGAATGTCTTGAAATTCTCACTGTCTCCTTGCAAGCAGTATTTCAGTAATCTTCCCTCTCACTTGTCTACAGTGGCAGCTTCATTCCCTTCGGAAAGATTGGGGCCGGGATTCTCTGAGCCTCCGAGCCGAAATGGCGCCCGGCACGGGGGCGGAGAATGGGGCCTCAGACCCGCGATCGGGTCTGGCGCCGGGACACGATTCTCCCGCGACTGGAGAATCAGCGCCGGTTCGGGGCAGTTGAAAGAGACCCCCACGGCGATTCTCCGCAGTCGACGGGCCGCGTTCCCGCCGGTGTGGTTCACCCAGTGGGAGCTCGGCGTCGCCGCTGCGGTGGCCGTCCTGGTGGGGGGCATGGGGATCAGTCTCCGGGGGAGGGGGAGGGGGCGGGGGGGGTGCTCCACGACAGCCAGGCCGGAGATCGGGGGCCGGCGATCGGCGGGCGCTCGCTCGCTATCTGGGGGGCTACCTTCTTCCGCGTCGGCCCGCTTTGTGTCTCCGCCATGTTGCGCGGAAGCGGCCGCCGCGCGCATGGGTGGACCCGCGGTGAGCATTGCAGGGCCGTGTACGGCAGCTGGAGCAGCACGTCGCACTCCACCGGTGTGCTGGCGCCATGTGGGCTACAGAATTGCTGGCCAAGAGGCCCATTGACGCCAGCGTGAAACACTCTGGTGTTTGCGCCGGTGTCAACACTTAGACGCATTTTTAGACAATCCCGGCCTGGGATTTATTTGTCTAATGTTAAGTGTTGTATATTGAAGTTTGACTATGCCACCCACAACTACAAGAAAACAATGCATACAGACGAGCTGAATGTTAAGATAACTTCCAGGCCCACTGGCAGTGCGGGGAGGCATGAGGAACAGCAAGCTTCAGCCATGTTTCTGTCAGTGATTCCCACACCTGGAGTACGCGCTTAGGTTAAAGGTGGAAGTCGGTGGGTTCCTGCCGACTTCACGACATGCCAGCAGTTCCGGGTGTTTTAACTTGCCACTTGAACACCGTGGCACAGTGGTTAGCACTGTTGCTTCACAGCATCAGGCTCCCGGGTTTGATTCCCGGCTTGGCTCACTGTCTGTGCGGAGTCTGCATTTTCTCCCTGTGTCTGCGTGGGTTTCCTCCGGGCGCTCCGTTTTCCTCCCACAAGTCCCGAAGGACGTGCTTGTTAGGTGAATTGGACATTCTGAATTCTCCCTCTGTGTACCCGAACAGGCGCTGGAATGTAGCGACTAGGGGCTTTTGACAGTAACGTCATTACAGTGTTAATGTAAGCCTATTTGTGGCAACAAAGATTACTATTATTATTAGAAGCCCATCCACTGTGCCAGGTTAAGACACCCTCCTGCCAGCTGGGCACCATCTCCCATACTGCCACAGACTTGCTTTTCCTTTCCACCACAGCTGGTGGCATCCAGTGTCAACTTTTAAAAAGGAGGCCCTGGAAAGTCAGATTGGTGGAATTGGCAAACGGGGCTGGAACTGAATGGATCAGAAACTGAACCAAACATTTGCGCGGTCCCTTGCTGGTTTGCCGCAGTGAGAAAGACACAGGACTGGCTGGGCAACACTTTGCAAGTGGGTTCTCAGGTGAATGGTAACAATAGGTGGGGCACCATGGCGTGAGGGAGGAGAATCTGACTTTGATAGAGGCACAGAATGGGTGATGGAGGTTTGGCAACCTGCAACCTCTGCACCCTCTCCGATTTCCCACTCTAGTTGGGAGGGAAAATCAGGCAGCGTTTATGAAGAGCAACCATCCTACTCATTTCCCCCCTCAAGAGTTGAATTCCACCCCACTCTAGCCCTTACACTGCCTTCGAAGAAAGTTATCCCACAGAAAAGAAAATCTCTCGCGCATCATTGCACTGAAATGTTGCCACAGGTCAAAGGCTGTTAGAAATGTCACTGAAGAAATCGTAAGGGGAAAAAAAAAAATACTTTTGGCTTCCTTTTCAAATGACCAAAGGTTTTTAAAATCTTATCAATGGGTTATTCAATGCACTAAAGTGGGTTTATTTTTAAACATGATTGTGGATGCACTTTAACATTTTCCATGATGTCCAACTGGAGTGGAGAAATACCCTCAAGTGCTTCAAGAAAAGATTGCAGAAAAATAAAAAAAGTCAAAATGTCAAAAGAAGATCGGAGAAGATCTGCAAATGTCAGTGAACTACAATGGATCCATTTTATGAAAAAATCTTCATTAGAAAACACAACCTTCTGTTTAGACCCCACAGAGTTGCCACTTTTTTCCCCCCCAAATCTATTAAGCAAGGGGGCGAACCGAACTTGCGACAGTCTGTCATCAACACCCATTGAGTTTTTAAACACAGTATATCCGAAAGATAGTGATTTGAAACAAACCTGTTGGCCTTTAACCTGGTGTTGTAAGACTTCTTACTGAGCTCGCCCCAGTCCAACGCCGGCATCCCCACATCATGCATATCAACAATGTTATGGACTGCAAAACCATTTCATGAGCTCCACCAGTAAAGAGAAATGACATTTGTTTTGAAAGCAAATGAGAAAATTTGCATTCTGCATTTTAACTGAACATATCAGAAGTGGCAGCTTCTTTGATGAATGGGTCGATTGATAAGAGCGCGTTAACGGCGTTGGGATCTTTGCAGATGGAAATGCAATTTTCCTTCTGCACATCCTGTGAATGTTGTCCAGCTCCACAATGATCTCAAACTGATTCATACATTTGTCAACATTGCCAGTCCTAATTTGAATGCAGTATTAAGCTCATCCATGAAAAGTGCAACTCCAGTAATGCCAGACTGCTTGGGCGTTCTTTCAGGAGCACTGAGAGAGGACTTGTTTCCTGCTCTGGAAACGTATTACCATTTGATACACTTGTACTGAATGCAATGCAATCATTCTGCCAGAAAGCAGACTTTTGTTCAGCGAGCCATCAGAACCCTTTCTTCAAGGCATCCTAACAAAAGGTAATTGACCCACTACATTGTATGCTTGTTCAGATTATACTGTGCTCAAGGTATTTGCCAAATAGTTTGCTCGATAGTTCTATTTAGCTATAAATGAACGTTAGCATATGTTGGAGAGTGTGCAATGGTTTAATGGTGACCCCCACGAACTGAAAGCCCCAAACATGGGAACAATACGTTAACAACCATTTCAATATTTGTCAAAATATTAATTCAACCAAACTTGAAATTGCAGACTGCGATCTACCTGCCTCTCCCGGGATTTACCGGTCTCATTGCGCCTCACGAGATCTTGCTTGGCACCACAATCTGGATCCTGCCCATTGAAGGCGAGAACCAGATTTGCATATTCAAGTGTGCAGTCAGGCTCACTTAAATATGTTTGCGCCGGAGTTAGCCAAGGCGTGGGATCTAACATCTGCGCATCGGAATCCCCTGGTGAGTGTTACATAGCACTGGTCTCCACAAACGTGAACCATGTGTACCGGCACTTGCAGGGTTCCCAGGCTCAACCCAATATTAGCTGGGCACTGCCAGTCTGGCATCCTGCTGTGTTACCCAGGTGCCAGCCTGGCAATGTCAGGTGGCACTGTCAGGCTATGGTGGCATCTTGCCTGTGGCAGGGGTTGGGCCCGGGGGTGTGGATGGGAGGGCTTGATGACCCTGCAATTGGTGAGTTGGGACATTGGGGGGGCCCTGAGGCCTCCCTGATCTCTTCCCGCACTGGCGAGCAGTTACTGCGGGAAATGATACTAAGTGCAACTTCAGCGGGCCGTTCCTCGTCGAGGCCCAGAAATGAAGCAGAGTCCCATTTAATAGCGCCGTTGTCCTTGCCACTGTTGACATGGCCATTTACAGTGTCACCAGATTTGAACAAATTGGGGATGGCTAAATTTACTTTAACAATTACGTTAGTGCCTATTTTAAATAATTAATCCTCAACAGTTTCCCTAAATCTACTTACAATGTTTGCTGATTAATTTTTAATGTTATGATCTTTATTGAATAGTCTTCTCTCAGCGATTTAACAGCAGTTCTGGAAAATGGAAATTGTGGAGCATATGATCCAAATGAGAAATTTTCAGATCTTTAAAGGGGTCTGCAGGGCCATATTATTGCATCCATTAACTTCCTAACATTACTTCTGGTGCAGGCAACAAGAACATCATTCTCCATTGAGAGCCACTACGGGCTTCAAAATGTTACGGCAAAAGATTCCTCGTCGGTGCGGATTGCCATAAAGAAATTGAAAACCTCTGCTTTAGAGGTCCATGTGAGAGATATATTTTACCCTATTCGCAGAGAGCTGCTTTAGGGATGTGACAGATTCTTATTTGAGAATGGCAATGTAGCAGAGTCCAAATCTCACAAACTATAACACTTAAAATTAAAACATTTTTTTTAAAAATCCTTTTTTGTCTTACCCAAATAAAGCCTTTGACATGATGGCGTTCGCAGTAAGCATCTCAACAATCCCAATTCCCGATTACAGAGTTATTTAATAAGTAAGGCCAATGGAGTTGACCTTTATCTCAAGTGGTTGGAATACAAAGGGGAGGAAGTGAGACAGAGACTTAGTCAGGCCCCTTCTGAGTACTGCTTTTAGTTTTGGACAGTAAACCCCAGCAAAGACATATTGGCCTTGGAAAGGGCACAGCGCATATTCGTCAATTTGACATCCAGGGATTCAAGTATTAAACTACGAAG
Source organism: Scyliorhinus canicula (assembly GCF_902713615.1). NCBI lineage: Eukaryota > Metazoa > Chordata > Chondrichthyes > Carcharhiniformes > Scyliorhinidae > Scyliorhinus > Scyliorhinus canicula. Next base: position 91,807,393 of record NC_052164.1, on the reverse strand, counting down.
GCGGTATACCCAAATGTGGTTTGTATTTCCTGGGATTCGGAAGGTCGAGGGTCTAATTGAAGCGTTCAATAGCAAAACCAGTCATCGTAAACATTAAGAGCTAGGCCAAATTGGAGTGAAATCAGGAAGCACTTTCTTATTCAAGGTGAGCGAAATCTGGAACTCACTCCTCCTCAAAGGTTGTGGATGCTGGGTCAATCAAAATATCCAAAATCAATCCAAAGCTTTTTCCTTTAAAAAAAGGGTTTCACGCAACTTGAAAGAAAGGCAGGTAACTAGAGTGGAGTTGAGAGTTGTACATTATCTAACTGATTAGTGGAATAGGCGCAAGAGATTAAGGGCCTACTTCTATCCTTATGAAACTACTGTAGACAACATTCAAAGTAGTTACTTCCTGCCACGAGGCACCATGTGATAGAATCATGCCTTTTCTCCAGCTTGTGATACCCAGCCCAGATGACAGCAGGATGCAAAACTCAAACGACTGATTTATGAGAACAATCAAAGCTGAGCTCAAAGGAAGATCACATTTGGAGGGGAAAATCAAACACCCGAATTCCAGCAGCACATTTCCCAGGTCAGGGTGCAGAGCGGGTCATTTCCCAGCTCCATGGACGTGACCTGGGAAAAGGAGGCCCGAGGTTGGATTGGATGATGATGCCATTCCAGAGGGGCACGCTGGATTAGAAGTTGGGTGCGCCATCCCCACTCCCTTCCAACCAAGTCTGGAGGGTGCTGGGTGCAGAGGCAGGCTAGCCAGAAAGCCTGCCTCTGTGCACTGTCCAAGATTTAAAGTAAAACAACACAAAAATAGACAAAATACAGCCCTCATAGCTCACAAAATTCCCATTCCCTTCCGATCAAACAACCTCATGACCCTCTACCCCACCACCAATGACCCCCTGGTGCCTTTAGTGTTACCCTGTGCTTCTCTAAACACCAAAGTGGCTGTTATGTCCCTTATGCCCCCTCCCCCCCCACCCCAATTCATCCGCTTGGCTCTTTATGGCCACTATGCCAACTTATGTCAACTGACCTTCACATCTTTGAACTGTGGGAGGAAACCGGAGCACCGGGTGGAAACCCACGCAGACATGGGGAGACCATGCAAACTCAATACAGTCATCCACGGCCAGAATTCAACCCATGTCCCTGGCGCTGTGAGGCAGCAGCACTGACCACTGTGCTGCCCCTTTATGAAAATAAACATTTCTATTCTGTACCCACTTGAAGCTGTTAGTCCAACTGCTGACTTCCCACTGAGCTAATGTTAGGTTGTAAACTGAGCCATGCATCGCAAATCCTATAATGATACCCCTCAGGCTTATGTCAGCAGACAAAATGAAATAGCAGGCACTGATTTTGTTGTAAAACTGCACACTTTAAGAAATCAATGCCTAGAGTTAAACTCCTTGACAGTTTTGAAAGTTCCAATGAGCCTTGACAGTTCTTTGGCAGCTGAAAATTCCAATGACTTTATGCACTTTTTACACACAACCATGTCTAACTTTAACAATCCCAAAGAGCAGCTGCCAGCTCCCAACCGAGATACTCCTTATCCCTCGAAAAGGATACTAAGGTTATCCAAACTAATGCAAAAGATTTGATCCGTTATTACCTGATCTAATCTGCATAGTTAGTTCCAGGCACCTACCTCACCAAAATCGTACGTAAGTGGAGTATGTAAATATGAGCAGCTACCTCCATTGGCAATGATGTGTAATTTGAAACCTGCTCCCATTCCTCTCCCCCATGAAAATGTTGGGTGGTCAAGGGTGGTACTTCTGGATTTGGGGCTCTGACAGTATGCCTGCACAGATGGAGAGCCTCTCCGTTTTTGTGGAAATTTATCCTAAATGTTTGCACAGTCGTCCTGAGTGGCTCAAACCAAAATGAGCAGCAACGCAGTTTCTTATTCCTCGCCTCGGGATGCCAGGCTGCAGCTGCAGTCCGCTTGGTCAGCGACGGTTCCTGCGACTAACACGAGCCCCAGGTTCACCGCTCCTTCCCAAGATTAAAAAAGAAATAAATGCAACCATTTGCTGTACAAAGCAAGAAAAAAAAACACTTCCATTTTATAGCCCTACAGCACCACGTCACAATATCAAACCATCTCTCGGCATTCGAAGGAATAAAATAATCCTTTTTCACAGCGTGGTGACTCTGTGGTTGAAGGGAGGGGGGGGGGGGGAAAGTTCAAAACAACACACTTTGTCCAAGCAGATAAGTGGTTGAAACCATACATTGTGCTGGTCAATTTTACATTTTAAAAACAGCAACATTTTAAAAACCATAGAAGCCAATTTCAAACCAGCGCAGCTTAAATTAAAGTTTGTTTCAGCATCGACTTTCCCATGTATTACCAGCCCCTGCTCTCCCAGAGGTTTATATTATTGCCCATCTAGACTTTCCTTCTGTATCACCACTGATTTAGTTTAATTTATTTACAGTAGAAAACAGATGTGGGTAAATTGGCTTGAAGCCCCCCAATCTGTTGCTGGTCTAGGTTCTCAAAAATTCATTTGAATCATCTCCAAATTGTGGTGCTGATGTTTAACAGCACAACATGAGTACTTAACCCTTGTCTCTGACAGATCGGGACAATTGAGCCAAACACAGGCTGGATAGCAACAATCTGTGCAATTATTTGAATGGAATTCATGCATAAAGATAAATACTGGGTTTCTCTTTAGCAGAATCGTGGCCAGGACATGTCGTTAGAATAGATGATGGTCACCTTCAAAATATGCACTGCAAAGACAGCCTCATGATGCCTGCCAGTAGACACACTGAGTGGCCAAAACTAAGATACCAGGATTCAAATCGCTGGAAACATCCTTTCATGCTAGATTGGCTTCAAATACTGGGAATAGTCTGCACATAGCCAAAGGACTTGGTGCCAAAGTCTCCACACTGGGGCACATCAATTTGAAGAATTACTCCCTCAGAAGGACACAGGAAAACACCATCTCAGGAAGGCGCAAGCAGCAATAGCCCTTGCATCAGCAAAACCATGAGCTATTATTCTCCCACTACGAAAGACGATGGGCGGGATTCTCCGTTCCCCGATGCCGATTTTGTATTCAACGAGCGGGCGGAGAATCCCTTTTTACAATGGCATTGGGGGTGGCACCTGTTGTCGCATGCTCCGCCTCCTCCAAAACGGCATCATCAAGGAGCGTGCCGCAGGATGGTGGGATGGCCTCAGGACATCACCTGAAGTCCCTCCCCCGAAGCTCCGCCCCCCCCCCCCCCCCCCCTTGATGGGCCAAGTTCCCGACCGCATGGTTGACATGTGGTCTCAGCCGTTGGGAACATGGCTTGGCGGCTGCGGACTGTGACCAGCGCCGCCACAGTTGGGCAGGAGCCATGTTGCTGGCCAGGGGGGCTTCCGCAAGGATCGGGGGGGACTGGTGGGGTGTGGCCAGTGGGGCTATATCTGGCAGGTCGGGTCCGTGCATACTCGGCGCTATGTTGTATGGCACGACCGCTGCAGGTTGTCGCCATGTGCTTGCACAGCCACAATTCTCTGGCAGTTTATGTCGTGGGGGCCAGGCGTTTTACGTGACGTGGCTGCTAGCCCCTCACCCGTCGGAGAATCGGTGCTGTGGCCTCACTGATTTTACCCACATAAAACACCTGGATCATAGGTACATAGAACATACAGTGCAGAAAGAGGCCATTCGGCCCATCGAGTCTGCACTGGCCCACTTAAGCCCTCACTTCCACCCTATCCCCATAACTCAATAACCCTACCTAACATTCTTTGGACACTAAGGGCAATTTAGCATGGCCAATCCACCTAACCTGCACGTCTTTTGACTGTGGGAGGAAACCGGAGCATCCAGAGGAAACCCACGCAGACACAAAACAGACAGTGACCCAGCGGGGAATCGAACATGGGACCCTGGAGCTGTGAATTGAGTGCTAGCCACGTGTCTTACCGTGCTACTGACTCTCCAGACATAGCCTCCTAATCAGAGAATCCAGCCCACGGGCAGCACGGTGGCCTAGTGGTTAGCACAACCGCCTCACGGCGCTAAGGTCCCAGGTTCGATCCCGGCTCTGGGTCACTGTCCGTGTGGAGTTTGCACATTCTCCCCGTGTCTGCGTGGGTTTCGCCCCCACAACCCAAAAATGTGCAGAGTAGGTGGATTGGCCACGCTAAATTGCCCCTTAATTGGAAAAAATAATTGGGTAATCTAAATTTATAAAAAAAAAGAGAATCCAGCCCAATGAGCGCAATTGTCTCAAAAAATGTCAGTTAATTTGTGGCGGATTTTTCAGGGAGTTTCCCACCGGCTCTGCCAGCCCCCACCCATGGGCAATGCCACCCCCCACACATATGGGCACTGCCCGACACCTCACAAGTGAAGACACCCCGCTATGGGGTCCCTGGGGTCCCCCCTCTTCACCCCCCTCCCCCAAAGCCATCTTAGAGCCCCCATCTCTTCGAGGGCCCCCACCCATCACCCCTCCAACCTCTCGGAGGTCCCTACTTACTTGATCTGCACCTCCCCCCAACCCTTCAAACCCCCACTCCTCCCTCATTTCATGGGCATGCCCCCCCCCCCTTGGCCCCTGACCCTTGGTAGTTCCACCCTGGCACCCTCACACTGCCACCCTAGCAACCAGGCAGTACTTCTGCTGTCTTGGCGGTGCTACCCAGGCACCTTGGCAGTGCCAGGGTGGCAGTGCCAGGGTGCCAGCTGAGTAGTGCCAATGTGTCCATGTTCCAGGGGGAGGGCTGACCACTCATGGCCCGGGAGACCCCAAGGTTCCATTCTGCCTGGTCCACGTTTGTGCGGACCAGCACCGGTCGGCGCCTGGCTGCAGCCTTGCAGGGTTAGGCTGAAGAACCAACGGAGGCCAGTGGATCCCTCGCAGGTAGGTCACAAGTAGGTTTACCACCCTCTTCCGTGAGCGCCATTTGGTCCCGCCACTTTGGGCGGATGTCCAACTCCGATGTCCCGTGGTACTTCAGTGATTCCCGCGAGGCCCGGAGCCTGTGAGGCCCGGAGGCTGTCGGGGGGTCTGCTGGAGGGCTCTCCCGGGATTCTCTGGCTGCGCGATGCTCTCGCTTGAGCACAACGCGACCAGAGACTCGCACCCGAAGCCTTGCTTGAATTGGACTGAACTCCCATCTGAAGACTTGCATCAAATGAGCAATAGATATCAATCATTGCCAATTATGTAAAGACAAAGAGAAAGTCAGATAAATATGTTTGTATTAAAGGGACATGTGCTTCATATAGCGCCATCAAGGAAACTGCATTGAAACATGCCACGTCAATTTGCCAATGACATTTGCATAGGTGGAACGTAATCATAATTCTCTAACTTGCCCCCCTGCAAAGCTAGCTTAGAAAATCTCATGAAGACAGTTCGTAGCTCTGCCTTGCGCCTGTGGATTCCGAATTCAGAATTCATGGGAGGAATCACACGCAAATTTCCTTTTAAATTCTACAAATTTAAGGGATAACAGTAGTTGGTTCAACAGTGCATCATGGAGAACCCGCTTTAGATGCTCTGCCACCTCAGAACTAGCCAAACGAAATGCACTCTGGCTCAAAACGAAAGATTTAGGTACTCGAGACATTTATATGGGTAATGCCTTAAGCAGTAAAGCTGCAGCTGGAGGGCACCTCAGTCAATTATGAAAACAAAGTATCTAAAGTGGAAATAGATATTAACGGTATTATAAATTAATTCCACTGTTAATGTGGATTCACCCCTTCAGGACTCAATGTTCGTTCAATAAACTTGTTTCAAAACTAAGTGTACACAACCACATCCATCGCTGGACTTCAACAGCTCAGTGTATTAAGCTTTTAATCGCAATTAAATCTCAAGTTTAAACCACATCAATGTCATCAAGTTTCAACTTGGCTCCACCGACAGCAACGTCAAATCTAAACCAAATGGTTGCGGAATCCAGGACTATTGTTTTTGAATTGTGACATTAATCCAGTTGAGTGCTGACAGGAACGGGGAGTTATCCTGATGAGGGACAATGTTGTCACGGACAAACAAAATGGCCCAAAACAGATTAGCCTTTTTATCCCATTACTTCCTGTGGGTTCCTCCCAGTTTCCCCCAGCAGCTCTGCTGAGGCCTCTTGAGGGATAGGGTTGCAATGAGAGTCCTCGAGATACTGGACACGGTCTGCTAATTCATTCCATACAATTACTATTTTAAACCAATGTAAATACTGAAACACCAGGGGCGCGATTCTCCGCTGCCCACGACGGGACGGAGAATAGCGGGAGGGCATCCCCGACATTTTTCACGCCCTCCCGCTATTCCCCCCCCCCCCCCCCCCCCCCACGGCCGCCCCACGACACAAATCGCTGCTCGCCGTTTTTTACGGCGAACAGCGATTCTCCCCAGGCCGATGGGCCGAGTTCCCAGGCCTTTACGGCCGTTTTTACGGCAGCAAACACACCTGTTTGCTGCCGTAGTAAAAACGGCCGCAACATGCCCGTTCTGGGCATCCAGGGCCCCGATTGGCACGGCTGTACCACGGCCGTGCCAAGGGGGGCATGGGCCTGCGATTGGTGGGCACCGATCGCGGGCAGTGCGTCCGTAACAGATGCATTCTTTCTCTCTCCGCCACCCCGCAGGACCAAAGTGCATTACCTTGGGCGGCACGGTGGCGCAGTGGTTAGCACTGCTGCCTCACTGCACCGAGGATGTGGGTTCAATCCCGGCCCCGGGTCACTGTCTGTGTGGAGTTTGCACATTCTCCCCATGTCTGCGTGGGTCTCACCCCCACAACCCAAAGATGTGCAGGGTAGGTGGATTGGCCACGCTAAATTGCCCCTTAATTGGAAAAAAAGAATTGCGTGCTCTAAATTTATTTTGAAAAAAAGTGCATTACCCCACGCTATTCCACATTATATTCCATCTGCCACTTCTTTGTCCACTCTCCCAGCCTGCCCAGGTCCTTCTGCAGTCTTCCTGCTTCCTCTACATGTCTTTGTCTTGTTTGCAAACTCAGCAACAATGCCCTCAGTTCCTTCTTCCAGATCATTAATGTACATCGTGAATAACTGTGGTCCCAATAGTGACCACTGCGGAACATCACTAATCATTGGCTGCCATCCTGAAAGGAACCACCTTATCCCCATTCTCTGCCTTCCCCCAGTCGGCAGTTATTAAACACAAAGAGAGGATACCCCGAGTTAGCAGCTCGTCCAAAACTCATCGCATCCGATCCTATTTTCAGCAGAATCCCCATGCTCAAATCGGTCTGAGCAGGCATCTTATGTACCCAACAGAACCCTACCAAACACCCAGATGTCGGGTCACTTTCTCTTCGGAGGGCGGACAGATAAATATTGGAATTTGCATGTGGCAGTAGAAATTAACAAAGTGAAGAAATCTTCAAAGCCTCTTCCCTCAAGGAGAATCTCAGTGTAATTTTCAGATATCCCACAGGAACGTTGGCAGGCGAATCGGTAGAAACAGCGCATGTGGTCAATTACGCAATTTCCCTGGGTTTCCATGGTTACCACAGGCAGAAGCAGAATTCAGCTAAATGATCTTCCATTTTGCAGCTTTGTTCAGTGAAGGCTGCATGGAAGCTGGACAAGGACAGGGACATGATTGCACTCCTCTGAATCCTCACCTGAACTCATGGAATGGTCACAGTGCAGAAGGAGGCCATTCGCCCACTGCATCTTTGCTGGTCCTCTGCAAGAAGTACCTCAGTCAGTCCCACGCTCCAGCCCCCTGCACTGCCAATTTTCTCTCTTCAAATGCTTATCCAATTCCCTTCTGAAAGCCAAGAATATACCTACTTCTAGACCCCAAACATTTGTAAAAGAGGACTTGTTGATGGCACTGTTGACTCTTTCACCAATCACCTTAAATCTTTTCATTCTGGCTCTCCAACCTTACACCAATGGGATTCTCTCCACCTCGCCCTCTTATGATTTTGATCACCTCTAGCAAACCTCCTCCCAATGTTCTCGGCCCTTAATAGAACAGCTGCAGCTCCTCCAAACTATCCACATAACTAAAGCCCATCATCCCGGGAACCATTCTCTCAAAAGCCTTCACATCCTTGTCCAAGCTCATTGCCCAGAATTAGAGTCAATGTTCCGGTTGAGGCCAAACCGCAGTGTTACGTGGAAAAAAAGCCTATTCAGCTGAGCTAGATACTAGAAGGCTGGCAATATCTATGGGACTGCACTCCATTGTGAGTCAGCACCTTGAAGAGAGGAGTGGAGCTCGGAGGAACCAAAACAATACATGAATGTTTCTTCAATGCCAAATTAAAGTCAAAAGCACTAACAGCAGCTCAACGTATAACATTAATCAACAGGGGAGGGAAAAGATGATGCAATCCATGAAATCCATGGTCGCACAATTCTGTTCTCTAACCCACAAAGAAGCCTCTCTCTCATTTTACTCTCTGTACCAGGAACAGCATTTTAACACTACTGGTTCATTCAACACAATATAAAGCAGATGCCAGCTATTAAACGTGGATTTTATATGGCAAGTACTACTAACTTGGCCATACCTTTACATCAATTTTCCAGATATGCACATTTATACAGCCCGTCTCCAAAAAGGGAATTGTTCATCAAACTTCGCTTTTAAACACAATTATCTTTTTCATTTGTCACAAAGCAAAAACCTGATACAGGTCAGTGAAGAAGAAAATCCAAACTCAGTACAAGGGTTCTAGGACAAGACTGGAGTTTGAATTTCATGGTAGCTTCAGTCCCGGGGCGGTAGGCATTCAGTCTACTCCTCTACCCATGGACCAAGGTACTCCGAAAAGCAGCTTTCCACAAAACATAGGGGGCGGGATTCTCTCAGCCCGGGGCCGGGCCGGAGAATCTTCTCGACCGGTGCGAAACCCGCCACACCGCCCCAACGCCTTGGGGGGGGTGGGGGGGGGGGGGGGGGGGGCACTCCGTTGTGGCCTGGCCCACGATCGGGGCCCACCGATCGGCGGGCCGGCCTCTCGAGCTAGGGGCCTCCTTTCTTCCGCGCCTCCCCCTTTAGCCCTACGCCATGTTGCATTGGGGACGGCGCGGAGAATGGAGCCACTGCTCATGCGCGGACCTAGTTGATGCCAGGATCAGCAGCTGGAGCGGCGTGGGCCCTGCTGGCCCCCCTGTAGGGGCCAGAATTGCTGTTCCTGAGGCCATGTTAACGCTGTCGAGAAACGCGATGGCGTTTCCGGCGGCGTCAACTCTTAGCCTCAGAATCCAGCCTGGGATTTTACCCAAAGAAAATACTTTGAACAAAACTCCTGATAGTCAAAGTGGTACAAGTTCCTTCTTATTTTGGGATTTAAGATCATTTCAGTTTTCAAAAAACACATATAGGACTTGGCTGGCCTACTTACATTACAATATTTAAGCTTAGGCCAGCTATAGTCTGGAATAAATAAAATGGCAAGAAAAGTAATATGTATCACAGAATAATGAAGGATACCTGGAATACATTCCCACCCATGGCACCATCTGCAATTCTGCCTGTAGAAGAGGTTGAGTGTCGACGTGCAGTCAAACAACTGGACTTCTCATGCTCAAGGTCGGGTGCAGGTGGCGAGGTCCGTACCTCCAGCGGGTGAAAGGTCAGCGGGGTTTTCAGATTTATGGGTAAAGGATACTCATTTTCAACATAGGCGGATAGGCCACTCAAGACCATTGTATCTCAACTGTTTCCACATCAAAATCACAAAATCCTATTAATCTTTTCCTCAACCACACCCTTTAATATTTCCCTTCAAGTATTTAATTCCTTCTTAAAATATCATCATTGACTCTGCTTCAAGAGCCACTTGTGGTAATGAATGCCGTAGTTTAATAATCCCTTGCATAAAATCTGTCTCTTCAGCACACAGGAAAATTCAAAATGCCAACTTGAAGAGAAATCCTGAAGTGGCGGAACGAAACTGAGACAAAGCCCTCGAGTCTCCGATTTTCTCTGATACAGTGTCAGTTTTTAAAAGAAGCAGAACCTCGGCCTCGATTCAACTAATTGGGAACAAAGTTGAGAAACGCATGGCTCTACAATGCGGCTCGCGCTGTATAGGAGGCCTCAGTGTCAGTGGCGAATGCACTGCCGAGGCCGCACGTAGCCCCCATTTTGTACACTGGTGAGCTGTGCTCGCCGGAACTCAACAGTGTAGTGAGATCAGGATGCTATTTAAAAATGGCATCCTGATCTTCAAGGCCCCCGAAGCAGCCCCCAACCCCCACAGCCTGAATGCATATGCACCCCCCCCCGCCCCGCCCAACATGCACCCCCGGCTTGATCGCACACCATGTTTGTCATCAAAAAGCTTGTACTTGGTTAAGTCACGTGCAAGCCCCATGGCTAATGCTGAAAGTGAAGGCAGCCCACAACCCTCATATCTGCGCTCCTCTCTTTCTGCATTCCCAATATTAATTGCTCCATCCTTGGCGGCCGTGTCTTCAGTTGCCTACAGTCCAAGCTCTGGAGTATCCTCTGCCTTTCTAACTCACTTCCCTCCGTTATGGCACACCTTAATGCCTACCACTGTGACCAAGCTTTTAGTCATCAGTTTTCATGGGGGGGATTCTCCGACCCCCCCCGCCGGGTCGGAGAATCGCCTGGGGCTGGCGTCAATCCCGCCCCCACCGTGTCCCGAATTCTCCCCCCCCCCCCCCGAGATTCGGTGGGGACGGGAATCGCGCCGCGCCGGCGCCCCCCCCCCCCCCCCCGCGGCAATTCTCCGGCCCGCGATGGGCCGAAGTCCCGCTGCTGACAAGCCTCTCCCGCAGGTGTGTGGATTAAACCTACCTTACCGGCGGGAGCAGGCAGCGCGGGTGGGCGCCGGGGTCCTGGGGGGGGGGGGGGGGGGGGGGGGGGGGGGGCGGTGCGATCTGAGCCCGGGGGGACCAATCGGGGCGCACCAATCGGCGGGCGGGTCTGTGCTGTGGGGCCACTCTTTTTCTTCCGCCTTCGCCATGGTCTTCACCAAGGCGGAAGCGGAAGAGACCCCTTCCCCGTGCGCCAGTATGCCGTCAGCAGCCACTGACGCTCTGGCGCATGCGCGTATTTATGCCGGCCGGCGAAGTCCTTTCGGCCCCGGCTGGCATGGCACCAAAGGCCGTTCACGCCAGCCGGTGGAGTGGGAACCACTCCCCAACGCCTGCCGCCGGAGTGGTTCACGCCACTCCAACATGCCGAGACCCCCCGCCCCGCCAGGTAGGGGAGAATCCCGGCCCATATCTCCTTATGTGACTCAGTGTCATCTTTTGCTTTACAAAGCTCCTGTAAAGCACCTCGGGATATTTTGTTCCATCAAATGTGTGATACAAATTAATACTGTCGCTGTTGAATGTGACAGTTTTGTCTGATTGTCTATACCTCAAATTAATAATGCACATTTTTTTTAAAGCAGTCACTGGAAATGGATGAAAAGCAGCAATCCTTCCTACAGCCTTGCCGTCAGTAACCCAGGAACACCTACCTTTCCAGTAGAGATTACCTCCACGATGTGATGGACAGACAGAGCAGAATTGGGTTTGTAGCAATGGTAATGACATTCCAGTTGAAAAAGCTTGGATGAGGTGAGGCATTCAAACTAGGACAGAGTTATTTTCATGGGTTGTTGCTTGGTTGATGGAAGATGGCAAACTGATTGGCAGTGCAGATAGACAGGGTAATTAGTTGAGGGGCGGGCGGGGGGGGGGGGGGGGGTGTCATATGGCATAAGTATGTTCAAGGCTGAGAGAGACAGATTTTTAATCAGTAAGGGAATCAATTTAGGGGCCTCACGGTAGCATGGTGGTTAGCATCAATGCTTCACAGCTCCAGGGTCCCAGGTTCGATTCCCGGCTGGGTCACTGTCTGTGTGGAGTCTGCACGTCCTCCCCGTGTGTGCGTGGGTTTCCTCCGGGTGCTCCGGTTTCCTCCCACAGTCCAAAGATGTGCGGGTTAGGTGGATTGGCCATGCTAAATTGCCCGTAGTGTAAGGTTAATGGGGGGATTGTTGGGTTATGGGTATACGGGTTACGTGGGTTTAAGTAGGGTGATCATTGTTCGGCACAACATCGAGGGCCGAAGGGCCTGTTCTGTGCTGTACTGTTCTATGTTCTAATAGTTATGGAGATAAGGCGAGAAATTTGAGTTGAGGATTATCATTGCAGAACATCTCATTGAATGGCGGAGCAGACTCAATGGCCAACTGGCCTACTTCTGCTCCTATGTTTTATGGTCCCACTTTGGCTTGGGACAAGGCACTTGGTCTAGATTCTGCAAGATTGATAACGCTTCAACAGGGTCCTTTGTCCGAGCAGACTGGCAGTCTCCATTGGCCAGGCCTGGCTCAAAAAAGATGTAAATGGCCTTAGTATAATTCCTTTGGATGTTGGTCTTCTGAATTGTTAGCATCTCTTCAGTGATAACAAGGTGGCAGCTTCTTTGAATGTCAGAAAGTTCCTTTTGTTTTGAGTCATTACCAGCCAAGGCTTCAGTTAGTTTTAAAGTAATTGTCCATTTTTAAAATGTTGTAGGTTAGCTAATAAGATATCTTTATTTTATAAAAATATAGCGTGAAGTCTTAACCGCACCCCCCTCTCCCAACAACAATAACTTGTCCAACATTTACACAATTAAGATGTTAACAAAAAATATGTTTAAATGAATCACAGTCCTGGTTAATGCTTTGATTTGGTTCTCCCTGGAAATGGAGTGGTTTTCCCTAATCGCAGGTGGCCAACTCAAAGAGTCCTTTATATTTAATTGAATCACCACCTGTGGGTTACATCACTAAGAGCCCAGAACAAATATGATTCCAAAGATTAAGTAAGATACTTCTATGTACAGTACTGTGCAACTAGTAACCAGATAAAGGCTATAATGGATTAGTTGTCCATAGCATAATTCCTGACATTGTGTGCCAATTGGCAATGATACTGGAAAAAAATCCACCTCTGGTGATACATTTGAGGATGAGAACTTCACACTTAAGGATATTGGAGAAGTTTTCTTTATAAATTAACCGACACATGATTAATAGGTCACAGTTCTTCAAGTGTAATGTACATAGGATTTACAGTGCAGAAGGAGGCCATTCTGCCCATCGAGTCTGCACCAGCCCTTGGAAAGAGCACCCTACTTAAGCCCCACACCACCACCCTATCTCCTTTATCCCTGTAACCCAACCTAACCTTTTTGGACACTAAGGACAATTTAGAATGGCCAATCCACCTAACCTGTACATCATTGGACTGTGGGTGGAAACCGGAGCACCCGGAGGAAACCCACGCAGACACGGGGAGAATGCGCAGATTCCGCACAGACAGTGACCCAAGCCGGAAATCGAACCTGGGACCCTGGAGCTGTGAAGCAACTGTGCTAACCACTGTGCTACCGTGCTGCCCATGAAAAGGCTGATTTGCAAATGAATTGAATGCCGGTAACATTGTGGTTACTACTCTTGCCATCTTTGAAATCAGGCCCAATATTGAGCCTGTTAAAATTTAAATCAACCTGCGGGCAATAATTTCAGCCCAAAAATTGAAGCCTTGCACCAAAAAGCAAATGTCCAACTGGATCGATTCCATCACAATTTAGAGTAGGGTCTTTTAAAAACAAGACTTTAAATCCCTGGAGCATTTCAACACAGGACACAGGGGGAACCATTGGAAGTTGAAACCAATAAATGCTATTATTCCGTGAAGCGTTCAATCTCTAAATGAAAAGCTCACAATATCTAATGTTTCACATCGTGGTAGTCAGCTCAATTTATATGAAACAGAAATCATCCATCATTTTCTCACCTAAACCTATCCTCTACTTAATTACCGCTGAGAATGTCAAAGCCTCAGCTCCCTCGTGGAATGCAGCATTCTTTTAGTTTCCACTTTGTTTCAACTGCACCTCTAAAATACAAATAAATACGCTTCCACATTCTGGGATTATCGCAGAATAAGGCAAGAATATTGGGCCAAAAGTTATCCAAGTTAACCTTTGATTTTACACTGGCTTACGTAGAGCTGCCGAAAACCCTGAACCTAACAAGGGAAGCTTGTCACTTCTCCGAATTGAAAAGTGCTGTGCATTAACGTGAATCTAATTTCTCCTGCCGGGCAAGCAGAAGATTTTTCCCTTTTTAATCCAGGAATCTGTTGAATGGCGGGAGCCTAAGAACTACAGGCCGGATGACAACAGGGCATTTTCTGCAATTTTCTACATCAAAGCCTGAAGCGGCTTCCTGAAAGCAGGATTAGGTGGCTGAGGCAGTTCTCTTGGCACTTCTCACATTGAGTATCAGTGGGCCTTCTCGAAATAAATGTGAGCAAGAGCCACAGAGCCAGCATGATTCAGAGCTGAAATATACGAGGAGCACTGAGCAACGTCTGTCCCCAGCCACGCCAAGAAACTGCAAACCTGCGGAGCGATTGAGTAGTACAGCAGAGAGAATACATAAGGACATTCATCCTGCCCCAACTGTTGACAGAATTTCATCAGTGCGGGGAAAGAAATAAACCATACAGTGGAGATTTGCCAGGATACACTTCATTGGCGTATTAACACCACCAGAGACACGTTGCTATTTCCAAAACGAAAAGTACAGAACTGCTCCATCATCATGCATTTCATCTTCAAGCAGGTTGCCCTCACACTACACGTGTTAATGGACTTACCCTGCACAGTGCACTGTAAAGATAAATGTCAAATTAATATCTCAGTATATCACAATCCAACAAAAAGGGCACGACTGATCTAGACAAAGTAGAGTTTAGAGACTGCAGTCTCAATGCATTAGGAGGATTAGTCATGGCCAGACAGTCACCTGTAATGGCTTCTCTTCTTGCTCATGTAGAATTACCTCTGGAGTCCCCCCAGGATCAGTGCTTTGTCCCTTCCTATCTGTCAGCTACAAAATAGGATATCTGAAAACGTGTTTCACATCTATACTGACGACACTGAGCTCTATTTCACCGTCCCCTTCTCCTCGCCCCTGCCACGCCTCCAATTTGTTATGACTGCTTATTCAGGAAGCAATGCCCAAGAGTTGCCACCAACCAAATATTGGGAGGAGCAAAGCCATTGCCTATGGTCACTGTCACAAACTCTCCTCATCACTGACTCCAGCTCTCTCTGTGGCAACTACTGCAGGCAAAGCCAAACTCTCACAGACTGAGAGCCGCAGGCAAAGCCAAACTCTCACAGACCGAGAGCCTCAGGCAAAGCCAAACTCTCACAGACCGAGAGCCACAGGCAAAGCCAAACCCGAGAGCCGCAGGCAAAGCCAAACTCTCACAGACTGAGAGCCGCAGGCAAAGCCAAACTCTCACAGACCGAGAGCCTCAGACAAAGCCAAACTCTCACAGACCAAGTGCCATATTTGATCACAAATCGAACTGCTGACCACAAGTCCACACCATCACGCAACATCTACGGCCATGTCCATAATTTAGTTCTCACCTCAACTCCTCAAACTTCTATCCATGCTTTTAGTACCCCTGGACTTAAACTATTCAAGTTATTTGGCAATTAAGACCTTTATTAGTTTGGACACCTTTCTTGTGTTTCTTCTCTGCTTTATCCATCAATAAGGCTGAGACTCATTCAATTGGAAATGCAATGGCTGAGGGATGACCAAACCGAGGTTGTTAGAATCGGATAAGGTAAATAAAGAGCATTGTTTCCACTTTGGAGGGGTAGCGGGGGAGGGGACCTGCTCCTGGATTCTTTGCTCCGCCCAGCCTGGTCTCTTTCAGCAGCGCACCGTTCTCTGGCGGTAGGAATCTCTGTTCCTGCTGCTTGTCTTTGAGATTCCCCATCGAAGACACTCTATGCCGCCGGGAAACCCACAGGCTGGAGTGCATTGCCAGCAGAAACACAGACCCCCACTGGCCAGAGAATTCAGGCCCACATCTGATACAAGAGCGACACTAATAAATGCAATAGGGAAATATATTTTCCCTAAGAGTCATTGGAATGTAGAATTGGCTACCACAAGGAACATTTGAGGCAAGTAGCATGGGAACATCTAAAGTGAAGCCAGTTAACCACATGAAGTAATTGAACATTTTTTTGATGGACTCAGATGAAGATGGGAGGGTGAAGGCCCATAAGGGAGCATAAATGCTGACGTGGACCAGCAAAGGCTGAACAGCCTATTTCTGTTACAGCCGGTTATCATCCATGGAATTCTGCATTGACTGGGGGAATGTCACATGTCAAACATTGTAAACGTTATTAACTGTACAATCAAAGTGGTGCACATGAAACTGGACCCGGGCCCCCGGGAGGCCATATTCGGGGTGTTGGACCAGCCGGGGTTGGAAATGGGCGCGGGGGCAGATGTTGTAGCCTTCGCCTCGTTGATTGCCCGAAGGCAGATCCTGTTAGGGTGGAGATCAACCTCTCCACTCTGTGCCTTGGCATGGCGGGGGGGCCTGCTGGAATTCCTGACGCTTGAAAAGGTCAAATTTGAACTGAGGGGAAGGATGGAGGGGTTCTACAATTCATGGGCGCTATTCATTATGCACTTTCGATAATTGGATCACACCGAACATTAGGGGGGTTGGGGGCTGGGAGGAGGGGGCCTGTATGTGTTAATGGTGACTATGGGTGTTTCCTGATTCCTCTTTGTCATTTGTTTATGTTAACATGCGGGCTAATGTTTGGGGGTTTGGTGGGAGGATGGGATCGTTGTATTGATATGGGGATTGACATTACATTTGTTACTGATTATTGTTTATTGTTGGGTGCAAATTTGGAATAAAATGTGAAAAAGGAGAATAAAAAAATATTTTTTAAAAAAAGGGCGGCAAGGGCAGCATGGTGGTGCAGTGGTTAGCACTGCTGTCTCACGGCACTGAGGTCCCAGATTTGATCCTGATTCTGGCTCACTGGCCTTGTGGAGTTTGCACATTCTCCCTGTGCCTGCGTGGGTCTCACCTCCACAACCCAAAGATGTGCAGGGTCGATGGATTGGCCACGCTAAATTGCCCCTTAATTGAGAAAAAATAATTGCTCTAAATGTTTAAAAAATTACTTGTTCAAGGGACAGTGTTTTGATCCAAGTATCTTCCAATGTGGCTCCGTGGTGTGAAAGGAAAGTGGGGTCCAACGTAATAAAAAGGTTCATAGACAGTTGATAACTTGATGGCAATAAATTTGTTTTATAGGCTGTTTAATGCAAGGATGTGCACTATTCCAGTACATTCAGCTTGCAAAAGACTGACAGATGGTGATAGGCAACTGATGGATTTTGATTCAATGAGCTACGTATTAGCCCCTTTAGTCTTAATTGTTTCCAACACAAGCATTATTGGCATGTCAGAGCAAAACTCAATTTCTTCCAAATGTCAAGACAACATCCATCACCATCTATTTATATAGAGCCGAATTCTTGACTTTCAAAGTGGAGTTTGGTGGTGGGATGATGGCGGTGGGGGGGGGGGGGGGGGGGGGGGGTCATGGCAAATACATTAATCAGTCAATAAACACAACCTGCACCAATTCCAGATAAAAACTATCAAAAAATCAATGACAAATATTCCGTTTAATACATAATACTCAGCACCATTTTTGCTGAAGTTAAGAGTTTATAACACTTTTCTCCATCTTTAAACAGTTAATACTGTTTCAATCCAAGACCACAGAATTAAAAGTATTAGATTTAATTACCATCTTTTCAAGTAAGCCACGGAGTCTGTAGGAAGCCAGCAGAGCTTTCAAAACAAATCCTTCTGCTACTAAGCTAGTTTGCTTGTTCTTAATGATATCAAGCCAGAGAACCTTTCTAAGCTCCAATATGATACAGTGTTGGAACACGATCTGCCAAACAGTTACCTCTCATAAGTGGTAAACATTCATTTAGTAATTGCATGATGAAAGCAAACATTTTCCAATACATTAAACATTTTTTTTTAAACTTTGCACGGTCACTAAATGCGTTCATTTGGAATGACTTCTAATGGACATGCCACACAAGCAACTAAGAATCGTATGGTGTACCTGATCATCCAAAAAGCATGAGAATCTCTCGATGTAGTCAGTAGGCCAGCCATCTGTGCAAACATTCCACAATGCCGCAGTTCATTTTGCCATCCAAGTGGTTATTTGGTTCCACAACCCCCATTCCTGCTTTAAGACTGAATACCTTGCTCTGCATTGCACACCAACAGCCCCCGGGAGAAGCGTCCACCATTCACTGACCATTCAACCTGGAAACCAATGATTCTGATATTCATGGGCTTCACTACTGCACCTTCAAAATGTGCTTATCAAGCGATAAAGAATGCTCCCTTTTCACAAGCATGCATGATCTGTGACCCTCGCTGGCATCAAAATTCACTTTCATGTCAAAGAACATGACAATGATAGAGAAATTGGAAGGGTACATTGGCCTTCAACCAAGTGCAGTGTAGATTTACCAGACTGATGCCTGGATTCCAAGAGTTAAATTACGAGGAGGGGTTACACAAAACAGGCAATTAAGTTCTGAAGAAAGACTATCAACCTGAAATGTGAGAGTTCTCTTGCCCCAGATACTTCCATTTCCAGCATTTGCTCTTTTCATTATGCAATCTAAAAGTGGTGAAGGGTTGATTTGATTAAATTGCCATGTCGAACAGATGGAGAGAAACTATTTTTGTGGGAGTCTCGGGCTAGAGGTCAGTCTAAAAATCTGTTATGTGTTGTGACCAATGCCCTCTGTATTGTGTGTCACATGATTACGTGGTGACATCATCAGGGGCACCCTCTCTTCCATCTTGGACTGTGAGAAAGCAACACCTCTGTAAATAAACTCTCGCAACTGGTAAAGTCACTTACGGTGTGACAACCTGGTTAACCTTTGCCTCTGCTGTGAGGCAAAAGCAAATCCCCATAAAACATGACAAAATTAGATCATGCCCTCTGTATTGTGTGTCACATGATTATGTGGTGACATCATTCTTCAGGACTGAAAGAAGTAGACATTGCTACATGCTTCCACATGTTGCTAGAATAATTGTGAATTTTACAAATGACGTTAATGGATCCTTGTTAACCACGGATATCAAGGGAGGGATATGATGGAGGTAGGTCACAGATCAGCCAAGATTTCAGTGAATAATAGAACAGGCTTCACGGGGCTAAATGGCCTTCTCCTATTGCGAGGTTAGGTTTTTAAACAGGCAGACTTTAAAGATGCAATAAACAAGCACTTTAAGGTTGCTTGTGTTATCCATTAAGTTCTGCACCTATCAGATGGAGAGGATATTGTGCACGTGGAGAGTGAATCACCATTGGAGGCACATTTTTCAAAAGGGAAAGACCAAACGGTATGGGCCGAGACACATCCGGTGCTTAGTTGGTGCTTAACCTTTCGGCAAGCATAAGGATCGACAAGCAAAAGGCCACACCTCATTGGCAAGGGCTGCATGGCCGAAAACTTAGAGAATTACTTTGAATGTATGGAAACTAACACATTCCCCTCATACCTTCCAGCAAAGAGGTTGATTGCTTTTATAATGCTGTAAAAGGAGCAATATACTCTTAAGTGGTTATCTGTTTTTTTCTGTACTGATCAACTGGGATTTGGTTATCTGTTTAATAATGGATTCCAATTAATTGTGCTCAGCAACACAATTTCATGTGGGAAAAATGTTGAAACTGAAACTTCCAATTCAAGTAATTTACAGGAAAATTGTGATGGGGACCGAGTGAAGACCCATCGTAAGTAGGGAAAAAGTGTGTCGGCTGTGCTGGGATTTTCTTAAATGGGAGTTTTACCAGTGTCATAGAAAATAAGAATAGAATTGCAATTAATAGATTTGATATTCGTGCAAGGTAGAAAATAAAAACTCACAGAGCTGAAGGGTTTAGCTATTCAGGTGGGTGAAAAGTATAATTTACTTTTTAAAATTCTTCAATAAGGTAATTGGTGATTACAGACCGAGTTCTGCACTCTTAGGCTTTCTAACTACTATTCATTGTTTTTAAACTAGCATACGGTTCCAGCTTGAGAAATGCTCTAGCGATAGTGGCAATGGCACAATTTTCATGAACCATTATTCTACAGAATGGTAATCCCACATTCGCTGCCGAATCATTGCTGTAAGGCAAGGAAATAATGGATCTCATTCTGTGCTTCACAATTTATGCTGAGCGTTTATTATATTTTATGTAGCAGCTGCAATTTTTCATATCCAAGCTCCATTTGTGCGAGGGGACAGGTAGCTGCGAAAATTGCCGGTTCGGAGAGGAATTTATAAAACCTTGACGTGGGCAAATCCGAATTTGTCAACCAAGCTCCTCAGGTTGACTTTGCTACACGTGATCACATGGGTACTGGTCATTTATCATCTGGAAAGGTGCCATAAATCTAACTGTTCCATAATTAAGCCTTTGTGTACGGTTAAGTATGCATGGAAGGAGTTGAGTTGCATCATATGCATAGTGCATTTGTCAAAAGAGGTCACATAGCAACACACCTGAAGAGCAGAATGACAAAACGTAAGGCTGGGGTCTTATCGTGTCAAGGTTTATAAATTGGGTGCCCAGCATCTGAGCCAGGAATAAGATAATTTGCATAACATTAAACAACTGGAGAGGACACTAGAACCCGGCAACGCGACAGGTGGCGGTGGGGGGGGGGGGGGGGGGGGGGGGGGGATGCACAAGGTACACAATAACTTACATTTATATTGTTAAGATCTCCCCGGTGAAACCAACTTATTAACCAATTTGACTTTTCCAGTGGCCTGTGCAAAGTATCGCACAAGATTTCATGTGTTAAGATTTATACTTAACAAACAAACTAAAATCAACAACGACCAAAGATTAATTATTCGGCAACTAAAATATTAAATGACAGATAAAGTGCCCCCCACCACTTATCTAATCTGCAAACACCACCCGCCTTCCTACACTATTCCACACTCTTCTTCGATGCAAAATCTGCTCCAAAGCACCTCCCAGTGGATGCTCCTGCTGGCGCTAACAGGATTCCTTCAACTAACCCTTTCTCCATAAAAATGGACTTGCCATTGCAAAGTTCCCAATGATGATTTTGTGTCCTCGAACTCTTCACAACGCCCATTTCTTCAAGCATGGCTTCCCTCCTCACCAACTCTTGACTTGGCGGTTGTACCAAAAGCAGTACTTCACATGAGAGGACTTGTTGTGGGGTTTCTTCATCACCTTAGACGAGGAAAGCGAGGTAAAGAGGCCATGAAGTGTAGAGAGGGTATTCAAGAACTTGGGAGCCGGACAGCTGAAGACACAGCGACCAATGATGGAGTGATTAAACGTGGGGATGCACAAGATGGAGAATTAGTGTGAAGATATCTCAGAGGGCTGTGGGGCTAGAGGATATTACAGAGGTGGAGAGGGGCAAGGCCATGGAGGGATTGGAAAACAAATACAAGAATTTGAAAATCAAGATATTGCTTGCCCAGAGCCAAATGTAAATCAACAAGCACAGGACTTGCTGTGAGTTAAGACATGAGCAGCAGAATTCTGTATGAGGTTTGTGGTGGATAGAATATGGGTGGCGCAATGGTTAGCACCGCTGCCTACGCCGCTGAGGACCCGGGTTCGATGTCGGTTCCGGGTCACTGTCCGTGTGGAGTTTGCACATTCTCCCTGTGTCTGCATGGGTCTCGCCCCCACAACCAAAAGATATGCAGGTTAGTTGGATTGGCCACGTAAAATTGCCCTTTAATTGGGGGGGAAAAAATTGTTTACTCTAAATTTAAACAGAAATCAAAAAGAAATATGGGAGACCAGGCAGGTGTGCATTGGAATAGTGGAGCCTAGAGGTAACAAAGAGATGAGTGAGGAAATTAATGACAAAAGAAGTTGCTTTCATATTGGTCAGCCATCATTTGGCTCCTGTACCACATGTTTTATATAGAATTCCTACAGTGCAGAAGGAGGCCATTCGGCCCATCAAGTTTGCTGCCACTCTCTGAAAGAGCGCCCTGTCTAGGCCCACTCCCCTGCCCTATCCCAGTAACCCCACCTAATCTACACATCTTTGGAAACAATGCGGCAATTTAGCAATGCCAATCCACCGAACTTTCACATCTTTGGACTGTGGGAGGAAACCGGAGGAAACCCACGCAGACACGTGGACAACGTGCAAACTCCCCACACAGAGACAGTTCCCAAAGGTCGGAATTGAACCCGGGGTCTCTGGTTTTGTGGAGCAGCACTGATAGCCACTGTGCCACACATACCAACATGGAGATAAACTTACCTTTTTTTTAAGAAGAGATACTAGATTTTATTGAAGGTTCCTCCTTGCCGACAAACTTGGCATATAGTCAGGGCCGATCTGTGCAAATATGGAGGCAACTAACCTGAAATGGTACCTCGTTTACAAGAAGACTGACTATACAATCTATTGGCAAAAACAATTAGGATGTTCTTCCAAAATCTAAATTGCTTGCTGCTGCTGCTAGTTGCTACTCCTACCAGATCTGCTGTCATGGTATATCATACTTGTGTCTTGCGCCATCCTTCCATCCACCGTTCCTCTGCAACCACTCTGTGACATCCCTCATTTACCTACGCCGAGTTCAACCCCCCTTTCTACTGCCCTTCTCTTTGCTCTCTAGAATAGATCTCTGGCTTTTCAACTCTGATCAAGTGGCTGAAGTACTGACAATTCCTTTTCTGGATGTCATTTTTCAGAGTTCGATCTTGCAATTTCAAGAACCTCTTCATTTGTCTTAGTTTGAATATGGAATTTTTAGTTTGCGTCTTAACACCCACATTTAATGGCGGCACAGTGGTTAGCACTGCTGCCTCACGACACCGAGGTCCCAGGTTCGATCCTGAATGTGGAGTTCGCACATTCTCCCCGTATTTATGTGGGTTTCGCCCCCACAATCCAAAGATGTGCAGGTAGATGGATTGAAATGCCACTTAATTGGAAAAAATGAATTGGGCACTCTAAATTTATTTTTTTAAAAACACATCCACATTTAACGTACGAACTAGGAGCAGGAACAGGCAATTCAGCCCCTCGAGCCTGCTCCGCCATTCACTGCGATCATGGCTGATGTCCTCTCGGCCTCAATTCCACTTTTCCACCCGTTCTCCATAACACTTCAACCTGTTACTGATTAAAAATCTGTCTATCTCCCCCTTAAATTTACTCGTTGTTCCGTCATCCACTGCACTCTAGGATAGCGAATACCACAAATTTGTGACCTTTTGAGAGAAGTAATTTCTTCTCATCTAGTGTTAAATCTGCTACCCCTTATCCTAAAACTATGACCTCTCGTTCTAGATTGCCCTACCAGAGGAAGTATCCGCTCTAAGTCTACTTTATCAATACCTTTTATCTTTTATTCCTCAATTAGACCTCCTCTCATTCTTTGAGACTCGGGAGAGTATAGGCCTAAACCTCTCAATTTATCTTCGTAAGCAAACCCCTCACCTCTGGAATCAATCCAGTGAACCTCCTCTGAACTGCCTCTATGCAGCTAAATCCCTCCTCAAATAAGGGGGCCAAAACTGTACACAGTACTCCAGGTGCTGAGGTCTCTATTTCAAAGGTCTCAATTTCCTTCCACAGATCTTTTATTTATTGTCCATGTTTCTGAGGTGTCCTGGAAAGTGGGTAGAATGTAGCATCTTAGGAGTTCGTTTTCCTTGTTTCAAGCTCAAATTTTCTTGTTGTTGGATGTGGAGGCTTTAGAGAGGGTGCAGAAATGAGTTACCAGGGCGTTGCCTGGTATGGAGGGGATTAGCTATGAGGAGCGGTTGAATAAACTCGGTTTGTTCTCACTGGAACAAGGGAGGTTGAGGGGCGACCTGACAGAGGTTTACAAAATTATGAGGGGCATAGTCAGAGGTTTTTTCCCAGGGTAGAGGGGGTCAATTACTAGGGGGCCTAGGTTTAAGGTGCGAGGGGCAAGGTTTAAAGGGGATGTACGAGGCAAGTTTTTTTACATAGAGGGTAGTGGGTGCCTGGAACTCGCTGCCGGAGGAGGTGGTCGAAGCAGGAATGATAGTGACATTTAAGGGGTGTAGCCACCTAAAATGGACGCTGAGCTACAAATTAAGCCAAGCGCTAAGACTGCTGGGAAACAGACAGTTTAGCCAGAACAGCAGTCTGCAAAGAGAGCATTTTGCATTCTGCAGCAGCAGAAACCAGTTTGGGCTCAGGTGAGAAGACCTTAGCTAGGTGCAAATGGCAAAACGCTTTGCATGCTAATGAGGCAATCAGACCTGAACACCCACACAATAGATACATTTGATTCTGAATGGACACATTGGAATCAAGGCCCAGACATCGAGGCACCAGAAACCTCCAAACAAAAGGGCATAAGAAACGCCCCCCCCCCCCATCACGGAGACCCCCTCGCATTGGGGAATTAAAACAGTATCGATGAGGAATTGACCCAATAGGTAAAGCCCGCCCAAGAAGAGGGAAGGACAATGGGATCCCTATAAAGACAGGGACCTCGTGTTGTCCGGTCTGTTTTTGTGCTCCGGCTACCTGTGATCCTGAACTTGACTCCTGACTCCAGCCGTCGAGCACCAGCCGCCGAACCGTAAGTGCCAGTACGACGCTCGCTACGCGAACTAAGCCCGCTAGAACCCCCAGTGACCAGAACGCTTGCTGAAGGTTGCAGCCCAAGACCAGGACGAAGGCCTCGCTCCCTGACCTTGCCTGTTCCTGTTAGATAAGTATTCTGATTACTTTAGTTTAGTCATAGCTTAGTCTCTTAGTGTGTGCATGAATATTTATTATTACTGTATAATAAATATTATCGTTTGGACCTTACTAATCGGTGTATCGTCTTTATTACTTTGAACTTGACCTTGGAATACTCGTGACGTTGTCTATACGGCAACTGGCGACTCCTAAGCTGAATAAATACATAAGACAGAGCCTAGTGGTGTTAAGCACTTGGAAGTTAATACACCCCAATAAACGCGTTTTACGCCCAAAGTAAAACGTGCAACAGGGGCATCTTGACAAATACATGAATAGTATGGGAATAGAGGGAAACGGACCCCAGAAGTGTAGAAGATTTTAGTTTAGACGGGCAGCATGGTCAGCACAGGCTTGGAGGGCCGAAGGGCCTGTTCCTGTGCTGTACTTTTCTTTGCTCTTTGCTTAACGTAAACCTCAAAAAATTAGTTTTGGCTGTCTCTATCCTTCTTCTAATTTCAGCATCGCATCCACAATCTGCTGTTATCATTTGTCCTGAATAGACAAACATATCTACTTCAACAAAAACAGAAAATGCTGAAAAGAACCAGCAGGTCTGTGGAGCATCTGTGGAGAGAGGAAATTAAGTTAACATTGAGTCCGTAGGACTCTGCCTCAGAGTTCTTGAGCTCCAAAGAGTCATACAGACTGCGTCCCATCGCAGTGAGCCTAATGGAATTCAATAAAATGCCAACCACATGCATTGTTCAAAAATCCATTTTTGTCATTAGGTGTTTGAAACAGAATATGGTTAAAAACTAAGTATAGAGCAAAATGAAGTTTGTGCATCTCAATTGCACATGTGCCATTGAAAAATGTAGAGTAAATTTGTGGGGAATGTATAATTTTCAACAATCCATAACTTAGCCTTTGACAAAAGATATAGGCTTGCTTGGAGGCTGCAGGTTTCACAATCTGTAACTCACTGTCAAGAAAGACTAATCTTTGGGATAATCTCAGTTTTTGTAGCAGATGTTTTCCTGTCTTTTGCATAAATTGTACTGCAAGACATCTGTTTCTCCATTGACAAGAGTTCCCTCTCATCCTGGTGAGAACTCCGCGATACAGATGTTGAGCAATTTTTAAACTCCAAGCTAAAAAACGTTCCAGTTCAGTGACAATTTCATTTTTACCTCGTCAAAGCCTGCAGTGCAATTCCACTTTCGCATTATCGTGGGTGGGGGAAAAAACGGTTCCTTCAGATTCTGCTGAATAAATGGGTTTCCACAATTTATTCAAGATCAGTTCTGCAGTTCCTAGCCAAAGATCAATTTAGTTATGGACTACAACGGGTTCACTGCAATCCGTGCTCTTTCAGCAAGATATCTACACAGCCATTTGACCATAGCTCTCTTTCCAAAGTAGGGACAGCGCACAGGGCACCAGTTTAGATAATCACACTTGCACAATCACTCAATGATTACACTACGCTGATGTAATAAACCGTAAGGGCAGGCGGTGGTGCAGTGGTATTATCACTGGCCTAGTAATAAAGAGACCCAGGGAATGCTCTGGGAACCTGGGTTCAAATTCCACCATGGCAATTGGTGACATCTGAATTCAATAAAATTCTGGAATGAAAACATTGCCGATTGTCATAAACACCCATCAGTGTCAGTAACGCCCTTTAGGGAAGGAAATCTGCCATCCTTACCTGGTCTGACCTACATATGATTCCAGATTCACCTCAATGTGTTGACTTCTAAATGGCCTATTAGGAATGAATAGGCAATAAATAAAATAAGGCTTTGCATTAAGTACTGTCTGTCACAACAGCAGGATGTTGCAAAGTGCCTTACAGCCAATCAAATACGTTTAAAATGTCGAAAATAAACAGCATTTGATAACAATCAAATAATGACTAAGATGTCAGTAAAACATCTCTCCTCTTCTTTGAAGTAGTGTACCTTTTTTTGCCAAGCATCTGAAAGACAGCACTTTTGACAGTGCAGCACTCCCTCAACGTTGAACTGAATTGTCAGCCGAGGTTAGTGCTCAAATCTCTGGAGTGGAGCTTAAACCTTCCGATGCAGAGCAGAGAATGTTAAACTAAAGCCAAGGCTGACAGCTTACAAATCGTGCATACAGCTTTCATTAAAAACTACGTGGTCTTGGGTTTAGTGTGCACATGTGTCCTCAGTGAACACCCAAATTTAGACTTGTGTAAAATCTGAATCTTTGCTCCCTCATTTTCAAATAGAATGCTGAAAATTACATGAACACAGGGATTCTCAACAATTTTTTTTGTTGTTTAAAATGTTTAGCCAATTGAGTGCGCACTCGGGTTGCTAGGCAGCAGAATATGCAGCTGTCACAGAGGCTGTAGATTCCATTTTCTAACAGATTCAACTGTCTCAGCGATTTGAGGCCTCCACCTCACACCAGCAATCACCACAGCCACTGTCTCAGTTACTGTGACAAATCTACTTAAAGAGGCTCAAAGCTGAAGACTGGCATCTGCATATTCAACTCCAATCTGGATTTCTTTAACCCTTTGTGAGCTGACATTGTCACATCGGGACATTTCAGACTGCTCACCCAGAAAGGTCACGTACTGCTGTGATAGTGCAGAGCTGGGTGCCCCAAGGTACTAGAAGTATGATTCAATCCAGCACAACGAGTCACATTGCTTCAAAGACACAGGAGCTCAAATGCTGCCAATGATACTGAAGGGTTACATGAATGTATGTGATTAAACACGATCTTGTTAAAGATTGAGCGGACCTCGACCAAGTGGAACATTGCCACGTTTGGGCATTTTCCTCTTGCTGAGAAAACATGGAAGCTGCCCTTTTGCGAAGCAGGATATTTACAGCAAGTACAAATCACAGTCATTAAATGCGACACATTGTTGGGTTCATCGACACAAACAAACGGTACCTTGTACTCACAAACTGCGCAACATGGGCTGTTTGAAAATGTTGACTTTCTGCCAGATTTTAGCACCTTAGAACAAAGCAGGAGAAGATGGCAAGATTCAGCACTACAAAATGTTGCAAGAGAAATACACTCCAAGCTTTAGATGCTTGAAACCCATTGGATCCCATTGATTTCACGTTGGCAGGTTAGAGGACAACTTTTTATGGCGTTTATTTACAGATTTGGATTGGAACAGCTTTTCCCTCGTTTCAGAGGCAGCATTTTTACTGATCTAATCTGCAACACCTTCCCAGCATGACATACAGGGAAGAGTCTGTTACACATCAGGGATTGTGAAAACGTCTGCAATAGTTATACCCAGCCAATAGCAGCTGCTTGCACAATGATTAAATGTGATACATTCTGAGTGACTGAGCATATCCTCAGGAAACCCTCCAGCACATGACAAGGGTAGAGCCAAACCGTGCACAAGTCTCATCCGTGGGACCTCCCTTTCAGGGCATTCAGGCATTTCTCAACATAGTTTTAACCCAGGAAGTGTCATTTCAAAAGTGAAAGTTATACATCGCACTTCATTTCCATAAGTTTGAAAAAAGGACGATTGGCCAATTTATACTGTATGCTGTTGACACGGATGATGTTCAAAGAGTTAGCACCTTCAGGAGAGAAGTGAAATCCAACCCTAAACGAAGAAGGGGGAAATGATTAAAGGGGGGGGGGGCACCATGTGATGTGTTTGAAGAACCAGTGACTTTGACCTAATCGCCATCAGTCAACCTTTAACCCCCAGCTCAAGACAACACACTTGAGTGCGGCATGGTGGCGCAGTGGTTAACACTCTCTCCTCACACCACCGAGGACTGGGTTCGATCCTGACCTGGGTTCGATCCCCGGGTACTGTCCGTGTGGAGTTTGCACATTCTCCCCGTGCCTGCATGGGTCTCACCCCCACAACCCAAAAAGATGTACAGGGTAGGTGAATTGCCCATGCTAAATTGCCCCTTAATTGGAAGAAAAAAGAATTGGGTACTCTAAAAAAAATTTAAAGTCAACACATTTGAGTGCTCGCGCACATTCAACTGAAAATTCCATCTCGTGCTCAACATGCCTGCATATATCATCATCCTATGCTTATATCAAAATAATCACACAAGGCAGTAGACCACAGAGCTGTCACTTTTCACTGCCATTTAATCTGATAACATAGAATAGACAATGAGATGTAGAGAACAATAAATAGGAAGTTCAGAAAACCAGCTCTCGAGCCATGTCAGGAGTATACCAGGTGTCACGTTGCTGGATTTTGGAATGTTGCTGTGCAGGAGGCTTCCCTTAATTGTGCTTTTGTTAAACTGATATCATAGTCATCATGGGGGGGGGGGGGGGGGGGGGGGGGGGGAACCCATCAGCAAGGTCAGCCATGTCGTCTTTGCTGAGGCTGCAACGCCTGACAAAGGTTGATAAACTACAAGCAACACTAATGACCACTCGAGCCATCATAAAGATCAGACTTAATCAGAATTAATCAGGTACAATTCACCTGCTGGGCACTGTCCGTTTAGTCAAATGCTGCATCGAGCAAATTTCACATTCAAGATTTGCATTAAAGGTCACAATGGTCCCTTCTCTCTTTGCTCATGGTCACATGCAACGTATTAACTTAAAATGTAAACAGGAGGATTACAAAATAAAAGATTACAAAACACAGCTAGAAAAACCAGGCCAACATCACACGGTGTGACGAGTAACTAATCGGACATCTCAGATAAAACGTGTTCTCTTTCCTTTAGGCAGGTTCATCTGCAATTCAAATTGCAAACTGCCAACTGGAAGATCAGGGCCAAGGCAATTCAACAGATGTTAATGCCTCACATGCACCTCACAGAAAACTGACCACGGTTACCATACCTTCAGGCAGAATTGTAGGGTCAGCAAATACAATTGTTTTCAATGCTTTTATTTTCCCTTTTATTGCTTCTCCCCCCTCCCCCTTCCTTCTTCAAGGTGCCCATTAATGCTGCAAAATGCCACCTCAGCTCTCCCGCTCAAATCTGTGCCTTCACACAATGACATAGAAAAACTCAAGTTTATTAATTACTGCATTTCGCCTATTAGAATTCTCAATCTTAGGCATGAAATACCCACGGCACCTCAGATCCCTCCTCAGATTGTTCAGCTGCTTTTGACCGATGTCCTCTGTGTTTTGTAACCCACCGAAAAGTACTCCAAGTACACCTATTACAGGCGGAAGACTTGGCCATTGGGGCTGGCTAATGATTGGTGGGGAGTGGGGAACAGGTGGCATGTGGAAGTGATTTGAGCTAAGCCGCCTCCTCAATTCTCCTCATGGCTAAGTCCCACTCAGCTGCTAACAATATGCTGGAGAATATGCAACGGGGGTGATAAAAGGCTAGTATATCATTCATCCTGCCTCTGGTGGTAGCCTGGGTGAAGTGCGACTGTTGAAGGCCTGCATACACAGATGTGATTGCCACAATTAATGCTCCATGCCGATAGCCACTCATCCTGTGGAAGACAACATCACTGCAAAGGCCTACAACTTCACACCGCTCGTTCACTAGATAGACTCCTCCAGTCTCAAAGTGGGCCTGGAAGTATATCACATAGTTTATTTGATACTGCTCATGCTATCACGTTCATTGATGGTTGGAACATCTGCTGCAGCACTTTAAGTCGGCAGATCACCTTTTCAAAGGGCAATAACTGCTGGCCTCGCCAGTGATGCCCACATCCTAATAATTAATTTTTTTAAAACTCCCCACCCCTATTCCGATAAGTGATGGCAATAAAGGGAAGGGAGGGCAGCACGGTGGCCTAGTGGTTAGCACAACCACCTCATGGCGCTGAGGTCCCAGGTTCGATCCCGGCTCTGGATCACTGTCCGTGTAGAGTTTGCACATTCTCCCCGTGTCTGCGTGGGTTTCGCCCCCACAACCCAAAAATGTGCAGAGTAGGTGGATTGACCACGCTAAATTGCCCCTTAATTGGAAAAA
Source organism: Scyliorhinus canicula (assembly GCF_902713615.1). Lineage (NCBI taxonomy): Eukaryota > Metazoa > Chordata > Chondrichthyes > Carcharhiniformes > Scyliorhinidae > Scyliorhinus > Scyliorhinus canicula. The sequence goes on along the minus strand of NC_052164.1, from coordinate 91,776,823 downwards.
AATAATTGGGTAATCTAAATTTAAAAAAAAAAAAAATTTTTTTTAAGAAAATTTTTATTAAAATTTAAAAATAAATAAAGGGAAGGGACAAAATGCACCCCCCCCCCCCCCCCCCCCTACAGTTGCACATGGATAGGAGTAGCTGGGCATTTAATTTGTACTCGAAGATCACTTTCCTCCCTGGAGAATCTCCATTTCTGGCAGATTTGTTTTCTATATAAACAACGTTAAGCTCTTTAATGAGTTCCCAGTGAGGAAGCCAGGCTGATTTTGCTTTTGAAAAGGCCAAAAATCCATTGGTGAAATCTTCGCTGAAATGAGTTTGATGGCTCAGGGCAGAGCTACCTATATGGGTGTATTTGTAAAAGCAAAAATGCTCAAGTCACGAGAAATTTAATTATCGTCACTTTGATCCTGGTGCAGGCCTTGGCTACTGTTGTAATGTGATGCTCCTTGCTGTCACTGTATGTTGTATTATGGGATCTCAATGAGGAGATCTGAGATTTGAATACTTAAGCATAAACAGTTTATTGTTGGTCTTTAACTATTCACAGATTACAGGTTACAGTCGTGTATGGTACGGTCTCCATGCAGGCAGGCTGTTTACTTAGAGACTGTCTTCAACACGTTATCCTTACCCTGTGACTCTATACATCATACAGATGGGCAATGCTATTTTCCAGTCCCATGTTAATCTGAATTTACTTAGCTGAGCACCTTTAACAACAGAGATATGCAGCAATCACAAAAAAAGTACAAAACCAAAGAACTCTCCCTTTTCAAGACAATGCGAAGAGGAAACTGGCTCCTGGGAAATGTGCAAAATTAAAACAATTCCTGATCAACATCTCTCAACTGTCTGCATTAAAAACTGCCCTTTAAAAATCCGTTTAGAGTTTGCTTCTGTCATAATATGCATTCAGGCACATCATGAGGTAAAGACAGGCAGAGACAGACACCCAGGTTAGCCAATCAACACACAGGACAGAACACAACAAATCACCAGACGCAACACTAGAGGGGGCTTCCTACTATAAAACACACGAGGCATCAGCACTCCGCCTCTTTCTACTGGCAACAACTGTAGTGACAGTCAGGTTGTATATATCAGTTAGCACCTTCTACACGTGGATCAGAGCTAGTCTGGACTAGTTAGTTAGAGTTAGCACACTTAGAGTAGTAGAGTGTCAACCCACAGCAAGCTGTGTGCATTGTTAAAGAAGTTCAATAAATCGTATTGAACCAACGTCTATGTTTGGTGTCTGCTTTACAGTCCAACTGCATCTAGTTGCAGTCCGTGTTACCCCAGGGTGAATAACACGACAGCTTCGAGGTGTATACATGTTTTCTAATATCATACAAAAGAAAACATTAAATTCACACGGTTGTACAGTACCTTCTTGCACTCCAATCGCAGTTTGATGAGATACAGAATCTTGTCACACAGCATCCAGTACTAAAAGTAATAGCATTGCTGATTCAGCCACAACTTACAAAGCAACAACTTGGTATATTGCTCGTTCATGGCTTTGAATAGTTTTCAGATTATAAAAGTCAATGGCAGCCGGGGAATACAAACGGAACGTTGCCACCTACAAAAGAATCAATTCCATCAACGTAAAAAAAGACTGCATTTGACATAATTTCTGTCACAATGTAGGTTTCACAAGCAGAAACCCCCCCACCTCCCAGTTCTTTAGGAATCTGCAATCCAGCCTGGGGTGGAGAGATGTTTCAGTCTCACTGTGTGTGTATTGGAACTACAGAATACACAAAGCTTTAAATGCCACAAAGCAATTTTAACATCAGCGCACCCCACTTATCCAAATCTTTATTTTCTGTTTTGGGAGAGGAAGATAAGATGAAAAGGGAGACTGAAAAATGCAAGCCATTACTCAAAATTCAATATTCAGCATTTGCCTGTAGTACACCTGTACAAACACATCAGATCTTCGTATCTTTTAAGAGGAAGTTTGACAACCATTTTCTGAACAGCAACTGCTTTCAACTTTCAACTAACCACGTTGAAGGGCATGTTTAGATCTCAGCATCAAGGTCTGACTTCCCCCCCCCCCCCCCCCCCCCCCCCCCCCCCCCCCCTCTGTGCTGAGAAAATAGCTATGCATTGAGATGCCCAGGCAGTAGTGTGTGCACCTCACATATATAGTCGACACTGGCTGTGTACTTTTGGCATATTGGTGTCTATGGTTACTCTAATGAAATGAAATGAAAATTGCTTATTGTCACAAGTAGGCTTCAAATGAAGTTACTGTGAAAAGCTCAGAGTCGCCACATTCTGGCGCCTGTTCAGGGAGGCTGGTACGGGAATTGAACCGTGCTGCTGGCCTGCTTTGAAAGCCAGCTATTTAGCGCTGTGCTAAACCAGCCTAACTATCAGAGAAAATTAGAAGGGATTTTCCATTTTGACTGTTGTGCAGAATAAGATGGAAAAATGATTCATTTCATTACTGAACACTATAGGCAATGGTCAATTCAAGTGCATCTAACAGGAGACATTGCAAGTTGGATTAATTTTTACAACAGATTACGGTTTTGACTGCTAATTTATTATGGAGCCTCAATCCTTTGGCATTGCTTTATTTTCAAAACATCTTCCCCAACTCTTCCATTTTTCACATAGCTCCATCCTTGAGCTGGTGGAAGAACAGCTATGTGAAGAAGGAGCGAGCAGCACTCCACACCAATGTACTGCCGCACTGTGCAAATGGCTTCTCACAAGGCTGGTGGCCACTTCAACAAACAGCCAGTCTCATTGGAAACCAGTTATCCAAGTAACAGGCAACAAATTAGAAAACGTCCTCAGCACTTTCCTCACAAAATGATCTGGCAAAATGAAAACAGGTAATAACTAGAATCCGCTGCGGCCAGAAGAGCGAAATCTCCCACTATTGTGGTGCCAAAAATAGATCCACAATCACAATGCGAGAATTCTGAAAATAAAGCCTGTTTGTATGCTCATTCCCAACTGCACTCAAATCACAGCGTGATAACATTTGCCAATACCCCTGACAGATAGTCTGTTTCACTGATGTCTTTATGAGTTCAGACACGAATCCCATTTTCAGTCTGTCCCATCCAATTTCCAATGAGAAAAGTGTAGGTTTAATGCCACAATTGCTGATTTTCACTGATCTGATCCACAGCATTACTACCACTCTTAAAGGAAACCCTTGATCATATCACACTGCAACATTCAACAAACCACTTTTATCATTCAAAATTACTTACAGAACCACAATTTCACTCGGATACAATGGTGGATATAAAAAAAACCTGATGTTATTCCCACTTGAACTGCGAACAATGCTGAGTTGTGTAACTATATGTCCTGTCCTTCCAAACCAGACTTATGGGGCGGGATTCTCCCCTACCCGGCGGGGCGAGGGGTCCAGGCGGGATGGAGTGGCGTGAACCACTCCGGCGTCGGGCCGCCACACCTTTAGGGGCCAAGCCCTCACCTTTAGGGGCTGGGCCCGCGCCGGAGTGGTTTGCGCTCAGCCGGCCGCCGTGGAAGGCCTTTGGCCGGCGGAGGTCCACGCATGTGCGGGAGCATCAGCGGCTGCTGACGTCATCCCCGCGCATGCGCAGGGGGAGTCACCTCCGCGCCGGCCATCGCGGAGGCTGACACGGCCGATGCGGAAGGGAAAGAGTGCCCCCACGGCACAGGCCCGCCCGCGGATCGGTGGCCCCCGATCGCAGGCCAGGCCATCGTGGGGGCATCCCCCCCCAGGGCCAGATCGCCCCGCTCCCCCCCCCCCCCCCAAGGACCCTGGAGCCCGCCCGCGCCGCCTGGTCCCGCCAGTAAGGGAGGTGGTTTAATTCACGCCGGCGGGAACGGCATTACAGCAGCAGGACATCGGCCCATCGCGGGCCGGAGAATCGCCGGGGGGGGGGGCCGACCGGCACGGCGCGATTCCCGCCCCTGCCGAATCTTTGGTGCGGAGAATTCGGCGACGGCGGGAGTCATGCCAACCCCCGGAGAATCTCGCCCATGTTTGGAGAGAGGATGATGAGCTATACAATAATAAATATTGGAGCTTGCTATTGTGTTGTAATAATATGAGCAGGAATAAGAGGGAGCTGATGAATTGAAACATAGAACATACAGTGCAGAAGGAGGCCATTCAGCCCATCGAGTCTGCACCGACCCACTTAAGCCCTCACTTCCACCTTCTCCCCCCAAACCCAATAACCCTTCCTTGCATTTTGGACACTAAGGGCAATTTAGCATGGCCAATCTACCTAACCTGCACGTCTTTGGACTGGACTGTGAGAGAAACCGGAGCACCCGGAGGAAACCCACACAGGCACAGGGCGAAGTACAGCATGCATCAAGGGGAGGTGTGGTGTAGAGGTATTGTCACTGGGCTAGTAAACCAGAGACCCAGTGTAATGCTCTGGGGACCCAGGTTCAAATCCTGCCGCTGCAGATGGTGAAATTTGAATTCAATATTAAAAAACTGAAATTAAAAAATTATAACCATGAAACCATTGTCAATTGTTAAAAACCATCTGGTTCACAAATATCTTTTAGGGAAGGAAATCTGCTGCCCTTAACCTGGTCTGGTCTACTTGTGACTCCAACCCACAACAATGGGGTTGACTCTTAACTGCCCCCTCAAGGGCAATTAGGAATGGGCAATAAATGCTGGCACAGCCTGTGACACCCACGATTCATGATCAAATAAAAATATGTTTTTAACTGCAGACCCATATGAATAAACAACTCAGTGATGACACTGAACCCCAAATTCTCCCAAAGAAAAATGTTGCCTCCCCCTGGAGAGCTTGCCCAGAAGACAGATGTAATCATGAACTTCATTCTGGAGAGCAAAATTACTCAAAGCATGTCATCCAATATCAACACTGACCCAAACCTTGCGTCAGGCACCCACGTCCACGGGTGCATCATCTCCAACTGGCTGCTTCTTCCTCTGTTTCAAAGAGTGAGAGGTTATTTTTGTCCCTCTCACCTTGACTTCTAGATGATTGCAAACACTGCTGCCTCTGGTACCAATAAAGTGCAAGACTTTAAGCATGTGAATAGCCATTGTTCTGCACATTATTATTACTGGCAAGTTTCATGAATAGTCATCACACCCTGGGCTCAAAAACAGCCATTAGAACATTCATATCGTCCGGAAAGAAGTGTGAGAATTCACTACCTCTAAACAAGCTTTGATGAAAGAGATACCAATTTTCTCAAGCCCGGATATTGGGCAACCAGGAAAGTTGAATTGGTAAACCAATCACTCCAAATCAGTCACTCCCTGAGTGACTGTGACCAAAATTAAGGAGTTAGCATAAGCCAATGGCATAAAGACTATGCGTGTCCCATAATTGTTCCTGACTTAAGTTACGGTAGTTGGAAGTCAACTGCATCAGTGATGTGACCATTGCAATTTCTCACCAAAGAAGATTATGTTTCCCCCTGTGAGTTATGCAGCTAAATCACAGGGCCTCTCTTCTCAAATAGGTTAACAATTTTGTTTCAAGGTGGAACAAAAGAAATCCCCTCCTACCTCTTAGGGCTTTTGGTGGGCTCCAATTATCCTCTCAATTGCTAGCCATCTTTTGTTTTTGTTGGAATGGGTGTTTCAAAAGGACTGGGCAAGTGTTTCCAGAGAAGGCAAAACCACATTGATCAATTAATACAGATAAAGAAGCATCACATGTGACTTCTGAAGGCAATTTGAGAGAACACAGTTAGACAAGGAAATGGTGCAAATGAGACTTGACATTACAGGCAGACAAGGAAGGAGTACTAAATAAAGTGACATATTAGATCTTGTGGGAGGAGGAAGAGACTAAGAGCAACGTGAGAATAGGGGTGATGACCAAAATAGTTGCAAAGCAAGTTGAGAGTTTCAGGTGTTGAATCTGTATTATTTGTCTGACATTGCAGTGCCCATTTCTTTGCAGATAGGGCAAAGCTACTCTGCGGAGTTTTTCCAAGCAGCTTAAAATAACAAGAGGGATCAGGAAGCAGCTAGCCGGTATGATGCAGTGTCATAGAACTCCCTTTAGCACACAATGGGAAAATCCTTAGATTGACTCGGTTAAAATCTTGGGCGCGATTCTCCAACCCCCACGCCGGGTGGGACAATCGCGGGAGTGCCGGGCGATTCCCGCCACGCTGCCCTGGCACCCGCACACGATTCTCCCACCCCCACCCCCCCAAAATGGCGTGCCGAGTTTTACGACGGGCCGCTCGCCGTTTCTAACGGTCGAGCGGCGATTCTCCGGCCCGGGTTGGCCGAGCGGCCTGCCCAATCCGACCGGTTCATTCCGGTGCCAACCACACCTGGTCGCTGCCGGCGTGAACAGCACGCGGACGCTGCGTGTGCGGCCTGTGGGGCGGGGGTGGGGGGGGGGGGAGATCGAGCACCAGGGGGGTGCTCAGTGGGGGTCTGGCCCGCGATCGGCACCCACCAATCGGCGGGCCAGCGTCTCTAAAAGATGCACTCGTTTCCTCCGCCACCCTGCAAGTTTACTCCGACATGTCTTGCGGGGCGCCCGCGGGGAGGACGGCAACCGCGCATACGCGGGTTGGCGCTGGCCAACCTGCGCAGGTGATGTCATTTAAGCGCCGCCAGCCGCATCATTTACATGTGAAATTAACGCGGTGCCGCTCCTAGCTCCCTGGGGGGGGGGAGAATAGGGGGCGAGGAGTGGCCTCCGACGCTAGAGTGAAACACTCCAGTTTTCACTCCGCCGTCGGCACTTTGTCTCCCGTTGGGAGAATTTCGCCCCTTGTTTCCAAACTTGTTTTTTCTGTCAAAGCTGTACTCAACGTCAATTGGTTTCAGAGAAACTGAAATGCAATTGCCATTTTGCAAAAATGTAATTGTAAGCACAACACTACGCACATTTAGCATCTTCAATGTGCTCTCAACAACTCTGCACCTGAGTTTGTATAATTGAAATAACCACTGGATCGAATCAGTCCACACTTTAATTTTCCACGTCAATATTCTATAAACTTCAAAATTTATGCAACATCAGACGCTTTACATTGCTGAAATCACGTTTACTTGATTAAAATTCTGAACGGTTGTACTCAGCTGACAGAGTCGGGAACAAAAGGTCTCATCCACTCTCAGAATTATATCAAGTACATAATTGCCATCATGACTTTGCCTTTTCAATTTTGGCATCAGCGTAAAACTCTAAGTGACCTGCAATTGTCGGAGACAGGATCTACGAGAGATGCAGTTGACAAGAGTCCTACAAAATTAAGTTTTTGTATTTTCTTGAACGGACGACAAGCCTCGATTTGTGTGTGAAGAAGTCCACGTGAATCACTGTCTTGAAAACTATTAACCTTCATGAACCCATTTCAGATAATTGAGCTCAATTAGATACAAGCCCAACAGAATTTGCCAGAATGAAAAGCGGTGAACTTTGCACTTTGAGGAGTGAATCTATAGTTTATATTTCAAGTCCCGATTGTGGAAGTGATACAAATTATCTCCTGATGTGCTAGGAACGACGCTGACTGGAAGCCAGATGCAAGTTGGGAATAAAATATTAGTTTGAAGTTGCTGTTTCTTTGTTGCTACTTTGCTGTCAGCGAGTGAGATTTTCAGAATTTTTAGAACTCAGCTTATCAGACTGGTTCCTGCTAAATTTAAACTCATGTAGATGTAGTGGATATCAAATTTTGTATCTTTGTTGTTGCAATAGCTCAACTTCATTTTAGTTACCAACTTGCATCTGACATCTAACACTCTATAAACATGGAGGTCAAGTGAGACTCCACAGCGAGTCAAGACTTTTAACCTTATGCGAAATAAATTTAACATTTTACCTAGTTGACCGATGAAACAAAAATATGTTCAGTGACCGGGCGTCAACTGAAGATTTTGAGCCCATGCAGTGCACTAACCCCCACTCGTTACCCAGATAGAAACAAACACAGGGACGAGCGATTGGCAAAAATGCTGTTCTCCCAGAGTAGTGGACGTGAGCACGGTGCTCAGATCAGCTACTGGACAACCGTGGATAACGGGAGTCCAGCTTTGCCTCACCTTTTATTCTGTGAAATTGAGCACCCATCCTTCAATGGACAACCACCAACATGGTCAACTGTTAGAGATTTTAAAAAATCACTGAATGCTGAAAATCTTGGGGATGTTGCGATGTAAATCCCGCCCATTGTGGGTGGGATCACTTTTCAGCAAATCTGCATATCAGAGAGAGACAGTTAGTCTCACTTTAATGTGTAGATTTCTGAGGTGCCCGTGGGGTTGGGATTTCTCCCCCTTGCCTCAGAGACCTCAGGCGAGCGCCATTCAGCACTGGTGTGCAGCTGCATCAAGCTGTGCGTGGACCCCCGGTACGCAAACACCAAGTGTCACTACATACTGAGGTTCTACCTGTCCCTGGTGTTACAAAGGATCGGCCTGGCCTCATTGCCACGGAATGCTCCAAGTAGTTGGACCGTGACGTATCACCTGTCCCTCGTCGAAAAGTTTTTGAAGAAAAACACCGTTGACCACAAGGCAATGAAGCAGTGGTCAGCACATAATGTCCTCGAGGCCCTCAGGGAAAAGGAGACTGTGGAGGACGTTGGATGGTTCCCTGAGCAAACTGTCAGAGTCATCTGGCAGAACGCCTCATCACCAGAACTTACAAAAAAGCACCAAGACCTAGCTTGGCTGGTGGTGAGAAGGGCCCTCCCTGTCAGATTCTTCATGTACACCCGAAGGCTCAGCACCGTTGCACGCTGCCCTCGGAGTGGCTGTGGGGGAAATGAGACGGTCACCCACCTCCTTGTGGAATGTGCCTTTGCAAAGAAGGTCTGGGAGAGAGATGCAGTGGTATTTGTCAAGGTTCATCCCGAGCAGCTCTATGACACAGAACTCTGTGCTCTACGGACTGTTTCCAGGGACACACACCGAGACAAACATCAACTGCTGCTGGAAGGTCATCAACTCGGTGAAAGACGCTCTTTGGTCTGCCCGAAACTTGCTGATCTTCCATTGCAAAGAATTGTCCTCGACCGAGTGTTGCAGACTGGCACATTCCAAGGTCCAGGACTACGTGCTGAGGGATGCACTCAAGCTTGGGGCAGCTGCCGCCAAGGCACAATGGGGAAAGACCACAGTGTGAGGTCTTCCAACACATGTACACCGAGGGGTGGGTAACAGTGTAAAATCCCTCGGTGAAGATCATCAACACTCCAATGTATAAAAGAAACATGACAATGTAAATATTTAAGAAAGAATTGAAACGTAAAGAGGGATCTGTGTGTAATGTCATCCCAATTGAATGGAATAAAGTCAAGTGAATGTGTAACTTTGATGGAAATGTACAGTCAAGACAATTTTAAATGTTCTGTAATGTTTATTAGTGATTTTATGAATAAAGTATACTTTGTGTAAAAAAAAATCTGGTCCCAACAAATAGGGACCAGATGGAACAGCACTTGTGGGGATTTTCAAGGGTTTTGGGGCCCCCTGGTGCATGCCCTTTGGACAGGTGATAACCTGGCACTGCCACCTGGGAACCTTGTGGTGTGGGGTGGGGAGGGGTCAGGTCACGGGCCTCTAAGATTGGTACGTCTTTCAAAAATGACGCCCTGATCTCTCGCTATACTGAGGAATTCCGGCGAGCAGAGTTCCTCAGTCTAGACAATGGGGCTGTGTGTGGCCTCGGCCAGGCATTCCCCACCCTCATTCAATGTGAGTCGCGTTGTAGAGCCATGTGTTTCTTGGTGCTGTGAGTGCCGGGAAACAGGCGGCTAAACGCGCTCGCTATGGGACTTTGTTTCCTTTCAGTTGAATTGTGCCCTAAATCTGTCCACGATATGTTGTCAAATTAAATTTAATGGACTGGACCTCTCCCAGTTCTATGCTGACCAGCTTGGTTACCGGGGGAGGGCGGGAGCCACATTTGATGGTTCCCCCATACATCCCCACCAGTGGAGGATTTTCCCGGGGTGCAGGAAGCACTGAGGTGAACAGCCAATAAAAATGGTAACAGCACCAGCCGGGATCAATTGCTTGGCTTCACTAGCATTTAATCAGTGGTGCAATAGTGCATCCGAGATGCCAATAGAGAATATCAGACCAAGCTAGAGTCACAGAGTAGCATTACAGACTCTTGGCAGTTAAGGCAAGGCCTAAACAACACAACGGGCTACAAAGAGAAGCCGAGCAGTATCTCCAGCAGCAGTGCACCTCTCCCCGATTAACTCAATGCATTCTATGCTCGGTTCGAGCAGGAAACCAATGATCTGCTGTCGAGTGCCCCAGAGGCCCATAGCACACCCATATCCACCATCGCAGCTTCCGAAGTCAGATCAGCTTTCCTGAAAGTGAACCCTCGGAAGGCAACCGGTCCGGACAGGATCCCTGGTCGTGCACTAAGAGCCTGCGCGGACCAGCTGGCAGAGGTGTTCGCGGGCATTTTTAACCTGTCACTACTCCACTCCGAGGTCCCCACCTGCTTCAAGAGGACCATCATCATACCAGTGCCAAAGATAAAACAGGCAATGTGCCTCAATGACTACCAGTGGCCCTGACTTCAATGGTAATGAAGTGCTTCGAGAGATTGGTCATGAAGTGCATCACCTCCATACTCCCAGAACGCCTTGATCCACTGCAATTTGCATACTGCCTCAGGTAGTCCACAGCAGACACCATCTCCCTACATTCATCCCTAGAGCATCTCGACAACAAGGACTCCTAGATCAGACTCCTATTATTGACTACAGCTCCGCCTTCAACGCCATAATCCCAGCAACGGTCATATCAAAGCTTCAAAACCTAGGACTTGGCACCTCACTCTGCAACTGGATCCTCGACTTCCTAACCCACAGATCACAATCAGTAAGAATAAACAACACCTTCTCCATAATAGTCCACAATACCGGGAGCCCGCAAGGCTGCGTACTTAGCCCCCTACTATACTCCCTGTCCACACACAACTGCATGGCAAAACTTGGTTTAGCACAGTGAGCTGAACAGCTGGCTTGTAATGCAGAACAAGGCAGCAGTGCAGGTTCAATTCCCGCACTGGCCTTCCCGAACAGGCATCGGAATATGGCAACTAGGGGCTTTTCACAGTAACTTCATTGAAGCCTACTTGTGACAATAAGCAATTATTATTATTACTACAGGTTTGCTAATGATACGACCATATTGGCCGGATCTCGAATAACGACGAGTCAGAATACAGGAGGGAGATTGAGAAACTAGTGGAGTGGTGCAGCGACAACAATCTATTCCTCAATGCCAGCAAAACTAAAGAGCTGGTCATTGACTTCAGAACGCAAAGTTTCAAATTCCTAGGGGTACACATCTCCAAAAATATTCCCTGATCCACCCATGTCGACGCAACCTCCAAGAAAGCAAAACTGCGCCTAAACGTCCTCAGGAAACTAAGGAAATTCGGCACGTCCACACTAATTCTTAACAACCTTTACAGATGCAGCATAGAAAGCATTCTATCTGGCTACATCACAGCCTGGTATGGCAACTGCTCGGCCCAAGACCGAAAGAATCGTCAGAGTCATGAACACAGCCCAGTCCATCACACAAACCTGCCTCCCATCCATTGACTCCATCTACACCTCCCGCTGCCTGGGGAAAGCGAGCAGAATAATCAAAGACCCCTCCCACCCGGCTCACTCACTCTTCCAACTTCTTCCATCAGACAGGAGATACAAAAGTCTGAGAACACACACGTACAGACTCAAAAACAGCTTCTTCCCCACTGTCACCAGACTCCTGAAAGACCCTCTTATGGACTGACCTCATTAACACTACACCCCTGTATGCTTCACCCAATGCTGCTGTCTATGTATTTACATTGTGGACCTTGTGTTGCCCTATTATGTCAGAGGCTGGTTTAGCACAGGGCTAAGTCGCTGGCTTTGAAAGCAGACCAAGGCAGGGCAGCAGCACGGTTCAATTCCCGTACCAGCCGCTCCGAAAAGGCGCCGGAATGTGGCGACTAGGGGCTTTTCACAGTGATTTCATTTGAAGCCTACTTGTGACAATAAGTGATTTTGAATTTCATTCATTATGTATTTACTTTCATTTCCTTTTCTTTCATGTACTTAATGATCTGTTGAGCTGCTCGCAGAAAAATACTTTTCAATGTACCTTGGTACACGTGATAATAAACAAAATCCACCCACTGAATACTTCCAGCATCCACAACTTAGGTCTCCCAGTTCCCATAAATTACAAAGAATCACACTTTAGACTTGAAATGCTGAAGCTTGGCGTATTTCTTGCTGTTCTCCATGTGCTTGGTGAACTGATTGTCACTCAGCACAGGGGGAGTGCAGCGAGACCGTGAAAGTGACACCCCAGGATATATATTCACGTAGCAATTCATTCCGAGCTTTCATAACAGCAGCTATTCCGCTTCAACAGAAAGTGCCAGATTCCGGCTTCGTTAATATTTTCGCAGAAGGGAACCCATCATCCCTCCCTTCCAGTTCTGGGTCAAGCAACTCCAGTCCCAGGGCGAGCACGGTGGCGCAGTGGTTAGCACTGCAGTCTCACGGCGCCGAGGTCCCAGGTTCGATCCGGCTCTGGGTCACTGTCCGTGCGGAGTTTGCACATTCTCCCCGTGTTTGCGTGGGTTTCACCCCCACAAGCAGCAGGGTAGCATGGTGGTTAGCATAAATGCTTCACAGCTCCAGGGTCCCAGGTTCGATTCCCGGCTGGGTCACTGTCTGTGTGGAGTCTGCACATCCTCCCCCTGTGTGCGTGGGTTTCCTCCGGGTGCTCCGGTTTCCTCCCACAGTCCAAAGATGTGTGGGTTAGGTGGATTGGCCATGCTAAATTGCCCGTAGTGTCCTAATAAAAGTAAGGTTAAGGGGGGGGGGGTTGTTGGGTTACGGGTATAGGGTGGATACGTGGGTTTGAGTAGGGTGATCATGGCTCGGCACAACATTAAGGGCCTGTGCTGTACTGTTCTATGTTCTAACCCAAAGATGTGCACGGTAGGTGGATTGGCCACGCTAAATTGTCCCTTAATTGGAAAAAATTAATTGGGTACTCTAAATTTTTTTTTAAGTAACTCCAGTCCCACATTTTGTGGTCGGCTTGAATTGAATTTTGGCAATTAAGGCCGAGTGATAAATTCTGTCTTGTCAGTGATGTTGGGACAGCACTAAACTGCTGAACTAGCTGCTGCTTGTTTCCAGCCTTTTCAGCTTTCACTATGTAAATATATGCACTTTCTGTTTTTATCAGTCAAATGCCGTACATTGGACTCTGCCAGAATGGATATGTGATATCTGAAATAAGCACACAGACACACACAATTTCCCATGGGAAACAACAGTAAGAGCTCCCAATCACTTCAGTCAAAGTATTTATTACCTCAGCAGATAAAATATAACATACAGGAACTGCAGAACAAATAATGACAGAGCAGGAGGCAATGCAGTGACATAGTCTTGGGGTTAAGGTGATATTTGCTTGCTCTCAGTCGAGAAGGTCCAAGCGTGTTTGTTACAGCCGTGTACTGCTCCCTGCCTCCAGCCACTCTCCACAATTTATTCTGGACGAACATATCCCTGTTAATCTACTGCAGATTGCTCTGTGTAAACCTGCAGCAATGTCAAACACTGACTACCCTTCTAGTGATGTCCTGTACAGCACTGCTCTCAGCTATCAGCTTACCACAGAATGCCACATGGGACCTGAAGCATTGCCTAAGCCATTACAGGACCAACACAAGAGCTTCATTTCATCTGCTTATCAACCTTTACTTTTATCACCTTACCAACGAGAGATAAACACTTCACTCCATTGACAACACAGGGGGAGAAAACATCTGCTGTGATGTCTGCCTTTTCACAAACTGCAGAAAACATTGCCCTTCACAAACAAGAATGGCCAAATATGCATTCTGCACAACAAATAAAAATGCTAGAATTCAATCTCGGGTCTACTAAACCTGGATCTTCACTCTGAGTTTAAGAGATCCATTGATCCCAGTTCTCTGCTACCTGGGAATCTATGCAAGATCCAATGCAACAGTTTACGGTTTTCTTCTATTCCAACAAAAAAATATTGCTGTCGACTCTGCACACAGCTATCTTGCCACCTTTATCATGTGTTCCAATGCAGGGCTGATTGGATGTGCTGGGAATGGAACAACGGCCTGTGAAAGTACAAAATCATTAGAAGAATCTGATAAAAAAACTATTCATTTACAGAGTTACAGCACGTCAGAAAATGGCAACCATGTTCACTAAATCCCCGACCAGAATAATCTCCACTGCCAGAACAGTGGAAAAGGCCATTTTTCTTAAGAGCAGAAGACAGGGAAAGAAAACTGCTGCCAAAATCAGGCAGACTTTTGCTTCTTCAAGGTACCAATCCTTCACAAAGTGGTTGGGTGGAGTGAATAGTACCCCAGCCCAGGTTAAAATGTCCCGATTGTGTTACAGTGGCACTCACATTCAACTGGTGAGCTGAGTGGGGCACTATTATCCAACAGACACTATTCAGGGCAGAGATCTATATGTTGCAGGTAGGGAAATCCTCACTGCCACCTTGGAAGAAGGCGTGTTCTGCAATAAACCAGTTGCCTGAAAGTTAAGGCTCTAATAAACTTGAGGTCATCCAAAACTCTGCTGCCTCATCCTTGATTTCAAATCCCTCCTTTCCCTTTCCCCTCCTCATCTCCTCCAGCCTCAGGACCCTCCAAGATATCTGCGCTCCTCTAATTCTGGCCTCTTGTACATCCAAGAGCTTAAGCGGTCCACCGTTGGTAGCCGTGCCTTCAGTTGCCTTGGCCCCAAGCTCTGGAATACTCCCTACACCTTTCCACCTCGCTTTTCTTCTTTAAGATACTCCTCTAATCCTACCTTTTTAACAAAGGTTGCGGCCATCTGACATGATTTTTTCAAAATATTCATTCATGGGATGTGGGCATCGCTGGCTAGGCCAGCATTTGTTGCCCATCCCTAATTGCCCTTGAATAGAATGGCTTGCTCGACCATTGCAGATGGCATTTATCACAGTCTATATATCAGTGTCACATTTCGTCGTATCAAGTTCCTGTAAAATGCCTTGGGATGTTTCGTTACGGTAAAAGGTGCCATATAAATACAAGCTGTTGTTGCATTACTATTTAAAAAAAAAAAATTTAGAGTACCCAATTATTTTTTCCAATTAAGGGGCAATTTTAGTGTGGCCAATCCACCTATCCTGCACATCTTTTGGGTTGTGGGGGCAAAACCCACGCAGACACGAGGAGAATGTGCAAACTCCACACGAACAGTGACCCAGGGCCGGGATTCGAACCCGGGTCCTCAGCGCCGCAGGTAACAATGCTAACCACTGTGCCACCGTGCTGCCCTGTTGCATTACTATTGTTGCAGAAGTAATTGAAATTGAACTTGAAAATCGCTTATTGTCACGAGTAGGCTTAAATGAAGTTACTGTGAAAAGCCCCTAGTCGCCACATTCCAGCGCCTGTTCGGAGAGGCTGGTACGGGAATTGAACCGTGCTGCTGGCCTGCCTTGGTCTGCTTTCAAAGCCAGCGATTTAGCTGTGTGCTAAACCAGTCCCTTTTCTGCCACCCACAGGTGGCAGTAAGCTGCCACCTGTGGAGACAAGGCAAGGGATTTACCGAGTAACCCGGGATCATTCCTCATTCCGCTGTTGCCAACGGGGTTCCCATTCAATACACCCCTCGCCGCGTGGGTGTGCTGTGGCTGGACGGAAAGATTCCACTTGCATAAATGGCTGGAAAATCTCGCCAAGGTCACTTACTATAGCTGAATAAAAATAAAGGCAGTTTCAGGCAGGATTGCACATTTGCCACAATGCATAATAAGGACAGATAATCCCTGTAAGGTTATTGCAGTCCCGCCATTAATGGACTTCAGTTATAGCTTTATTAGTAGGATTTAACTTGCATACAATTATACTACAATGCCGATACGTGCAGATATTGAAGTCATAAACAGACACAACCTCAAACATCTACTTGAAATAGTTCTTATGGTGCACACAGCCGCCAATCACTTTGCATTCCTGAAGATTTACAATCCCCATGTTCAGAGGTCAAGATATGCAAATGCCTTCTCGTAATTATCCCCTCTGATCTCCTTGATAACAAGGAACAATGGATCAAACAGAAAAACCACCACAAATTCTGCCTCTGCACGACACCCTGCGTTTTACCAATTGATGGGGGAAAAAAGCCACATTAACCTTACCTACTCTCAACGGATGTCTGATATAATTTGCTACAATCATTTTGGAACCCAGGATTAATTCTGCTATGCCATTAATACACTCCCATCTTGTCAACTCATGATAGCACGCAAGTTTAATGCACCAACATATATTTATGTCTTTTTTTTTGCACATAATGTTTATGGTCTGCTCCCAGGAGATGATGAGGAAAGAGCAAAATATATGCAACATAATTTTAAACCTCTCAGATACCTGGAATTTAGAGGACATTCTGCCGTGGATGTACACTTTATACTTTAAAGATAACAAGTTATAAGAAACATAAGCCAGTTTACTCAGAAGGCGAGCTGCCAAGAAGTGAAAAGGGAAGGAACTCAGAAAATTAAGGATTCTTAGCATTTTAATCCCTTGTCAAGATTTTACTGGGGCATTATTTTCTCCCACAAGGTTTTCTAGGTTAAGTAATTAAATATCTTTTTTTATAAATCAGGAAAGAATTTCCTATAGCTGATGGGGCAGCACGGTAGCATGGTGGTTAGCACAATTCCTTCACAGCTCCAGGGTCCCAGGTTCGATTCCCGGCTTGGGTCACTGTCTGTGCGGAGTCTGCACGTTCTCCCCGTGTGTGCCTGGGTTTCCCCGGGTGCTCCGATTTCCTCCCACAGTCCAAAGATGTGCAGGTTAGGTGGATTGGCCAGGCTAAATTGCCCTTAGTCCAAAATTGCCTTTAGTGTTGGGTGGGGTTACTGGGTTATGGGGATAGGGTGGGGGTGTGGGCTTGGATAGGGTGTTCTTTCCAAGAGCCAGTGCAGACTCGATGAGCCGAATGGCCTCCTTCTGCACTGTAAATTATATGAAATATATGAAATGTCAGTGGTGCTAATTGAACAGCAGAAACTTCCTGATGTTAGTGTTTACAGTCCGACATCCTTGAATGTGAAATACACTTACGGTGCATTACTTTCTACATCCAACACTCCTCACTGAGGCCTCGACCTTTACAGCATGGGTCCACTAGCTGAAGTCGCATTTTTTACATGGCCTGCTCTCCTCACTGAAGACTCGGTTTGCAGACTCCCCTCTTGACCCTGACGTGTGTGTCTCACTTGCTCCACAATACAGCGTAAATGTCTCCTTGCAGCCTCTCCCCTTTCCGCCGGCTTCTGCAGAGACATACGGCACGATCCTCCGGCCACGCTACGCGGGTAAAGCACCTTTCCGAGGCGCACCATGGCCGGTGAAAGCCGGAGAGAGA
The DNA here is from genome assembly GCF_902713615.1 of Scyliorhinus canicula. Lineage (NCBI taxonomy): Eukaryota > Metazoa > Chordata > Chondrichthyes > Carcharhiniformes > Scyliorhinidae > Scyliorhinus > Scyliorhinus canicula. Next base: position 91,759,365 of record NC_052164.1, on the reverse strand, counting down.
CCCCGCTCCCAGGATCTACCCGGCTCACAGCGTCTCGCGAGATTCAACGCAATCTCGTGAGACGTTGCAAGGGGAATCCCACCCACATTGGGCAGGATCACTTTTTAGCAAATCTGCATATTAGAGCGAGACAGTAAGTCTTACTCTAATACCCAGATTCCAGAGGTATCTGAGGCTTTGGAATTCAATCCCTTCTCCTCGGGGACCTCGGGCGAACGCCATTTGGTACTGGTCCCCACAAACGGGGACCAGACAGAATGGCACTCGTGGGGGGTCTCCAAGGGGATCTGAGGCCTCCCGTAACATGCCCTTTGGGCAGGATGGTGCCCTGGCACTTCTGGTTGGTGCCAGCTGGATACCCTGGCATTGCCACCTTGGTGCCAGCCTGGCACTGCCAAGGTGTCTAGGTGACAGGCGCATTGCCACGGTGCCAAGTTGGCATGTTTTGCACACGCGCCATCAGGCTGGGATTGCCCATTGTGGGTGTTGGGGAGTGTGGGGGACTGGGGGGAGGTTTGTTTTCGTGGCCTTGGAGATCGGGACGCCATTTATAAAAAATTGTTTAAAATGGGGCTATGTGCGGCCGCCGCCCGTTCTTCAAAGTGAGTCGTGTTGAATAGCCATGCGAACACGTGGCTAAACGTGCTCGCTCGGAGATTTTGTGCCCTTTTGGGAAGATTGCGCACCACAGAGTTTGTACCACACCCATGGCTGCGGCACACTTGCACGCTTCCCGGGGCACAGGGCGTGTGAAGATTGCAGCAAGAAACAATCACAGCAATTATTTGACAACTTGAAAGCAACCAAAAGGTAATTCACATGTGTGAAGGCAGCAAACATTGCACTGAGGCAAAAACCCTAGAAAACATCTCTAAATCATATATTTCCAATCATTTGCTCCATTGGCATGCCAATCCTTCTCTTCCTGGCAGGATGCAGTGAAAAATACTTGAGCCCAGATTAAAATGTCACAACTAAGTGCTAATTCCACTTCACTTACATTCAACTTCTGAGTTGATGTTTTAAATCTGAAGAGAGCTGAACTTCAGGGGTGAGGGGAGAGTGGTTTGCCTTGACATCAAGACAGCATTTGACCGAGTATGGCATCAAGGAGCCCTGGCAAAACTGAAGTCAATCTCTCTGCTGGTTGGAGTTATACGGAGCACAAAGGAAGATGGTTATGGTTGTTGGAAGTCAATCAACTCAGTCCTGGGACATCACTGCAGGAGTTCCTCAGGGTAGCAGCCTAGGTGCAATGTTTCATCATTGACCTTCCCTCCAACATAAAGGTCAGACGAGGGATGCTTGCTGATGATTGCACAATGTCCAGCGCCATTCGCAACTCCTAAGATAGAGGTCATGCAGTCAACCATTTTGGTAGATCTTAGAAACAGAAACTTTGAGCACAGGAGGTGGCCATTTGACCCATCATGTCTGTACTGGCTGCAGTGATATGGAGCCGAATCCCACTTTCCAACTCTTGGGAGTGCTTGCCTCTGCCTTGGCATTGGTGGCAGTACTGAGGGAGTGCTGCCCTATCAGAGGGGCATCTCTGATCACAGACACAAAACTAAGGCCCCACTTGCCATCTCAGATCCCATGACAGAGAGAAGAATAAACTAACGCCAGTATTCTGACCAAGATTCATCCCTCAACTAGTGTGAAGAATCGGCACCGCGTGGTTGGCGCGGTGCCTGTCGCGGGCCACTCTACGCGGCCGGCCCACCGATTCTCTGGACCGGATGGGCCAAGCAGCCGTAGGAAAAGAGCCTTGGCCGGCAGGACCTCGGCGTGTAAGGGTCGGGAGGCGGCCTGTGCGTGTGCGTGGGGGGGGGGGGGGGGGGGGGGGGCCTCCGATGTGGTCTGGCCCGTGATTGGGACCCACCGATTGGCGGGCCGGTCTCTGTGGCTGGGGGCCTCCTTTCCTGCGCGCCAGCCCCTGTAGTCCTGCGCCATGTTGCGTCGGGGCCGGCGCATAGAAGGAGGCCACTGCGCATGTGCGCACTGGTGCCGGCACCACTGCGCATGTCCTTGTTGGCGCCAGCGCAACTTCGCATGCGCGGATCCCACAGCGCCCAGTTCGCGGAGGATCTGCGTCGCCTCCAGCGTCGTGCTGGCCCCCTGTAGGGGCCCGATTTAGACGTGGGAGCGGCCCGTTCACGCCGTCGTGGACACTCTGCCGCGGGATTGGAGAATCCCGCCCAGAATATCTGGTCAGCACCACATTGTAGAACTTTCCTGTGCACACATTGGTTGGCGTGTTTCCAGGGGTAGAATTTTAAGGATGGTGAACATTCGGTGCCCGCCTTCCCGAGAATCGACATCTAACGTGCAGTGACAGACACTAACTCCCACTGCCATTTAACTCTCACTTGAGTGTGGATTGGCAGTGGGCCGGATTTCTAGCCACCCTTGGAAGGATGTCCAACCTGGCCATGCATAACGCTGCAGTGGCCAGAAGCGGTACTGCAACACTTTGTCTGGGCCTAAATCCCAGGACCTTTGAAAAGATAAAGATAAATCCCGAAGGGAGGGGGGGCCAGGACCATTGAAAAGATAAAGATAAATCCCGGGGAAAGGGGGGGGGGGGGAGGAAAGAAGAGGGGGCCCAGCTCTGTGGGGGGTTTCAGAGTGAGGTACCCCCTTTCCCACCCAAGAGAGGAAGAAGTGATGCTGTCACTGTCCCACCCAAGAAATTGAGGCTGGGCGAGATATGGCCCTTAAGTAGCCTTAATAGATGACTGCACAGATTTCCCACCCGAGGCCCTGCCCGCCCAGTTAGGAAATTGCATCTGGGTTTGGTCGAGTGGGTTCCGGATGGGTGAAACATTTTGAGACATCCGGTGATTGCGAGAAGTGCTTTTTCAATGCAGAATTGAATTATTGCCGCCCCAATCCCAATGACAAACACCCTTTCCAGCTCACTTCCATGGATTTTAGTCCACTTAGCCTGGGCCAATACATAGTATAAATGTTACACTGCACTACCGCCATAGCTGCAAACACTGTTCAAACCCACTTCTATCATATCTCCACACCAACTGCTAAGTAAAAAGGCTTTGAAGACCAATGACCCTCAAGTTTTTTTTTCAGTTTTACACCTGCTTTTATTTTAAGGATGACACCAGCAGCCGGCTCAGCTTAGTGAGGAGTGTGAGAAAATGAGGGGGTGGAAAGAATGGAAACACAAAGTATTGGCTGTCATCAGAAGTCATTTTAATACAACTATCAAAAGGTTTAACCAGCCTCCTCGTGAAGGTACAAATTGCAGGGATTATTTAATATTAGTTATTGTTATCATTATTGTATAACTGGTTCTTGAACTTTAACTGGTGTTTTTTTTAAGCTTCTGGAGTCATAAGCCACTGAAATGTTTGGATCATGCATTGGCATCACCGAGCAGCGCTGCACAACACCATTTGCTCATCTCTTGTCATCTACCAACAACCTCTCATTTTCCTGGTCAATCACCTCGTTTAGAAGGGCGGAAAACGCACCAAGCGAACGGTCACCATTCCCAAACGCAGTCTTTACAGCCTCTCTCTCCCATACCTGCAGGCTACAGGTGTCCATCATGCCTGGATTAATAAGATTGTAACCATGCCAACGTTGAGATTGGCGGAGACACCCATGTCCGTAGGGTATCCCACTGGCGGGAGTGATGGAGAATGGAGGGTTGATGACATTCCCAATTACCCAGAACTGTGCGGTTTGCTAGGTCACATCAGAAAACACTAAAGATTCAACCAAATTGATATCGGACCAGAATCATATTTAAACTAGGCCAGCAAGGACAGGAGTTCCGATGAAGCAGTTGTGCTGTCATGTTTATTGACAGCTGCATGGTCACTTTTATTGAGTATTCCAACACTCCATCAGTCGTGCTGGGCTTTTCAAGTTGCGTGCCATTACTACACTGCCATCACCCTTAGTTTCAGTATGAACTTTGCTATGATACTATATTTGAATACCGCCACGCTCACAATTCAGTTGGCCAGAGAGTGCGAGAGTCAGAGTCAAAGTCAGATTCTAACCCCTCGTTCAAATCCTAACTCCTCGTTCAAATGAGGCCCAGTAAGATTTTCTACCAGGGCAGAGAAGTCTCTGAAATCCTCTGGATTTATCCAAGACGTAGGGGGTGAACAATATCAAATAACAGCATCGTCGTATTCCAACGTTTTGAGATTTCCTTTTGGGAAGCGGATAATGCAGCTTTCCGACTGAATTCAGGCTTGTTGAATTCCACTCTTCGCTACGCTCGACTGCAAAACACTTCAAATGATTGGCCTGACACATTTGAGGCATTTAAAAACAGCTGTGCTACCCCGTAGTCTGCTTGAAGATTTTGACGGCATTTTATTAACTTTTCAGAACAGTCACCAAATAAAATAAAAACACTGCTCGCGACATCACAGCAGTTTTGTAATCTCTTTGGGCAGAGGCTCCAGATTTATATTACTTGCTGCATCTGTCATTCTCCACATGCAGAGAGTAAAATAATCTAACTAATGATCATGGATGTCATTTTGCCTGTCACTCTAAAATAAATTACCACAAAAAGAATTCCACATCATGTTGCTGCAGAAAAAAAATCATGTACGCCCAGGCTGAACATCGACTCATTATCAATTTGGTTTGACAGAGACTCGGGATGCGAACACTTCTAACTCTTAACAATTTTCTAACCTTTTGGCAGGTGGGAGGAGGAAGGGACTAATTTAGCAATCGAACGAAAATTGGCCCGTCTCCAAATTAGGAAATCACCCATCCGCAGTTCCCAAGAAACATCAACGCCAAATGGATCCCTTGTATACTGCCTATTCAAACCAGTTTCAAGCCTAGAATTAATGATGAGTGGGATCACTTAACTGGGAGACATTTTCTTTTGCTCTCATCTTGGAACAAACTGGGGAGATTTCAGCAGAGTCACGGTAATGAAGAAACAACATCTACGAACTGTATCGGCTAACTCCTTTATGCCTTCATTTTACAACTGGTTTCATCCTGTTCTGTGATTTAAGCACACCAACAGCACTAAACTGTCTCAGAGAATTTTTCAAGTAACATTACCAACATGTTGAACGAGAGATAAGCTAGCGTCAGGATATGCACCAATGAGCAATCAGTTGCCATTTCTCTTCATTCGAGCTGGTTTAGCACACTGGGCTAAATAGCTGGCTTTTAAAGCGGACCAGGGCAGGCCAGCAGCACGATTCAATTCCCGTACCAGCCTCCCTGAACAGGCGCCGGAATGTGGCGACTAGGGGCTTTTCACAGTAACTTAATTGAAGCCTACTTGTGACAATAAGTGATTTTCATTTCATTTCATTTCATTTTCAAGTGCTCCAACTCACAATATAAATATTCTGCAGTTTGTCAGATATGTTGGGGGGGTGTGGGGGGGGGGGGGGGGGGGGGTACTTTAAGGGTCTCACACCAGTGTAAACTGGACTGCAACAGCCTGAAGATATCGCTACTGGCAAAAAGTCTCTTCACAAACCAAACACTTGATGGCGATTTGCAAAAATTATCAACTGCATGACTTTGGACGTGTCACCACTTTGATCTCCTATGTTTACGAGTCAAAAGTCAGACAGAAGCGAGATGGTTCTAAACTGCAGGTGGCCAGCGCAAAGCTTTCTTGGCAGCCGCCATTTCAACATATTTTGGACCAGCCGATTCTGGATGCAGAGTGAGGTATCATCTTAAACTGCTCAGTTATGCAAAAACCCAACATCCTGACAGTCAGAAATAACAAGTTCAAAATCTGCTTCGCAAAATCACAATAATGTTGGGGTATTAAGCAACACAATGGAAGGTTGTGCTCCGAGGTGCTGATAAGACTCCCATTTGGCTGTGACAATGAACGTTCAAGATCCTATGACACTATTTGACTAAGAGCAGAAAAGTCTTTTGATATGTGCCCAACATTTCTCAACCAATAGCACCAAAACAAGATGAATTTGTCTTCGATCCCATGGCTGATAGGAGAGACATGGATGTGGACAAAATGGCGGCTGTGGACACCTAAGTAACAGTGATCGTGCTTCAAAGCAATTAATTGTACATGAACATTTCAGCTCGGGCCAACTTGAGCAAGGAAATAGCACTAAAATTTCAGTCTATCCTATGTGCAAGATATGACAAATTATAAGCGCAGGAACACAAGAAAAATAAAATGTCTCTGTGAACTGTCCTGTATTCTATCTGAACACTGACCGCCATTTCCTCACATACACAGGAATTACTGGGCAGGGAACTGAATTGGAGAATTGGATTACGATATTAGCGAAACTATATAAATCATAGTATTCGAAATATAACCTGCCCTTAGCTTTAATGTTGCTCAAAACTGATAATCGTCAGCCCCAAGTTTCTACTTTTGGTCTTATCCACATTGCTTACTTCAAGTTATTGGATGATTCACAAAACAACACTGTATGATCGGAAGCAAGTTGCGCGGGTAAAATGGTGAACGTGTTTTGATATGGCTGTATATTGCCGATATGCCGATTTTAAATTGTTTCAGTCTCAGCACAGAAACGGTTCCATCTCTTTCCGCATCCTCTTTGATTAAAAAAAGAACAGAATTAACTGTTTGGAGGTGGGGCTGGGGGAAACAAGAAGAAGGAAAAGCCAACGGGGCTCGTGCTCAAATATCAAAGAAATTAAGCTGCCTTTTAACTCGGCTCAGTTAAAGTTGATTCATATCCTCTTTGCCTTGATAATTGTTCAAAAGGACGAGCATTTCATTAAAAATTGAAACCACCCACTACTTGTTGCAGCAAGATAAACATCCTCTGGATATTGGGGGGGAATCAGGATAACATAAATGATTTAAGTACATGTTAAGCTGCGCAATTACAAATATAGCCTGGTGTAAAGGGGTTGCATTACAACAGAGTACATTGTGTCATATAGTCTGTGTTCCTACGAGGTCGAATATTATTGTGTGGAAAGGCTTGCAAACCTCACCCCTGTTAATTTATGGCTTGGCAGAGGTTTCCGCAATTCAAAAGGATGGCATTAATCCTGCAAGAACTTCAAAAATTGTGTTTTGTACAAGATATTAACATCACAAATATGGATATGGAAGAGACATTTAATTTGAGATAGTTGTGAAGTCGTGACACAGGGAGCCCTAATGCGGTATTACAAGAAAGTGCAATGGCGAGTATGGTGAAATATTCATACAGAACCACCCATTATACAATTGTAGAAATTGCCTTCCAAACTTAGCTCATGTCTGACAGTATTTACAGTCTATAATTCCTGGATGAAGTATTGCCAGTTGTAAGCCTACTTCTTCATTGGATACTATCTGAGCTGGTGTGTTATGATCGCTGGAGAGCAATGGCTCAAGTGCAATTATTTTTGAAACCACCACTACACTAAATATGGCAAACAGCAGCACCAGCCAAGTCCAGAATTCATTGAAGAAAAGGGAACAATTTTTGCATGTTATGAATGATGACAGCAGTAAAATGTTAACAATCCAGCTACTACCTCCCAGCAGTCCCCCAACATCCACACCCATACTGGGGCTGGAGGTCACCATCAAGTGTCATTTTTAATTAACAAAATTTCACAGAAAACCAGGCTTTTCCAATTTAATTCAATTCCCATTCAGACAGAGGTTTTTTTGAATTGCAGAGTTTGAAGGGGAACGTGCCACCCCATGTTCAGTGCCAGAATGTGGCATAAAGCATTGACATGTTAGATTTGTCTTATCGATGACTCAGACAAGAGTTGGACAATGCATGGTATTACGGGCAGCTTCTTTATTTAGTACACTTGCATGGATTCTTCTGTCACTCTCCGAACCATAACATTGGCAACAAACACGACAAGACAATAGCAGGGTTTGAATCTAACAGCTTGCTGTTTCGTCCTTGAAATGTGCCAAGTTAGGGGCACCCCATAATTCTTCCTGAAAGATGTCTGCTGCTTTATATTCTTCACCTCTCTGCCCAACCCAACACCACCATGAAATAACCCCACTGTTCCGTTAGGCAAATTGAGCTAACAGCCTGAACTACCATGATATGAAATAGGATCGATGCAGAGACAATTTTGTTGTACGGTCACTTTTCACAAGGTAATTCCCTGAAAATCTGCAGAACTCAGCGTAACCTACACTGGGGTAGACTGGGGGGTATTCAAGACCCCACCCAAAATCAGGTGGGAATGCCACAGGGGAAGGAGGAACTATTTGGGCGGTGGAACTAATTGCCACCTCACCAGCCTAATCATGATTTCCCTCCCCAACGCCAGACCACATTGGCTCCTGCCTTCGTACAAATTTGGAGGGGGAGGCCACTCGGCCCCTTCAACCCTGCTCTGCCATTCAATGGAAAAGAGGGTCGTCTCGGCAATTTACGGGAGGATTTAGGAGGAAGGTGAGTTGTCCATGGAGAGGGCTATGGTGAAGTGGGAGGAAGAGTTGGCCGTGGTTCTGAAGGAGGGTCTGTGGTGCGAGGTGCTGCGGAGGGTAAAATGCCTCGACTTTGCGCGCGAGCCTGGGGCTAACAACAGCTGATGGTAGTGTACAGGGTGCACCTTACAAAGTCTACGATGATCCGATTGTTTGAAGGGGTGGAAAATGTCTGTGAGTAATGTGGAAGGGGCCCTGCAAACCATGTACATATGGTTTGGTCCTGCCCAAAGATGGAAATGTTTTGGAGGATGTGTTCAGCACCATCTTGGTGGCCTTACATGTGGAGGTGGAGCCCGGTGTTGGAGCCATAGTTGGGGTGTTGGGCCGGCCAGAGCTGCAGATGGGGGACCTACTAGAGTTATTGACCCTGCAAAAGGTGAAATTTGCCTTGGGGGGGGGGGGGGGCAGATGCATTTTACAATTGTTGGGGTTTGTTTATCATGCATTTTCGAAAGATGGTTACCGTTGACTAATGAAGGAGGGAGGGTGGGGGGAGGGTTGGTGAGTTGATAGATTTTGTGATTTTGTTGTGAACTGTTGAAATTTGTTGAATAAAAATACTTTCAAAAATAAAAATAAGGGGCGGCTCACTTCAGACCCATGGAATCTATTGAATCCCGACAGTGAAAAAGGGGACCTTTCGACCATTGAATCTGCACCGAGCCTCTGAAAGAGGCTCATGGGCCCATTCCCTTGCCCTATCCCCGCATCCCCGCGTATTGATCATGGCCAATCCACCTAACCTGCACAACTGTGGGAGGAAACCAGAGCACCCGGGAGGAAACCCACACAGACATGGGGAGAACATGCCGACTCCACACAGACATTCACCCGAGGTTGGAGTCGAACCTGGGTCCCTGGTGCTGAGGGGGAGAAATGCATTCTCTGAAGGTCATGGGTCACTGGAACTCTCTCAAGAGGCAATGGAAGCATGAATCTTTGAATATTTATGATTGAGGTGAGATCAGCCATGATCGTATTGAATTGCAGAGCAGGCTCGAGCGCCCACTCCTGCGCCTTATTTTTTATGTTGATATGTTCATATCACTGGTAGAACTTTCACCCCATGCACTTGCAGGCTCTCCCTTACTCCACCCGGCGTATTCATGCAATAAAGGTGAAACGGCGGGATTCTCCAATAATGAGGTTATGTCCCCACGCCCGCGACAAAACGCGCGCGAATCACTCTGGACTTACCTGGAGAAAGTCTCTGATTTGCAGGGGGTGAGTAGGCCCCGAAGTGCTCCTCGCAGCACCGGCTGCCGATACGGGGACCTGCATCCAGTCGGGGATCCGCACATGAGCACGGCAGCGGCTGGCCTGTGTCGGCCACCCCGTGCGACATGGCCGATCTACACTGCGGACCGGCACCGCCCGCCCGCGGACAGGTGGCCCCCGATCTGTAACCTGGGTGTCCTGGAGGACTCCCCCAGTGAATGATCCCCCTGCCCCCCCCCCCCCCCCCCCCCCTCCCCCAGGGCGGCCGCGGACTGAGTCTGTAGCTGTCACGCCGAGTTCCCGCTGGCTGGAACCATGAGAGAACCACGCCGTCGGGAACTCGGCCAGCTGCCCTCGGTAAATCGCCGTGGGGGGCTCTTTCAATGGACCCTGACTGGCGCCGCGTCGACCACGCGCGCAATTGCCGGTGATTCTCCAGGGACCGGAGAATCGCTGGAGCGGCGTTGGACCCAATTCCGGGTTTGACGCCCATTCTGCGTCCCTGCGCCGAGTGTGATTTCGGCGCGGAGGCTTTGAGAATCTCGCCCATGGTTTTGAGTTAGGGTATGCTTGGGATTGGATGAAGCCCATCCTGTAGAAATGTGCGATACAGAGAAATGGGTGGGTGAATGAATGCAAGAGAGGGAAAGTAAAAGCAAATAGAATAAAGATTGCCTTTGTGTAACTCCTAAATTGTAGCAAATTTAAGAAAACAATATTATAACAACGTGCCTTCAGTAAAGAGCAAAAACTAACTTAATGTGCCCTTCAAAGGAAGGCTCACAGGCCCACAATGATGGCTTGCTTCCCCAATGCAAATGCTCCTGTGTGGAGTTCAAGCCCCTCACAGCTACACAAGTACAGAACCCCCTTATGTTATTCCAAGGATAACAGTTGATTCCACTTCAAGCTGTTTTATGGTTAGCCTGAAGACATAATTCTGCTGAAGAGAGACATAGAAACTTTAGTTAACAAGCCAGAAATTCCAGAATGAGATTTGACTTGTCTTTGCAAAGTTTTTGTCAGTATTGCTGCCAAAAGCAAATGCTTATCAATTAGTCAAATCAAACTAACCAAACCCAGCCTGTCAATAAGGCAGCTTTTAATATTGAGATCTTGGCTGAAGGTACATAAAGAAGTATAATCAGTATTTTAACTACTTCCAGTTTTGGAACTCTGAGCAGCAACTGTTACGGTAAGTGCATTCCATTATACAAAATCCACCGCTCTCTTCCGAGTGGTAAACAAGAGAGCTTGAAAGGCACCTAAAAGGGCAGCAGCTCATAACATGGAATTAATGTAGGAAGTCTACATTGAATCATAGTACAAGTAAGTGTTCAATACTTGTTAGACTTCAACGATGTTGGACTAGTCTTCGCATCAATGCAAAATTAGGGGCTATACAAAGAACATTCAAATGGGGGGGGGGGGGGGGGCATGCGCATGCAAGGTAAGTGGAACAGAGTTTTGGAGGAGCTGTGTTTGTGCAGGATGGGGGGAATGGGAGACAAACAGGGGGCGGGACTCTCTGAAATGGAGGCAGAGTGTTCGCGCCAGTCGGATCTGAATGAGATGTTTAGCATCAGATGGACTAAGACAGTGGTAGAGATGGACAATATCGCAACGGTGGAAGTATACAGCTTGCCGATGGGAGAGGGTTTGATAACAGAAGTTCACTTCAGGGTCAAAATGGACACCAAGATTGCCGCAACCGGGTTTAGCCCAAGACCATTGCCAAGAAGGGGTTGGAATCAGTGGATGGAGATTGAAGTCTCGTCTCACTTTGGTTGAAGGCAGCCTATTCAGAAATGGCCGCCAGGCAAGCAAACTTGCAACACAGACAGCGGAGTGAACAAGAGCAGAGATGGTTAGGTCGAGCTGGATTTGGCTGGCTTATACGATATGACATGGCCTCGCCTCTTTGGACGTGTCCGGGGTGCAGCATATAGGTTTTAAAAAAGGAGGGGGAACCAAGGGTAGCCTGTGAGACTTCAGATTCAGCGGTGTGGAAATATGAGGAGAAAATATTGCAAGGAATGCTCGAACTAGGACAGAATACAAGCGGAAGGCAGTCCCATTCAGCTGGCAATAGGGTGATTAACCATGTTCGAGGCTGAAAACAGGTTATGGAGGATTGGGGGTTGGGGTGGGGGCAGGGGGGTGTAGAGATAGCACAGCCCATTCACAGAGGATGTCACGTGTGACCTTGAAGGATCCACAGGAATAAGGCAAAATCTTGCCAAAACCTCAACATACTGACAGAACTCATTGCATGTAAAGGAATCTAATTCCTTTTCATTTTCGAGGATCTTCTTTCTCTTGGAAACATTCTTTTACAGTCATCGTGAAACAGCTGCCCTGCACCACATGGTCAAACTGCTCCAAGGATTTGTAACAAAAGGTCATAATCCAGATAAGAGACCAGTGAAATTAAGACTTCCAGGAACACAAAGAAGGCTATAATTCCTTCCAGTCAGTTCAATGCAGTAATGTGAAAGGAGTTTTCTTTTAGAAAGACACAACGGCACTTTTACAGTATAGACCAGTACCAAAGCTTAAAACGATATCCCACAGCTAGTGGGTGGATAACTACGCTCCCCAAGCAATAGAAATCAATTTACAATTGAAATTGGAGTCTCAGAGATTAAGAGCTTCAAATAAGCCAGGAGTATCTGCAGATTGTTGTATTTAGTTTACTGAGACATGTTTATCTTGGGTGTTCACGAGGTTTGTTAACATTTCATCGCTGACGTTTTCAATTACTAGAAAATGTTCCGTTTTATTCATTTCTAAAATGGCTGAGGTTTATGAGAGCAGATCGCATTTCAGTATTGTGTCCTTGTGGGCATCATCAATGCCAGCTGAAGCCAGGATACAATACAAAATGGAGCATTTCAGCCAACTAAACATCAGTGCAAATCTCTGCAGCAAGGAATGGAACGAGCAGGAGATGAAGAATTGAAAGGCATTTCAGCATTGACAAACTGCGGTAGTTCCCTACCAGTGAAGGTACACAAGGAGTTGGCTCCTGGATTTCAGCGTGTGCTACAAATAAAACAGTTTCACACAAGTTTTGTGACCTGCCAAAGTATGGCTCACTAAATGCTGGCAATCCATTCCTTTTTAAAAAAAATATATTTAGAGTGCCCAATTGAAGGTTCTTTTGTTCTTCTGCCTCCGTAGATAGTTCAGGCAGTGTCCTATTGCGCCCCCCCCCTCCTCCAACACCCTGACTCCGTCCCTCCCCACCACCCTTCTTTCCCCTCTCTCGCCGCCACGCCCCTTCCTTTCCCTTCTATTGGTACAGCGGCGATGGTATTTGGTCTCTCCAGTGCGAAGTTATTGCTTGTACTAGCCGGACGGGGGCTGCTCTGCGCCGCCGATTCTCGGCCAAGGATGGGCCGAGCGGCCGTCGTAAAAAATGCCGAGACCCGCCGACGCCGGCCACACCTCGGCGTGGAAGGGTCGGGGGGGGGGCGGCCTGTTTGGGGGGAGAGCCTCCGATGTGGTCTTGCCCACGATCGGGGCCCACTTTCTTCTGCTTTCTTCCGCGCCGGCCCCGACACAACATGGCGCAGGACTACAGCGTGTTGAAGGAGGCCACTACGCATTCCAGGATCCCGCAGCGCCCAGTTCACGCTGGGATCAGCAGCTGGAGTGGCGTGAACCGCTCCAGTGCCGTGCTGGCCCCCTATAGGGGCCAGAAGTGGAGATCCTGAGGCAGTCTTGACGCCGTCGAGAAACGCGATGGCCTTTCCGACAGCGTCAACACTTAGTCTCAGGATTACAGAATCCCGCCCGTTTCTCCAACACAAAATTTGTGTTTGTACCGTTTGGCCTTGTATATATTTTTTACTGTTTTAATAAAAAGGTATGGCCAATCCACCTAACCCGCTTTGGGTTGTGGAGGCGAAACCCACACAAACACGGGGAGAATGTGCAAACTCCACATGGGCAGTGACCCAGAGCCAGGATCGAACCTGGGACCTCGGCTCTGTGAGACAGCAGTGCTAGCCACTGCGCCACCGTGCTGCCAGGCAATCCATTCCTGTATCCTTTTTGGAACACCCGTAGTTAGGAGCTTCAGGAATATTTAGAAGCTATACGATTTTTGCGAACAAAAATTGAACACTGATCAAAGGCTTGCGAAGAGTATCCACTTCAGGAATATCCATTCTGTAAGCACAGTTTCACAGAAAACTGCAGAAAAAGAGGAGTTACTAAACTGGCCTTTTCGATTTGGTTCGGCAATGTGCAAAATGTTTTTTTAAATTTAGAGTACCCATTTATTATTTTTTTTCCAATTAAGGGGCAATTTAACATGTCCAATCCACCTAACCTGCACATCTTTGGGAAATCTGGGTGAAACCCATGCTGACATGGGGAGAATGTGCTAACTCCACACGGAATGTGCAAAATCAATCAGGAGCCTACTGCTTGGAGCTTGTGCACCTGGCAGTTTCATCGATGGAACCGGAACACATGGTCAAAGTGCTATTTGTTTTTACGTCACTGGATGTTGAAATCACGGCCAGAGGATAGAACGTTCACCCCAGCGGCTTACCGGCAATGATTGTCAGTTTGTGGACTGCTCGGAGGCGGCACGGTGGCACAATGGTTAGCACTGCTGCCTCACAGCTCCAGGGACCCGGGTTCAATTCCGGCCTCGGGTCACTGTCTGTGCGGAGTCTGCACTCTCCCCCAGTGTCCGCGTGGGTTTCCTCCGGGTGCTCCAGTTTCCTCCAACAATCCAAATATGTGCAGGTTTGGTGAAGTTTCCATACTAAATTGCCCCTTAGTGTCCAGGGATGTGAAGTTTAGGTTAAGGGGTTATTGGGAAGTGGATTTGGGTGGGGTGCTGTTTCAGAGGGCTGGTGCAGACTCGATGGGTAAAATGGCCTCCTTCTGAATTGTAGGGATTCACGGAAGAAAGTTTTCTACTCCCACATTCCTATTGTAGATTGGAGTTCCAGTAACAGGTTTCAATTATAGTATAGCAACCCCATATAAATACCTGGTTTTGTACAAAATGCACCACTTCAACTGCAGACACGGTAAACCACTTTTCTCAGCTCAGATTCATGGTGAATAGCTGTTAATTTAATGATCACCTGTCATTGCCAACAGCAATTAAATTTTGATTACTGCATGAAGAGGCTACCTCTCCCCTAATCAAAATGCATACGCGTTTAAAATTAGAGGCATTGTACTGAATCAGCTGTCACCTCCCACACACATTTTTAGGCAAAGTAAAAAAGCTGAGAATTTTTACCAAATTATCTGCCTTCACCAATCATAGGTATTAGCAGTTAGTAGTTTCCCAAGTTTCCTGGTCTTTCATTGCGTGAATTATTTACCCAGAGTGTTACGTTTAGGTTACTTAGGCTGTATTGCTGATTTAAAAAAAAATACATATATTCCATTGTTAGTTTTCAGAATGTTTATCAGAATTTCAAATTCAGAATTTGGGGCGGCACGGTAGCACAATGGTTAGCACTGTTGCTTCACAGCGTCAGGGTCACAGGTTCGATTCCCGGCTTGTGTCACTGTCTGTGCAGGGTCTGCGTGTTCTCCCCGTGTCTGCGTGGGTTTCCTCTGGGTGCTCCGTTTTCCTCCCACAAGTCCCGAAAGACGTGTTGTTAGGTAAATTGGACATTCTGAATTCTCCCTCGGTGTACCCGAACAGGTGCCGGAGAGTGGCGACTAGGGGCTTTTCACAGTAACTTCATTGCAGTTTTAATGTAAGCCTACTTGTGACACTAATAAAGATTATGATTATTATACATCTATCAGGCATTGCATGATTTAATGGTCAACATTTGAACTCAGTGTACCCGAACTGGCACGGCGAATATCTGTGGAGTTTGCACGTTCTTCTCCTTAGGTGTTCAAATATGTGCAGGTTAGGTAGGGTGATGGGGATAGGACAGGATAGTGAGCCTTGGTAGGTGCCCTTTTGGAGTGGTGATGTAGACTCTACGGCCCCCTTCTGCACTGTAGGGTCTTTATCAAGGATGTAGACGGGCTTGGGAAGATCCAGTAAATCGTTTTGACGATTTTCTTTTTAACTCATGCATGCAAAAACCACGGCTGAGATGATCACAAAGCAGCGAGACCGGACACTATATGGCTGCACCATTCCGCCAATTTGTACAATTGTTACATTCCCAACAATTAGAAGACGGGATCAGCATATTGACAATAATTAGGTCATGTCAATTTCCCAGGAGGAGGTAAATTGCCAATCAGCTCTGATCAAGTTTCAAGTCAAGTAACACAGATTGTGTAACACAGCTTAGTTATGAATGCAGAAACCAATTCAATTAAGCAGACAACAGCTTCATCTTACAGCACATGACCTCGGAGTCAGATAGTAATGATTGTTTTTTTTGCCTGTGCAACTCGAAGTCATGCAGTTAGTTGAATTCTTAGAACAATAATGCCAGGTCAAGTTGTCATTGGGTGCAGATTAATTGATCTTCCCACTTTTGCTGCCCTTCAACATCCAAAACAGCCGTGGAATTAGCAGGCCAGGTGCTAGAAGGTAATCCAGCTTCTTTCATGGAACACCATTCACAAAAATTGAATGTCAATTTGGCATAAATTTGCATACATTTGCGAAGCAGAAGCTGCTGCTTGAAAGTGCATTTTGCTGATTTGCTCCTCCCCCATCAGTTGTTCATACAGCAGGGATTTTGGAAGCTAAGGAGACAACAAACTAGAGCCTTTCTGTGCATGTGTGTGTAAACACAATCTTAAAAATAGGTAATAATTCAGTCTAATTTCCCTCTTGGGACTTCCATCATCAGTACATTATAAATGAATGAGAGGTATATCTGCAGGGCAGCAGAATAGTCAGTGGTTAGCACAGTTGCCCACAGCTCCAGGGTCCCATGGTTCGATTCCCGGCATGGGTCACTGTGTGGAATGTGCACGTTCTCCCCGTGTCTGTGTGGGTTTCTTCCGGGTGCTCCTGTTTCTTCCCACAATCCAAAGATGTGCAGGTTAGGTGGATTGGCCACGCTAAATTGCCCTCTGTGCCCCCCAAAAAAGATTAGTTGGGGTTACGGGGATGGGGTGAAGGTGCGGGCGTAACTGGGCTGCTCTTTCAAAGGGCCGGTGCAGACTCGATGGGCCAAATGGCCTCTTTCTGCACTGTAAATTCAATGTAAAAATCTAGAACGCTGAATTCAGTGGAGAAAAGCAGATATCCATTACACTTCCAAATTATCATTAATTTTAGTTACTACTTGCGTTGGTCATGCCAGATAGTCATTCACAACACAAGTGAAAGTATGTTTACTACTTACAGTTCCTACAATCATCCAAAGTATCTACCTGCCCTGAGACTCACCTCCCCTTACTTCAAAACCTCATTGTAAAGATTACAAACTTCACCGACAACAGATTTTACAGCACATTTTGAAAAGCCAAGTGTCAAACGTGGCTCAGTGGTAACATTCTCCAAATTAGATCGTTGTGACTTCAGTTCCCACCCTCGAACCTAATCTGTGCTGACAGTGCCTTTTGGGGTAGAAAGCTAAACTGAGGCCCTGTCTACTCTCCCGCAATGAAGTTATCCATCACTATTTGAAGAGCAGCATGAAGTCCTCGGTATCGGCTGGTCAACATTTATCCATTGACCATTGCCAGCAATCTGCCACTTACCTCATTTGCTAAGCTAGTTTACAATACATTAACTGGTCTGTAGGTGCCCCTTGCCCCACTCCCCGGGATATAGAAGCACAATATAAAAGACAGCTGCTTTCTTTTCAAATTTAGCGACCCAATTCTTTTTTTTGTACCAATGAAGGGGCAATTTAGAATGGCCAATTGACCTACTCTGCACATCTTTTTGGTTGTGGGAGTGAGACCCACCCAGACACGGGGGGGGGGGGGGGGTGTACAAACTCCACACAGACAGTGACCCGGGGCCGGGATCGAATCCAGGTCTTCAGCACCGTGAGGCAGCCGTGCTAACCACTACACCACCATGGCGCCCCAAGAAGCAAATACTTTTAATCCTCAAAATGATGTTGATGCACTGTCAGAAATAACTTGCCCATTAAAACCAAAACATCCATTCATGAGATTAGGCCATTTGAGGTTCTGTTTCGAGTACCACTTTTGAAGGTTGCAAAGGAGCAGTCTAACTAGGAAAACTTTGAAGCATACTTAGGAGGCAGCGAAGGTGCGATCTCTCGACTAAGGAGATTGCTTCACACCAGTTTGAGTTCCCAGAAGCTGTATTTATATTGTGAGAGATTTGCGCTAGTGCTGACTGACCCTTCTGCGTACAGAGCTGGGTCTTGCCAGTCATTGACTGGCCTCAGTAAATCCAACAAGTTTACCCGGTGGCTGCAAGAAACACAGATCTCGGACATTGGCAGATAGAACTTAATCTATACTAATAAAATGTAAATACAGCGATCAGTATCCACACAACCACTGCCGTGTCTGTTGAGCAAATGTTGCTCAAGTGCATCCCAAATAATGAGATAACTGGATATAAATGATGAGAAATACCATTACTAATAGCATTCCAATTTGCTAAAATTCAGGACAGAAAACTGTATGCATATCTGTGCTGAAGGCAAGAAAATTGGCAACGAGGTCACTTGACAACATTCAACTGACACAATGATTTTTAAAAGCAGTTTTTCTTTCAAGGAGGTGAGTTTGGATACAATATGGTATAATTACTTACATTAAACAGGCAGGGTTTATAACATTTGTAGACATTTAAACATAGCAGATGGTTTATAAAAAAGCAGCAAAATTAATTCAAACGTGTGACTCCAGTGTTGTGACCTGCATACTGATGAGCGTTGCAGTTAATTCAATATTTATTTAGTGCCTTTGATCAAATGCATCAAACCCAACAAGAATCCTGTGAATCAGCCTTCAGAGAGTAATCAAACAGATCCATCTCAGTTGTGACAGGAAACCCTATGAAAACAATGAAGGAACGAGCACACCAAAGACACCTAAATCCCAGGCAAATTAAAGCGAGCCAGCTCCTTGCTCAGCCGCATCCCAGAAGCCAGTTGACAGGATGTTATCCGGATTCTGGATCAATTCCAAGTTGAAGAAACTACTGAAGCCAATTAGATTAAGAAGCTAGGGCTTGTCCAAACTGAAGGTCAACTGACATCAACAGAGGCACAAGATAAGTCTTGGCTCCTTTACATTTTTTGAAGAATTTAACCAGGAGGGGCAGTGAATCAAAGCAGATATGTGTTGACAAGACCTTGAAAGGCCTCCGAGTAAATACAGACAACCTTTCTGCTCAAAATCATGCCTTTAGAAATCAGTGCTGGCTCTTTGTGGACGCGCACACTGGATATTATGATTTGTGGACCACAGGAGCAGGTTGAGTTTGCTCCCCTCAGCACCCACCACTCTCGGAAAGGATTTCAGTTACACTATGCACCTCGGGGTATTTGACAAACACAAGACCCTGTATAAATAGAAGTCTTTCTTTTACACCTTATATCGCTGCCTTCTTCTGAGGGGGGGAAAAACCTTGCAAGCACCTTTGTCAAGAATTAAATGCTAAGCACATCGCTTTGATACAGTTCCTCTAATTAAACATCACACAGTCAGTCATTAGCAATGGACAAGTGAAAATTCTCTGTCAACCTTCAGTATTCTTGGCGTATGCAATTCAAGTTAAATTGTCCAGCAATCTACCAGCAGCATAATAAAATAAATGTTTTAACTCCATGGTAAAACAATTGAAATGAAATGTTTCAGAATGCTAACCCCTGGATTGGATTGGATTGGATTGGATTTGTTTATTGTCACGTGTACCGAGGTACAGTGAAAAGTATTTTTCTGCAAGCAGCTCAACAGATCATTCAGTACATGGGAAGAAAAGAGGCATTACCTGCCTCAGAAATGCAGTGAATTCAGTTCAAGAGTCACAAACTACAGAGTAATTTATTCTTCTTTTAAACTTAGTGTAAATAGGCAGAGGGACAATGCAAGGGCACCACAGAGCGGGTTGCAACAAAACCTAATATTGTGCCTAGAATTCCTCAAATCTACTTCATGATCTCGTTCTAAGATCACAGCACAGAGTGGTGCTAAAATCAGGTCTTCATTGAGTCGAGTTGTTCCGGTGCAACCAGAATTACTGCTCAAGGACAAGATTTAATCGAGTACCGTTACCACAGCAACATTATCATTTTCCCCCTAGTCTGTCCAGATGTTGGTGGAAAGAGACAACTGCTGGTCTGCAAGGACAGACTGAACACTCAGTACAAATAACAGGACCAATGCCAGTTGTCGTTGGCACCTAAACGTTGCCATGAAGAATTTTGCCCCTGTTGCACAGAATGCAGACCAGGTCCCAGAAAAGGGTTTCAGTCCCATTGATGGTATTTGTCTGCATTGTTCACACCAAATGAGGCAGCTTCCAGATACTTAGCCATAGCCCACAAAGGACCATGTATATTGCTTTCCATTAATGAGAGCCAATTGATTAAAGATAGCTCAAGTGGTACCACTCCACAAGCGTGGGGGCAAGACACTGAGGAAGGAAGAGCTCCATGAACTTCCACGGACATTGCAGGGATTGAACCCATGCCATTGGCATCATTCTCCATCACACCTTAACCATCCAGCCAACTGAGCTAACCGACCCCTCAAATGGAGCAAGTGTAAATGAGGTGGGACCAAGAAGCAGCTTCCAATTATGCATTTACTCCCAGAAGCAATCCCTGTAAGTTACATGGACACTTCGCTGCATGTGAGATTCTTAAGGTGTGGACTTTGCCAAACACTTTCACTCACTCAAATCACGCAATGGAACAAAGGCGTTGGGTGGGTGGGGATTGGGTGGGGATGGAGTGGGGGAAGTAGCACATTGAAGATCACTGATGTAAATTTTATAATGGCATTGGGAGTACATTTGCTAATGATCAAACAGAACTCTATAAACAGTTAATCTCCACTGTTGTTCACTACCCCGAATTAACCTCACGCATACACGATAGATTACTCGTAGCTTCAATAAATCCAGTCTCCATAAAGCTCCAAATGATGGGCAAAATGTTAACATCTGTTGAAAATCTGATTTTATTTTAACTTTTATCTAACTTTTATTTTAAAAAAGTGAATTTCAAGACGTGCGCACAAATGCATACACGGGCTATAGATATCCTGTCAAGGCAAGCATGAATCAGACTTCACTTTTCAACATACTGCAGATTATAATAAGATTTAATACAGATTACTTCACTAATGTTATTGCCAATTACTTCCACAACTTAAATTTCCACAACGTCTGCTGTGCATCTCAAGTACTAGAGCGCAGCAGATATCTAAAACGCCAGAAGAGCCTTGCTTTACTTGCATTATACAGAGAATAATTCACACATAAGTTATTGCCTGCACCTTGTGAGACCCTGCACTTAATTGCCAACATAAATTGTTGCCCAATTGTTAGGACCCCAAACAAGAAACCAACTATTTTCAATGTGCTAAATTGTCAGGAATTGTTACTGCATCACAGGGGAGATAACACTGACCAATAGGCATCTTTTATAATCCTTAAGTAAAAGAAAAAAACTTTAACTTACTTCCTAAATCTGCCACTATCTTCCAATTAAGCAGACCAATATATATTGAGCACAATCTAACCAAAGAAAATCAGAGTCCGTTCTGGGCAAGACTAGCGGGATCCTGCTCAGCGCTATCTAACAGCACACTGTTGCTATTTCGGGTACTGGTGGGGATTCTCCAATATGGAGCCCAGGTGTTTGCGCTGCCGTGAATGCCGTCGCGTTCCAAGACGGTGCGAACCGGGTACGACCCATAGGGGGCCAGCACGTCGCTGGAGGAGTTCACAGCCCATTAGGCGCCGCGCCAACCCGCACATGCGGCAGACTTCTTTGCGCGCCAGCCCCGACCAACATGGCGGCCGTGTTCAGGGGTCGGCTGTGCCAGAAAGTAGGCCGGAGGGAGGGGGGGGAAGGTGGCCCGCTGATTGGTGGGCCCCGATTGCGGGCCAGACCCCATCGGAGCCCCCCCCGGTGAAGGAGCCCCCCCTTCCGACCGGCTGCCCCCTGACCGTTTGCGCAGAGTTCCCGCTGGCAGCGACCAGGGGTGAACGGCGCCGGCGGGACTCTGTCGTCTCGGCGCGGCCGCTCGGCCCATTCGAGCCTGAGAATCGGTGGCCTCGTCAATTCTAGCTGCCCGCGGCTGGCGCTACGCCAAACGCGCCGGCGCAAATGCCGCCGATTCTCCGCACCTCAGAGAATCGTGCCCCGGCGTCGGGACGCGGTTGCGGCGATTCTCCAGCACGGCACGGGGCTCGGAGAATCGCCCCAGCGGAGTCTGCAGACAAGGTAGACAACCTTGCCAGAGAAAATTAGCCTAAAACGAAAAGGCAGAAGTATCAAAATGAAAACTGAACTTCGTAGAGACACTAACTGGAAATCATATCAGTGCATCCAAAGATCTTTATTCTTTTATTTTAATATTTTCTTTACCTTTCCACCACCCTTTCCCCTCTGTGTTGTTTATCTGTGTGGGTGCGTATTTGGAGAGTGGAGGTAGTTAGCAAGGGGGTGTTAAGAAAGGAGTATTAGATAGTCAGTTGCATTTTCTGACCTTTTAATTTATAATACTGTATATAATAAAAAGGTTACTTGTGTTAAAATTGGTG
Organism: Scyliorhinus canicula; assembly: GCF_902713615.1. Lineage (NCBI taxonomy): Eukaryota > Metazoa > Chordata > Chondrichthyes > Carcharhiniformes > Scyliorhinidae > Scyliorhinus > Scyliorhinus canicula. Next base: position 91,737,037 of record NC_052164.1, on the reverse strand, counting down.
ACTGCAGTTTATTGAGCTCCGCCACGGACCTTGGATATTTAAACAAAATCTAATTCTACCTGTGTTACGACGCTGGGTCAAGTGGGGCTGGAAGTGACTGTGCACTAGCCCAGGGTGTCATGACAGTATTTCCAAAAAATGTTTTAACCAGTTCTGAGATAACAGTCGAGATTAATCCTCAATGTGAGCACGTTCAACATCGCCCTGTGCAGATGAATCAGAACTCCTGGTTGAGGGAATGATTCATTCAGCCCTTGTATTGCCAAGTTTTTTGATGAACATTAATTGGAAGTTGGCAAATAATGCACGGGTAACTATGCCAGCAAGAAGGTATCTCTTCAATAAAAGGAGTGGAGCTCCCACAGGAGAGAGATAGAGGGTGAACGGTAGATCATGGTTGGCGAGTAACCTGAATATGATGTCTCTTCCAGCAGTAAAGACGACAAAGGTCTTGAGTTCGCACCCTAATTTACGCTGAGTTGGCTGAATTTAGGCAGGAATGTTTTTAATTAGCCTCAGAGGTACAGCAGCATATTGGTTGGTGCAGGAATAGTAATCCAGAGGTCTGGACAATGAGCCAGAGACACGAGTTCAAATCCCACCACGGCAGCTGGTGAATTTAAATTCAGTTAATTAAATAAATCTGGAATTAAAACAACAGTATCTTTAATGGTGACCTAGAAACTACCAGATTGTTGGGGAAAACCTAATTGGTTCGCCAATGTTCATTAAGGAAATAAATCAGCCATTTTTTGGCCTAGCCTGGATTGCATTGTGGCTCAAAACACAATGTGGTTGACTCTCAACTACACTCTGAAAAGGCCAAGCAAGCCACTCATTTGTCACCACCATCTTTGTGAGGTGAATTAGGGATAAACATGGAAAGAACAAGCAGATTTGCAAACCAGTACTAAATTTGAACATTGGACTCATCTTTGACATTCTTACAGTTTAACACAGTAAGCACTTGAAACACACATGGCAATATATCGCTTCGCACCAAGTGCTGAAAAATGGGGTCACAATCGATAGATGCTAGATGGCCGGCACATGAAAGATGGGCCGAAGGGCCTCTTTGTAAGTTGTAAAGCTCTATGGCATCACGCACAAACACCCAGATCATCAGTTAAACATGGTGCTAAAGTGCCATCAGCGCATTTTGGATGGGTCACATCCAGGACAAGGTAGCAAGGTCAGATAGAGACCTGAATATGCTGAGATGAAATCGATGAGGAATTTTCCAGATTTTCCTCCGTTCAATTGTTGAGCTTTTATTGCTTTTTTTTTTGTTGCTAGATCACATGGCTCTGTGTGGGTGATGCATTGATCATCGCAATTATAAAAATGTTTGTTTCCCATCTGTTATTTTCATATGCTCATGCCATCATTTCTAGATGACCAACTGCCTGCATCAGTTCAAGACAACTTGCATTTATTTTCCACAGTGGCTTTTTGTTGTGAAACCACCATCAGAATATTTTTTGACAAATAAAATACGACCAACTCCAGAGTTGCTCTGCGAGTAACTGTCAACGTTGACTTAATGGTCGCACATTCACCTCGAAGGCAAACGATTAGGTGTTTCTACCCCATTCCAGGACTAAGCATTGGTCAAGTTTATACGTTCAAGGGGGAACTGCCGTTTAGATTGGCAGGGGACAGTTTCAGGTACCTAGGTATCCAAGTGGCGCGGGATTGGGACCAGCTACATAAATACAGGGGCTGGTTTAGCTCACAAGGCTAAATCGCTGGCTTTTAAAGCAGACCAAGCAGGCAGCAGCACGGTTCGATTCCCATACCAGGCTCCCCGTGAGTGAGGTTTTTTATGTGGGTCAATAAAGTTATAGCGGGCTTCGTGAGGGGGGAGCAAGTCCCCGTGAGTGAGGAGGGTAATGCTGGAGCAGAGTCGGGGAGAGGGAAGGCTGCCGCTGCCGAACTTTAGCAATTATTACTGGGCGGCTAACATAGCCATGATTAGGACGAGGATGGTGAGGGGGAGGCGGGGGGTGTCGGCTTGGGTGCGTATGGAGGCAACTTCTTGCAAGGGAAAAAGTTTGGGGGCGCTGGTAACTGCGCCTCTGCCGTTCCGGCCAGCGTGGTATTCCACCAGCCCCATGGTGGTGGTGGCCTTGGGAGTCTGGGGGCAATGGAGGAGATATGTGAGAGCATCGGTCTGGTCCCCAATCTGCGATAATCACCGGTTTGCCCCGGGGAGGATGGACGGGAGGTTCCGAATGTGGCAGAGAGCGGGGATTGAGAGGATGGGGGAATTGTTTATAGAGGGGAGCTTTCCGAATATGAGGGCGCTGGAGGAGAAGTTTGTATTGGCGGGGGGGATCAAATTTTGCTATCTACAGTTGCGGGACTTTCTGCGTAGACAGGTATCAACCATCCCTCTCCTGCCGCTAAGGGGGATTCAGGACAGGGTAGTTTCCAGAGGATGGATTGGTGAGGGGAGCGTTTCTGACATTTATAAGGAACTTATGGGATTAGAGGAGACGCAGACTGAGGAACTGAAGCGAAAGTGGGAGGAGGAGCTGTGGGAAGAGATAGAGGAGGGCCTTTGGGCGGACGCGTTGAGTAGAGTCAACGCGACTGCAACTTGTGCCAGACTCAGCTTGATTCAATTCAAGGTCATTCACCGGGCTCACATGACATTGGCCCAGATAAGCAGATTCTTTGGGGTGGAAGATAGGTGCGCAAAATGTGCGGGAGGACCAGTGAACCATGTCCACATGTTCTGGGCATGTCCAAAGCGGAGGGGATTTTGGCAGGGGTTTGTTGACATCATGTCCAAGGTATTAAAAACAAGGGTGTCATTGAGTCCAGAGGCGACGATTTTCAGGGTGTCGCAGGAACCGGGAATCCAGGAGGAGAAAGAGGCAGATGTTCTGGCCTTTGCTTCCCTGGTAGCCCGGAGATGGATACTATTAGCTTGGAGGGACTCAAAGCCCCTGAAGTCGGAGACCTGGCTATAAGACATGGCTAGCTTTCTCTGCCCGGAGAAAATTAAGTTTGCCTTGAGGCGGTCACTGTTAGGGTTCGCCCAGAGGTGGCAACCATTCTTCGACTTCTTCGCGCGCGCGGGGGTGGGGGGGTGGGGTGGGGGGGGGGGGGGTGGGGGGGGGGGGTGGGGGGGGGGGTTAGCGTAGATTAGGGATTTAATTAATGGTGGGACCTGTTGGGGAGGGAGGTGGTATTTGCACTATGTTTATATTTTCATGTACATTTTGCTGTTGTTACAATGCCAAAAAATACCTCAATGAAATTTATTTTTAAAAAGTTTATACGCTCAAGTACTGAGGGGTGCTGTTTTGTTGCGACGTCACACTTCCGCATAGACAGTGACCCAAGTCAGGAATCAAACCTCGGATGCTGGCACTGTGAAGCAACAGTGCTAAGCACTGTGCTACCATCGCCGCCTGTGACCTTGCTGTGTGCAAATTGGCTGCTATGCTTGCTTACATACCAACTCACTTTATTTTTTACAATTCAACAATAATTAAGTGACTGTAACACACTTAAGGATGTGCCAACAATGTGCAGGACACCACATGAAAATGCAAATACTTTTGCTAAAAATACTCCACAACATTTACAGAAGTGAATACTTGACATCAGTATTGTCCGATACATTAACGACTAACTTCATGTAAGCAATGCGTTTTTGCTTGACAAATAAAAAGTTGGTAATAGATGCAGTTGGCATTTTATCACAATGCTCATCTGTGGCTCATGAATGTGATACCAACAAAAGCAGAAAAAGGTTAACACAAAAAGCAGATTGTGTAAATATTTTATTAACTGGTTACATGCTTCAATGATATCTAACATGGGTGAAAATTGCAGATCTCAGGACCACAAAAGCACTAGAAATGTTGTTTGGAGAGCACGCAAGCAACAACCAGTCCAGACCTTCAGAAGAAAGGAAGCCCACAGAATCCCTATAATGCAGAAGGAGGCCATTCGACCCATCGAGTCGGCAATGACCCTCCGAAAGAACAGTTTACCTCAGCCCACTCTCCCGCCCTAACATCATGCATTGATAATGGCCAAAACATCCAACCTGCACCTGCACACCTTTGGGCTGAAGGGGGCACACCAGAGCTCCCGGAGGAAATCCATTCAGACCCGTGGTGAACATACAAACTCCACACAGAGCGCCACCCACGGCCAGAATTGAACCTGGGTTTCTGGTGCTGTGAGGCAGCAGTGCTAACTACTGTGTCTCCATGCCGCCCCGCCAGGACCAACCGACAATCAGCAATTGAAATATGCGACAGGACATATTGTTGCAAAGAGGAATTAGCATCCAGCCACATTCTGTACAAAGCAAGAGGAAGTCTGCACTATCACCAAATCACTCTGATGGAAGTTAAAATATCGCTGACAACTGCTGAACGAAACCTAGAAGCTGCATGAGGATATTTCTCTGAATTTTTCCCGAGTTGGGCCAATTGAGGAGGCATGTAAAAAGGTGGGCAGGCCCAGACTTCAGGATTGCCATGCCCGTTCCTGTTGCCAGCAATTTTGGCTGGAATAAGGGTGCTGGTAGCCAGCCTGTACTCAGCACTCCCAGCCTTACCGGTTCCATTGAGGGGTGGGCATTTAATAAGGCCATCCATCAGCCTGCTTCCATTGATACAGTTGCCAGACGGTCTCATTAAGAATACTTGGCTTAACTCCTAGAATGGTTAATCCACTCTGATCTCAACCTTCAAAGTTTATACAGTGGCAGAAGGGAGTGAAATCTCTTTGACCGACATCTATATTACCCTGTAAAAGGTTTCTTTAAAGGTTTTTGTTAACTGTCAGCTTGTTGATTTGCACACAATTACGAGATCAGAAGTGGACAAAAACTTGACATTGATACAATGGATGGCTGTGATTGATTGAAAAATTAAGAGATTGTAAACTGAGCCTTTTTTTCTCTTCATGTTAGTTACAGGATCATTTCAAACACTTGCCAATACTGGTTTTGCATATAGTGAATACCAGGAGAGTGAGTATCGAGGATGGCGGGCAACCACGAGGGTAACCTAGGCAGCATAGAAAGGGAAATTGGAGGTGTAGAAGTATGTAGGGTGGGTGGGGAGACTGAGGGGGAGCATTTAAGGACCTGACATTCATCATTACAATTCAGCTGATGTCCCAATAAATGAAGGTGGGCGTTCCAACAGTTGCTGCCTTGGGCCTGCCTCTGGATGCAGCACGACCAACCTCAGCTCGCCTCTGCCTCCTTGGAAAGAAAATTCAATGTACAGCCACCACATTAATGGAAATGTATTTGCGGAATCAGGAGGTTTTCCAGTTCTCAGGGCGCGATCTTCCCAAAAAGGAACAAAGTCCCCTGGCGAGCGTGCATTTCCCTGCACTCACAGGTGCCTAATCAACGCTACTCATGTTGAATAAAGGGCCTAAACGGGGAACGCACGGCCGAGGCCGCACATAGCCCTATTTTTTGGGGCTCTGCTCGCCAGAACTCCCTGTTGTATTGAGCGATCGGCACGCCATATTTAAATGGTGTCCCGATCTCCGAGGCCTGCATACGTAAACCCAACCTTCCCCCAGACCGAATGCAACAGGGGAGGCTCCCCCGGCCCCCCAACATCCATGGTGGGCAACCACAGCCCATTCGCGCATAAGCAAAAAATGCCATCTTGACAGCTTGGCAGTGCCAACCTGGCACCATGGCAGGGCCCCTGCCAGCTGGCAGTGTCTCCTGGACAGTGCTAGGATGGCACCCAGGTGGCACTGCCAGGGTGCCCAGATAGCACCAGCAGTGCCTGGAAACCACCCTGCCCAAAGGGCATGCAGCTGGGGGCCTCCGATCCCCCTGGTGACCCCACGAGTGCCGTTCCATCTGGCCCCTGTTTGTGGGGACCAGTACCAAAGGGCGCTCGCCCGAGGTCTCCGAGGTGAACGGATTGAATCCCAATGCCTCAGGTGCCTTGGTAATCTGCACATTACAGTAGGCCTTACTGCCTCGCTCTAACATGTGAATTTGACAAAAAGTGATCCCGCCCATTGTGGGCGGGAATCACCTTGCAACGTCTCGCGAGATTACGTTGAATCTTGCAAGACGTTGTGAGCCGGGTGGATCCCGGCAACGGGGTCTCCCGGCTTTGACCAGCCACACTGCGAGATGCTTTTCCGGTGCAGCGTGGCCAGAGGATCGCGCTCTCAATATCCACCTCCTTTATGAAAATCCAACTCGTTGTGCCTGATAAGATTTAGAATTTTGACATAAATCTGAAGAGGAAAAACTGTAAAATAATGCACCTTAATGGTTATAGATTTTTGTTAAGCCGATGTACACAAAGTTCATTTACTTGCACTGTGCCTACATTTATTATTATTTAAAACTAAAAATTAGTGCGCTTGGCTAGGTCAGTGCCATCATGGCCTCAGCTTTGTCTCTTCAGCCAATTTTTATTGAACAACATTGATCCATGTTCAGCTGCATTTTTCTTCAGGGAAACTGGAAAGTTTGCGCACAAATATCTGCAGCAGAATTTCAAGCATGGAAGTAATTAAAATTGGATTATTACTGGCCAATGTATGCTCACTGTTAATTGAACTCACTTTGCAATGGGACAATTGGAGGGATGCATTTCTCTTCAGCATAATAACGTCTTTCAACATATTCCATCCGTGAGCAAGTGGAAAGCATTGGAAGAAAATAAAAGCCTCCCCAGCTAGCTAAATAGGTGTGATTCGCGTGCTCAATATGAAAGATCTGCACTCCAAGGGTTCGATAATACCCCAAGATTAGTCCCACGTTCCATTAACCAGGTACGAGATTCTAACTTTACAGAAGAGCGACGCAGGTTTGTCAGGATCAATCGTGTTCTGCTGCTGCATTGGCTCTGCGTTCTGCATGTTTCCACTGAAATCAGCATTTTATTCGGTGTCATGCAGGATTAAGGAGGCCGAAGGAGATGAGAAGGCACAGAAAAGGAACAGCTTGTGTCCATGTTACAAAACAAAATTACCGCCACAAATCAGAGGTGGTGCTTTTTCATCACCGTGGACATGGTCAAACTAAATGACAAATTTCATCCAGGCACAGAACCAGATGTAACAGCTGGGGTGCTGTTTCCTGCAGTGTTTACAGACCTATTCAAAAGGGCTTTACATGGGCCAGAAGCACTTAGCACAATGGTCCGTACACGCACTGGGGACTGATTTCAAAATCTCAACATCACAAAACACAGCTGTTCCTCTTAATTCGCAGTAAAGTGAACTACATAAACTCCCAACAGAAGCCAATTCATTCTTCTGTGCACCTCCCACACTAAACACAAAATAAATGGTCCTCCAGCGTGTGGTCAGACTTCTGCCAGACTCTTTGAAGCTACTACTGTCAGTAATATCACAGCCTTTACAGAGGAAAACACCCGAAGGGGATCCGACACAGAGCCACCAGAGGTGACCTCAGACAGGTGACCAAAAAGCTTGGTCAAAACAGGCACGTTTTAAGGCGTGCCTTAAAAGAGGAATGATGTGGAGATGCCGGCGTTGGACTGGGGCGGGCACAGTAAGAAGTCTTACAACACCAGGTTAAAGTCCAACAGGTTTATTTGGAATCACGCTCGGAGGTCGCGTAACTATTTAGCATGTGAGAGTCTCGTTCGTTATCGGAATTTAACCCGACAAAATCGCTCCACCAACGAAGAACAGCCATGCACTGAGACTCCCACATACTAAATAGTTAAAAGAGGAATGGAGAGGTAAATAGGCGGATGGGCCTAGTGAGGGAATTCCAGAGCACAGGGTCTCGTCAGCTGAAGCCACGTCTGCCAATTGTGGAGCGATTAAAATCGGTGATGCGAAAGAGGTTCAAATTGGGAGGAGTGCAGAGATCAGACAGTTGCCGGAGTTTATTAGAGATATGCAGTCAAATAAATGATGCAGACAGAGACGCTACAATTCGTATCTCATAAAAACGCCATGTAACCTTTTGAACCGTTGAATATCAAATATTTTTTTCCAAAAGTAGTTTATGGCGTCTATGGGCAAATTAGAATTATTCCCCTCATGAGGGATATCATTTAGTGAAAGTACCAAAATGGCAAACATTACTTGGCACTTCAAGCACTTTTTAATGATTAACCAACATTTATCATACTCTAGCCATTAAAGAATCAACTGGATAGCCCTCTATCTTGACATTCTCCAAACCAACTTCACACAACATTTTAACTGAAATCAGCATTTCATCTGGTGCGACAGAGGATGCACAACAGCTGAAGGAGATGGTGAGCCTTGCAGAGGAGCAGTGCAAATTTAGATTCCAAGCACTGTTTTGACACATTAATATTCTGTGCAGATGTTTGAGATACATGTTGTGCATCAACTTTTTTCAGATTTTACCAGCTCCATATACAAGATACTGTACCATGTGTGTACTTGTGAAAAGTACACAGCTTCAGGAGTTATCATTCTCTTCTCAAACACTACTCCGTCCGCAATCCCCAATGCCAACGTGGCGACCAGGTATCGCAGGTGCTCAAAATGACATCTTTGGGAAGCACGGTGGCCTAGTGGTTAGCTCAACCGCCTCACGGCGCTGAGGTCCCAGGTTCGATCCCGGCTCTGGGTCACTGTTCGTGTGGAGTTTGTACATTCTCCCTGTGTCTGCGTGGGTTTTGCCCCCACAACCCAAAAATGTGCAGAGTAGGTGGATTGGCCACGCTAAATTGCCCCTTAATTGGAAAAAATAATTGGCTAATCTAAATTTTTTTTAAAAAATGACATCTTTCAGAACATCTTAAACGTTCCAAAGTATAACCAGCTCGTCAAAATGGCAGAATTTCCGCCTCACTTTCTCAATGATAGCTTTCAGACAAATCTCAGATTGAAGGAATATGACCAAAATGTCTCTTCAAAATTGTGGGATTATTGAGTCATGCTTAACGAATTTAAGAGTGTCACACTCCCACTTTTGGACTCTTTATGAGGAAGCTGGTATCCTTGGGCACAAATGGATCCATTTTTACTTGGAAACCCGTGGAAGGCAAATATATGTTGCCACCCTGCCATGCTGGCATGATTGAAACTGGCTCCTTGATGTACCATCTAATCAAGGAGGGTGCGGCGTAATGGCGTTTTCAATGGACAAGTAATCCAGGGTAATGCTCTGGGAGCCTGTGTTCGAATCCCATTTGAATGCAATTTTTTTTTAAATCTGGAATTAAAAGACTAATGATGACCATGAAACCATTGTTTTTTTTATTTTTATAAATTTAGATTACCCAATTATTTTTTCCAATTAAGGGGCAATTTAGCATGGCCAATCCACCTACTCTGCACATTTTTTTGGGTTGTGGGGGCGCAACCCACGCAGACACGGGGAGAATGTGCAAACTCCACACAGACAGTGACCCAGAGCCGGGATCGAACCTGGGACCTCAGCGCCGTGAGGCGGTTGTGCTAACCACTAGGCCACCGTGCTGCCCTTGAAACCATTGTTGATTGTTCTCAAAACACATCTGGTTCACTAATGTACTTTAGGTAAGGAAATCTGCCACGCTTACCTGGTCTGGCCTACATGTGACTCCAGATCTACTACAATGTTGACTCTTCAATGCCCTCAGAAATGGTTTAAAAAGCCACTCAGCCCAAGGGCAAATAGGGATGGGTAATAAATGCTGGCACAGCCGGCGACGTGCAAATCCCATTAATGAATTTAAAACTTCTATGTTGCGCACACACTTGAAAGGACCATAGGGAGGCCTGCCCATCTGCTCTCCTATAGAGAAAAGGCAAATAACTAACCCTTAATTTCTCCAGTTTAATGCGATTGATTTATCAATATAATCAAACAAAATCAAAATGAACTAACACTCTTTACTTGAGGATAAACATTTGATTCCCTAAACAAATGAAGAGTTAGAAACTGTTCCCTCTCAAGAGCACAGAAACTAGCGGGTATGGATTTAAAATGATGTGCAAATGGGAGCAGAAAGGATGAGGGAAAAATGTGTTTCACCTAGAGGGTGGTGGGAGTCTGGGACTAACTTCTTGAGACGGTGGTATTCAAAAGGGCACATGATTGCTATTTGAAAAGACAGAGAAAAAGACAATGAGAGAGAGAGAAAGAAAGAGAGAGAGAGAGAAGAGACAGAGAGCGCGAGAAAGAGTCAGAGAGAGAGAAAGAGACAGAGAGCGCGAGAAAGAGTCAGAGAGAGAGAAAGAGACAGAGAGAGAGAGAGAGAGAGTGAGAAAGAGACAGACAAGAGAGAGAGAGCGAGAGAGAGACAAAGACGGAGACAGAGACCGACGGAGAAAGAGACTGAGATGGAGACATAGGGGGAGACACAGAGGGAGTGATTTAACGGAAAAATTCGAAAGTGCCACTGAGAGAATTTGGTGGGGTGTTTCTCACTCGCTTTATCAGTGAGATACACAACAGTATTTACCATATTTAGTCACGTTTTGCCTTGGGGAGTTTCTCCTCGGTCGAGCCCACACTTAAGCGGCTGGGTTCTCTGCCCCCCCCCCCCCCCCCCCCCCCCCCCCCCCCCCCCGCGCCACTTTTCTGCCCCGACCCGTCAGCGGGATTCTCTGTTACGCCGGCCGGTCAATGTGGTGGCACTTTTCTGCCCCGACCTGCCAGCTGGAAACCCCTGGGCGCTGGCTAAACGGAGAATCCCATCAGCGGAGATTCCCACCCCTGATATTTTTTCAGAAAACCCACCGGTGAGATCGGGCCCGCAGCTATCGGGCCGCCATTCTGAAAGGGTGCCCCGATTTCTAAGTGAGCCTGAGGGGCCCCACACCTCCAACCCATGGACAAAGTAACCCCCCCCCCACAAAAAATGAGGACACCCCATGATGGGATCGCTCAGGGCACCCCTCTTTTCAGGCCTCCACACCCTGCATTTCAGGACCCCCATCCTTCATCACCCAAACCTTTAGGCGGACCCTTCATACTCGCCTTTCACCCCAGTGATGGAAAGATCCAGATCGCAACGTCTCGCAAGATTTAGCGGCCTCGTTGCGTATTCGAGTTGGGCAGACGAGGCCATTCGATTAAGCCCAGAGAGAGAGAGAGAGAGTAAAAGAGAGCGCGGAAAAAATAGATAGAAAAAAGAGAGAGAAAAAAAAAGGAGTGATAAAGAGAGCGAGGAAAAGAGAGAGAGAGAGAAAGATACAGATATAGAGAGAGCATGAGAAAGAGGGCACAATTTAAGGTGCACAATTTAATGGAAAAGAAACAGAGTCTTGTTTTGGGTGTGTTTAGTGGGGTGTTCCCACGCCGAGAGCGAACCCGCTATTAAACGGGACTCTGCTTGTTTTTTAGGCCTTGGCGAGGAATACTAACGAGCTCAGTTAGCCAGTGCGGGAAGAGATCGGGGCACCGTTTTTAAATGGCACGCAGTTCTCTTGACTCTCCTCAGTGGCCTCCGGCTTCCCCTGATGCCCCAAAGTACTGACCAGGGAGTCAAGCCCTCCACCTCATAATGGCAGACCTGATCCCGGCATGTGCAAGATGCTAGCTAGGCACCTTGACACTGCCAGAGTACCACTCTGCCCAGAGGCCGACAACCTGCCCTCCACCAGCCACCCCAAGCGCCATACCAGGGTCACAGAGGCAACTCCGACACAGACATATTCAAGCGAGACTAACTACTCACTTGACGATGCAAATCTGGATCTTGCCCATTGATCTAGTTAGGAATCTCGTTATTGATCCAGTTAGATTTCGCGAAGTATAACGAGTGTTGTAAATCTCGCGAGAGGTCGGTAAATTGCGCCCAAGAGAAAGACAGAGAGAGAAGAAAGAAAGTGCAAGTTTACGGGGACAGGGAAAGGGGAGCGGGACCAGAGAGCCAGCACATGCCTGATGGGTTGAATGGCCTCCTTTTGCGCTGCAAAGAGTTTGCGAATAAAACTTTGAACCATATGTGGAGTACAAGGAATTGGAGCCACATGTATGGTGCACACGGGGCACCAGCAAGGTGGGAGCAAATAACAGCCAAGCCTGCAGAAACGGGACTAAGTCTTCGGAAGAATGCCGCTGAACAGCTGCTGAACTTGCCTTTCCAGTCCTGCCTACGACAGCAAGTTCAGCAGCACATTAACAAAGTGGGGCTTGGGCCTCTGGAGGCTGCAGAACATCTAAAACAGGTGGTTTGCACCAGCACATGTGAGAGAAATTGCAGCAACGAGAATATAAATGCTACCTCTGAAAGCAGAGGCTGGCAGCTTTCCTTAAAATAACGTACGCTGAGTCGCTAAGACCGACAGTTGCAAAGCCAGAAAGCTTTTTATTACCCCCCCCACCACCAAATAATACATACTACCCCTATACACTACATCCCAACACATCAACTGTTTTGTTGCTGTGAAATCAATTAGAAATGGAATGGATTCCACAGTACCCAGATCAACCATGTTCAAAATGGTAATAAAATGGAAATAATATTAAATTCTAAGTTAATTGCATACCCTGGCTTGTTGGTCCATCAGTTACACTCTTAAGAAAAGTGCACTTAATAAGTACACTGTTCATGACCCCAGCATGCGCCCAAGGCTTTTTATTCAAGAGTGAAGCACAACTGCATTGACAAACCAAAAAGGTTCCACGTCAGCAACGTGTCACTCCAGCTGTCAGTTCGATGCACGGCCATTCAATTGGAAAACATACGGCAATTATTAAAGTACCATTAGCTCAGCTTTATCCGAGGTGATCTTAAAACTCGAGAATCCCTTTGAGACTGTCTACATGCAAGCACAGTAGTCACAACCTCGCTGCTAATTGATCTGCCCACGCACCAGATAATCAGTCTGCAAACCCGCAACACTGTTTACTTAACTGGGGAAAGGTAGACTGGATGCTGTCATCAAAACAAATTGAAAAATAAAGCTTATGCTGATCTCAACGGACAACTGCCCTTGTAAAGGTGGAGGAGATATTACCAACTTTAAAATGATATAGCAACAGACAGAAAATAATCTTTCTATCGTATGTGTTCAGCTTTTTATCTCCCAGTTAACCCCATTTATACAATAATAATCTGTATTGTCACAAGCAGGCTTACATTAACACTGCAATGAAGTTACTTATCATCCCCCCCCCCCCATACCACCCACACCTTCATTGGCTACTGAGGGCCTGAAGACCATTGCATAGTGGGATAGATCACCTTTCTCGGATGTTTTCTCCCAGGAAGCCACTCATTGCATACTGCACATAGAGGTCTGACCAAACCACCACCAACTCTGTCCAAAACCTGACCACCAAGTGTGGCCCAAATGAAAAGGTTGGGCTGAATTGAAAGATGTAAGCAGTCATTCCGATGGTGTGAATCGGTTCCTCCTGCATTGAAACCAGCTTTGGTTTGCGACCGCCACAGAAAGTGCTGGCACCGTGCCACCTCAAACTTGTCAAATTGCACAATGGTCCCTTGGGCTTTCAAATAATACGACAAACAAGAGAACTTGCTTTTCTCCAGACAACGTCAGGAAAAACTGTCCTCATTAAGTGCTCAAAGAAAATGTTGCAGACTATGGATCATTCATTCAGCCTCTGATTAACAACTTCGCATTGAATAATTTCTGAGAATTATTGTTAACAAAACAATGTCCCTTCAATAATTTGCCAAGGATAACAAGTCTCATCTATTAACCGGAGTTCTGCTGAATAAAAAACATTAAGAACAAGGATTTCCTAAGTGACTCCTTTGGTAAAAGCACTTATAGCTTTATTGGGTAACTAGGCATTGTTTGCTGCCCACCTAACATAGATATATAGAAGATAGGAACAGGAGGAGGCCTTTTGGCCCTTCGAGCCTGCTCCGCCATTCATCATGATCATGGCTGATCATCCAACTCAATAGCCTAATCCTGCTTTCTTGCCATAGCCTTTGATCCCATCCTCCCCAAGTGCTATATGTAACCGCCTGTCGAAAATATTTAATGTTTTAGCATCAACTACTTCCTGTGGTACTCTTTGGGTGAAGAAACGTCTCCTCATCTCTGTCCAAAATGGTTTTCCCTGAATTCCCTGGTTTACCCAGACATATTGTTTAGTCATCCAGCTCCATTTCTACATCCCTAAAATTTACGGTTTACTTTCTCATTTGTTAAATCCAAATACTGCTGGGGAATGACTAATCAGGGAATGTTTTTTTTTCTCTCCCTAGTCGACCTTTAGCATTTTAATTAAATGGGATATCAAATCGTTAACGGCATAATCGTTCTGTCACCCTGCTTAAATTATGGAGAACCCAGCATGGCCAATGTGAGCACTGTCTCATTACAGGACAGTTGTGTATATGCCAACTATAGGAATAAGATCAATATAGAAACACATTCAATGCTTCTACTATAAACTTGAGCCAGACTTAGTCTGAAGACTGAAGTCACTTCTGTCATTTATATTTGGATTTTTTTTTTTATCCGTTCATGGGATATTGGCTTCGCTGGCTGGGCAAGCATTTATTGCCCATCCTTAATTGCCCTCGAAGGGGCAGCTGAGAGTCAACCACACTGCTGTGGGTCTGGTGTCACATGTAGGCCAGACCAGGTAAGGATGGCAGATTTCCTTCCCTAAAGGATATTAGTGAAACAGATGAATTTTTACGACAATCGGCTATGGTTTCATGGTCACCATTGTTAGACTTTTAATTCAAGATTTTTATTGAATTCAAATTTCACCATTTGCAGTGGCGGGACTCAAGCCCAGGTCTCCAGAGTATTATTCTGGTTTACTCGTCCAGTGACAATAACACTACGCCTCCCCATTTGCACAAATGGAGTTCCTCCAACTACTGACAGACACATCCACTTCTGGTTAAACCCCAAACACGGGTAACCAAAAGGCACTGACCATTTTTTCCATTGCAACATGAGAGCACAACTTTGAAGCTAAAAGCGAAGGGTTGGATTCTCTCCCTTGTACGGGTGGGAATCATTGACAACAGTCAGAGTGACTACAGGAAGCAAATTAGAGTACATGGAGGTCGAAGGTCTCCACCCTGAGTCTTCCTGGACTGAGACAATAGAAGGTGAAGGAGGTGTGGACTGATGATTCAACAGTCCCAGGCTTAAAAATAAGGCAAGTGCTGGTTTCACCTGATGAACTTTCTACTCTGAATTGACAGTGGAAAAGACTTGAAGGAGCAACGCCTCCAGTCGAAGAAGCTAATTCCAGATAATGACAATGGCAGAACAATATATCTGGCAGTCTCTTGGATCAGCAGGATGTGCTTCTATGCCTATCTCACCAGTTGGCAAGCTCCCAATTTTTAACTATTGTCAGAGAAACATTTTACCCATATAGCAACCAGTTGCACAGTAGCAGTGGCAGAGAACAGGAGACAAGCACGCAGCCTATCCACAAAACTGTATGTGGCAGGACCTACACAGTGAGGAAAAATAATACCGAGTTTAAGCAGCAAGACACAGTAAGCAATTCTGATGAAGTATGGTGTGCAACAGGCAATTACCTTGTGTTACGCAATAGCAGATTACCGCCATCTACTTTGACAACTTGCACCTTCCAAGTCCGATTTCCAAGGCCTGTCATTCTGGTAACTATGACTGGATGAAACATGGGAATTTCAAATTGGATCATTATTTGAATCAAAAGGGAATTCGATAATTATCTGAAGAGGAAAGATTTACAGGGCGGCAGAAGAAAAGGCAGGAGAGCGGGAGAGATGAGTCATTCTTGCAGCGAGTTGCCACTTTTGTATATTGCAAGATCTGAACATACCGTTACATTGTCGTTTCTGCTGGGGATGTGTAAATTGTTTTGAAAATATTTTTATTCAAATTTTAGCATTTCATATTTAACAAAACAAGGCAAAAACATGACACCCCCAAATACAATAAACCCTGCACCAACACTACCCCTCCCATCCCCCCCCCCCAAACAATCCCCTCCTTTTTTTTTATAAATGTTTTTATTCAGTTTTCGTATTTTATATTGAACAAATTACAAATTGTTAGGAGAGAGAAACAAAAAAAAAACAAACAAAAACAAACACGCAAAAATTAACATACATATTTACAGGTAAGCATCTTCGTAGTAGTAACTGCGCCCCCCCCCCCCCCCCCCCTCAACATGTTTATTTAGCTTGGTTTTGGGCCTTAGCTTGGGGGTGTGTAAATAAAGTTACTTCAATAATGACTGCCT
The DNA here is from genome assembly GCF_902713615.1 of Scyliorhinus canicula. Classification (NCBI taxonomy): domain Eukaryota; kingdom Metazoa; phylum Chordata; class Chondrichthyes; order Carcharhiniformes; family Scyliorhinidae; genus Scyliorhinus; species Scyliorhinus canicula. The sequence goes on along the minus strand of NC_052164.1, from coordinate 91,720,887 downwards.
GCAGTTGAACGTGTGTTAGTTTCACTTGGTGTGACTGCGGTGATTGTCTCTAAGGGCAACACAGCAAACCATCACCTGGCTTGGCTGACCACTCGGGACTGACCATGGGGAATCACCCCGGGGGAGGAGTTCTCTTACGCAGAAGCATTCCAAAACTAGCTACAGACATGGTGCTGCTCTTGTAGAGCCTTGTAAATAAATCCTTTGTTTTTCACTAATGAAGTATCTGAAACCGCATCATGGCAGTGGCACACAACAGAAAGATGATGATGACATTGGAATTGTTACGACTCCCTGGGCTAATATGTGGTAAATTTCAGCCCCACTTGACCCAGAGTCACAAAAGAATTGAAATCAATAAATAATTCTTCGAAAACAGCTAAAGTCTTTGGCTATTGGCTGCCCAATAACTACAGTCACCAGGTTTGTAACAGTAAACATAATTAATTTTGATAATAACTATAATTAAATATACACCAAATACACCAGGTTAACTATTATCTACTGTCTAACCACCTCCATTAATTTCCCCACCCTCTATATATGTGTATGTGTAAAGACAGACAAACAAACACAGAGGGGAAAAGTGGGGTGTAAAATGAATCCTGAAAATAAAAGGTTTGAACTTTTGTTTCAGATGGTTATCCTCTTGCACACCTTCCTTCAACTGAGGCTTTCATCTTGAAGTGTCTGCCTTCAGTCTAATGATTTTCACAGTGGATTCAGTTTCAGAAATTACAACAGCCATTCAGCTTTTCTGGACAAAACAAGAGCAAGAGAGAAAGATCTCTTTTCCTGAGTGTTAGGACCCCACTGTCCTTTCCTTAGTTTGCTGAAAATCATCCACTGGGGTAGAATCCAATCACCGCCTGTTCCTGGGCAGAATACGGTCTTTTGGGCAATTCATTGGCCACCAGCCAACCAATCAAACAGAATCCCACCAATCTCTCTTGGATGGTTAAAAAGTCTCAGTTCTGCTGTTCAAAGCTAGCACAGTGTACTATGCTGTAATTTTTGTGTTTCCCACTTCCTCTGCTGGGCTTCAAGATACATGTCCATTAAACATCCAGGGATCAAAATGAAACAACAAAAATAAAGAAATGGAAATAAAGGAATTAACAGGAAAGGTCCTTGCAGAATTTTCATATATAGTTCATTTGAGAAGTTAAGGACTGTAGAACACTGTGACACGTTGGAACTTAATGTTGGTTTTCAGGAATTTTGAGCAATTTGAAAGATCCCTCCATATGCACATTGCACCACAGAATTCACCGGTAGAACAAGGTGAACCAGAGTCTTTGATTAAGACAAATCAATGTCACCGTCCCAACCATTCAGTAGAGTTGGTAGTCAAAGTTCAGATTGAACCCACAAATGTTGAGAGAGCAGTGCAACGTTAATGGAAACGAAACTGGACACCCAGACAGGAAGAGAAAGTAGCCAGATGGGTTTGTTGAGTCTTGTGTTGGATGGAATTCTGCATTTGTGCAGCACTTGCTGAACAATCCTGAATGCGCTAATGGCAACACTAACAACCCATTTACGAGAATCAGACAAGCTTATAACCTGGCTCATTTACCCTTGCTGAAAATAACATCAGGGACCCATTCTCTAGAAAGAAAAGAAAATGTCCATGCCTTGTGTTTTTTTTTAAATTATCCAGGAGCTTGGGAAGCTGATAGTTCTCTCTTGCTTTCTCTGTGGCAATGCCCCAGCCAGAGTTGACATATCAACCAAACAGCATTCCTTTCTCCTTTAGTATAAATTGTTCTGTCTGTTGGAAAGTTTAGCATTCTTAATTTATAAATGCCTTAATAAAATATTTTATTAAAGAAAATAAAATGTGGCATTTGTGCTTTTGTCCCGATGAGTGCAAGATGAAAAGCTTCAACAACATGTCTCCCTTTCAATTAGTATTGCAGCAAAAGAATGCAGCAATAAAGACAACAAACGGTCTTATCATTATTTCCTGTCAAATGATAATATTGTGTTGAGAAAACAATCACTCTGCTAGTAGCAGTTATATATTTGTTTTAATTGTGAACACAGTAAAAAACAAGCATGCAATCCAAACAGTTGATATTTTCAGGCATTGCTGATGTTGGCTTAGTCATATTGTACGTTGGAATTTATGTATATATACACACATTAAAAACATTATTTATTTAAAGTGCGGAGGGAGTGCAGTACATTGCAAGATCTGAAGAGTGTTATATTGCCCGCTCGCTGCCCTCTCTGTTGGGTACGTATAAATTTAGTTCAATAATAACTTCCTGCAGTTAAACATGTGTTAGTCTCAATCAGTGCAATACACAACAGGCACAGACACAATGGGCTATTTGGCCTTCTTCTGTGTTGCATACATTTAGAATTTTTGGCATGAACATATTTGGACCAAAATATGTAGATATCGGACTGTTTGAGACTGAAACAGCGACGAGTCAAACAGCACGGTAGCATGGTGGTTAGCATAAATGCTTCACAGCTCCAGGGTCCCAGGTTCGATTCCCGGCTGGGTCACTGTCTGTGTGGAGTCTGCACGTCCTCACCGTGTGTGCGTGGGTTTCCTCCGGGTGCTCCGGTTTCCTCCCACAGTCCAAAGATGTGCGGGTTAGGTAGATTGGCCATGCTAAATTGCCTCTAGTGTCCTTAAAAGTAAGGTTAATGGGGTGGGGGGGGGGGGATTGTTGGGTTACGAGTATAGGGTGGATACGTGGGTTTGAGTAGGGTGATCATTGCTCGGCACAACATCGAGGGCCGAAGCTGTACTGTGCTGTACTGTTCTATGTTCTATGTTCTATATGTTCTATGTCCACAAATAGCATTGTACCATAGAACCTGGACTCTCTGCAATCACATGACATCTCACATTTGAGCAGAGTTGCACTTTTAGGACACTTTTTAGGGTATGGCATAGTGCCAGCCCTGATTCAATTGTTGTTCTTTAATTTAAAGTACATAATTATTTTTTTCCAATTAAGAGGCAATTTAGCATGGCCAATTCACCTACCCTGCACATCTTTTTGGGTTGTGGGGATGAGACCCACGCAGACACAGGGAGAATGTACAAACTCCACACGGACAGTGACCCGGAGCTGGGATCGAACCCGGGTCCTCGGTGGCGTGAGGCAGCAGTGCTAATCACTGCGCCACCACACCACCCCTGGCTCAATTGTTAACAAACTCGCCTTTGAATCACAAGGTTCCAAGTTCAAATCCTAGTCCAGGGTGTGAGCACACAAAGAAAAATCTAGCCGACACTCCAGTGCAGCACTGATGGAGAACTGCGTCCATGGTGTTTCAGATGAGACATTAAACTAAAGTCCCATCTGTCTGCTCAGGTGGGGTCCCATTGCCAACTTGTCACTGTATCAGCAAACGCATGCTGGGACACTTATATTGTTAAGCTAATTGCCATATTAAAGACAATGGTTATTGGCTCAACCACCAAAAGGGTATATGGACAAAGCTGGGACAATATGTGGGGGGATTTTATACGGAGTTTGTGTCTCGACCGAGCGGGAAGCACAATAAACTTACTGAAGATAAATGACAAGCAGCTGTATCATTCCTCAATCACAAACTAACAGTTATTAGCACCCATAGCATTATTTCCAAGATGAACAGAGGAGTTTCCCAATCTCTTGGGCCAATATTGATCCCTCGATCAACATCACAAATACAGCTTATCTGGTCATTATCACATTGCTGCCTGTGAAAGACCACTGTGCACAAATTGGCAGCTGGGTTTCTTGAAATACAAGTGACTACACTTCAAAAGTACATCATCTGTCAGTAAAACGCTTTGACATGTCCAATTGTCATTAAAGTGCAAGTTTTTCTTTTTAGAAAAAAAACATTGTGTCCTAGTCAGCAAAACAAAGTTTAGAAAGTTCAAACGCAGTACTTCTAGAGAAATATAATGAACATCCTTAAAATATACTGCTACGAGGACTCGATGCAGATCATTAGCTGCGTCTCCATCATCTCTTCCCCCATGGAGTTTCTTCCACTGATTCGCACTGATGGAAACAGAAGATGTGCTTCACATCCCATCAATAGAGAGAGTAGACAAACTGCTCCCTGTGTCAGAGATAACAGCTGCATATGTCATCCCAAAGCTGGGCAATAATGGAAAAAATATGCTTCATAGACGCAGGTTCAAAGTAGCAAAACATTTCACTACACTTCACAAGAGCGTCGGGAAACAACATTTGACAGAGAGCCACAAAAGGGGATATTGGGGTAAGTGACAAACAGCTCGGTCAAAGAAGTGGATTTTACAGAAACGGGCAGCAAGGAAAATTGCGGAGATTACCGGTTTTGACAACTGAGGGTACAGCTGCCATTGGTGGAGGGATGAAAGAAAATCAAGGATCCGCAAGTGGCAAAGATTTTAAGTTTCTTGTTTTAAGTTTTCACATTTTTCCTGGTTTGCTGGGGAGGGAAGGACTTTAACTCAAAAACCCAGCAAGTCTTGGTGTTGCACTTTTTGAAATTAAAATCCTATATATATTGTTCACATGCAAATTATGTAAAACTCATTTTGTTTCCAAGTGCATGAAACTGCATCACCAAAATGTGTACACATTGCTCGCTACGCCAAAATGGGAAGTAATAATCAGCAAGACGAGAGCAGCATATATCTGTATGGAAAATCCACAACCTATGGGGTCATGGGGGGTGAATCGTACAAGCACAGGTTTATCATGGTCATGTTAAATTCAATACAGTAATCCTCAATAAAGGAGGAAAAATGATTAATCTAAGCCCTCAAGAGAAGCAATTGTTTCTTGCCCAAAAGGTTGTCGATTGTCAAATTTCTTGTTCTGGGAATGGATAAACAAACCTGCACAGTTTCTCGACTGGGAAGTCTACTGATTGCCTTATATTGTCGGTTCCTTCAAAAATTTAGTTTTATACTTTTCCTATCTGTGGAAGATTCATCACCAGTTTACAGTGTGTAGTTGTACGTTATCCAGGTCTAAACGTTAGTACCACAGATCGAGCTGGCTGGGTCCTAAAGCTGTCTGTGGCAGGTGCTGAGGTGACCAACAAGAGGTAAAAACATTCTTGAACTCATCCTCACCAACCTGCCTACCAGGGTTGTCCATGTCGATAGTAGTGACCATCGCATAGTCCTGGTGGAGACAAAGTTCCATCTTCACATTGAGGATACCCTTCATTGCGTTGCACAGCATTACCACCATGCTGAGTAGGATCAACACTAACTGATTTGGCAACTCAAGACTGGGCATCCATGAGGTGCCATGAGGTGTTGTGGGCCATTGGTAACAGCATTGTACTCAACCACAATCCAACCTCATGGCCTGGCATAAACTATTACCACCAAGCCAGGGGGTCAACCCTGGTTTAATGAAGAGGGCAGGGGTGCATGCCAGGTGCAACACTATGCATGCCTAAAAATGAGACATTGACCTGGTGAAGCTACAACATAGGACTACTTGCATGCCAAACATCATAAGCAGCGAGTAATCGGCAAAGTTAAGTGATCCTACAACCAGTGGATCAGATCTAAGCTCCGTAGTCCTGCCACATTCACCAGTGAATGGTGGTTGTCAATTAAATAACTCACTAGAGGCGGAGGCTCCACAAATATCCCCATCATCAATGATGGAGCAGCCCAGTATATCAGTGCAAAAGATAAGGCTGAAGCATTCGCAACATCTTCAGCCAGATGCGGCAAGTGGATGATCCATCTCAGCCTCCTCCAGAAGTCCCCAGCTTCACAGATGTCGGTCTTCAGCCAATTCACGCCACATGATCTCAATAAATAGCTGAAGGCACTCGAATACTGCAACAGCTGTGGGCCCTGACAATATTCTGGCAATAGTGCTGAAGACATGTGCTCCAGAACTTGCCATGTCCCTGGCCAAGCTGTTCCAGTAGAGCCATAACACAGGCATCTACCCGACAATGTGGAAAATTGCCCAGGTATGTCCTGTACACCAGAAACACGACAAATCAAACCTAGCCAATTACCACCCCTCAGTCTACTCTCGTTCATCAATAAAGTGATGGAAGGGGCCATCATCAGCGCCATCAAGTGGCACTTACTCAGCAATAACCTGCTCATGGATGCTCAGTTTGGGTTCCGCCAGGGTCACCGATCTCCTGACCTCATTACAGCCTTGGTTCAAAAGTGATGAATGCCAGAGGTGAGGTGCAAGTGACTGCCATTGACATCAGGGAGCCCTAGCAAAAATGGAATCAATGGGAATCGGGTGAAAACATTCCGCTGGTTGGAGTCATACCTCGCACAAAGGAAGGTGATAGTGCTGGATGGATCTCAATCATCTCAGTTCTAGGATATCAGTGCAGGTGTTCCTCAAGGTAGGGCTCTAGGCCTGACCATCTTCAGCTGCTTCATCAATGACCTTCCCTCCATCACAAGGTCAGAAGTGGGGATGTTTAGGGCAGCATGGCGGTGCAGTGGTTAGCACTGCTGCCTCACGTTGCCGAGGACGTGGGTTCGTTCCCGGCCCCAGGTCACTGTCCATGTGGAGCTTGCGCATTGTCCCCATGCCTGCGTAGGTCTCACCCCCACAACCCAAAAAGATGTGCAGGATAGGTGCATTGAACACGCTACAATTGCCCCTTTATTGGAAAAAAGAATTGGGTATTCTAAATTTATTTTTATTTTTTTTAATTGGGTATGTTTTCTGATGACTGCACAATGTTCAGTATAATTCGTGGACTGCTTCAGTATCTGGGCAATCTTGTACAAATTCAACAAGGCCTGGACAATATCCAGGCTTGGGCGGACAAGTGGCAACATTTGTGCCGCATGAATGCCAAGCAAAGACAATCTCCAACAAGAGAGGATCTAACTATTTCCCCTTGACAGTCAATGACATTACCATCACTGAATCCTGGACTAACATCCTGGGGGGTTACTATTGACTAAAAGCGGAACTGGACTAGCTACATAAATACGGTGCATGTCAAAAGCTACCAGAACAGATCAAAGGCGAGGAATCTGGCAGCGAGTAACTCACTTCTACCATCCGCAAGGCACAAGTCAGGGGAGTGTAACGGAATACCCTCCACATTCCCGGATAAGTGCAGCTCCAACAATACTCAAGAAGCTTAACACCATCCAGGACAAAGCAGCCCTCTTGATTACCCCTTCTACAAACATTCAATCCCTCCACCACCGACAAATAGTGGCAGCCGTGTTTACCATCTACAAGATGCCCTGCGGGAACTCACCAAGGCTCCTTAGGCAACGCATTCCAAACCTACTACCATCTAGAAGGACAAGCGCAGCAGATACCTAGGAACACCACCATCTGGGAGGTCCCCTCCAAATCACACTCCATCAATATAGCACTGTTCATTCACTGTTGCTGGGTCAAAATCCTGGAACTCCATCTGTAACAGCACTTATGGGTGTGCCTACGCCTCAGGGACAGTAGTGGTTCAAGAAGGAAGCTCACCGCCAATTTCTCAAGGAGTGATGGGAAATAAGTGCTGGTCTGGCCAGCCACATCTACACCCCATAAATTAATTTTTAAAAACTGCATATATTATCAGTCAATAATTCATCTCGATCCTGTATACACTGAGTGTTTCCCCCAAAAATAAACCCCATGTTTCCCTTTTAAGGCAAATATGAAAAATGACAAGGAATAATTGAATTTGATCTAACTTTTCTCCCCTTTTTTAATTACTCGTCTATACCGTTAAAGCACCAGTAAAACAGCAACATCCTCAAACCCATATTCAGATGACTCCAGCATTGCTTCATGAACCTTACACCTGTTTCAACAATGGACACCAAATGCTCCCACTGTGACAGGATTGTTACTTTGCCCAGGGGATTAGTCTATCGCCAAAACAAAAAACAAACTTTTACTTTCCTTCACATTGCGAATCGAAGTTTCCATTCAAATGAGGCTGGTTAAAAAATGCATAGTGGCCAATTCCTGTTACACCCCTTCACTAACCTCCACTCGTACTTTCCTCTCTCCACACAACATTAATGTCAGCCTCCTCACAACACACAGCAATTAACAATAATGCTTAGTCCTTTCTGAATTGTGATGGATGTAATAAAAGCAGCAACGCCTTCTGTGTTAGCTCATGCTCACACACAAAGCTATTCCATGTTACACCATTCTCTACCGATATGGGCAGCACAGTAGCACGCTCTTCCAGTGTTTGCGTGAGTTTCCTCCCACAGTCCAAAGATGTGCAAAGGTGGATTGGCGATGCTAAATTGCCCTTCGTGTCCAAAAATGGTTAGGTGAGGTTACGGGGACAGGGTGGAGGTGTTGGGATAGGATGGAGGTGGGGGCTTAGGTAGAGTGCTCTTTCTAAGGGCCGGTGCAGACTCAATGGGCCAAATGGCCACCTTCTGCACTGTAAATTCTATGATTCTATGATAAAGACTTCACCTTCCACAGTAACTCATTCGATAGTATTATTGCAAAATATTTTGCAGACACAGTGCAGTGTTACAAGTAATACTATTGGAGAACAAATGATTTGTAGAAAACAAACAGATGGAAACGTCCCAGTCACTAGAATTCAATATTCTTACTCAGCAGTGATGCAACGCACTCAATGAATCCAGGGGGTGATCAATCTTGGGATAAAGGCTTTAAACTCAGATGTAATCCAAATCTTTACTTTTTGCTGGTTTAGACCAACATTCTCCACTGAAATTACAGCCGTATAAATTATTTTTACATCGCTCTTCAAATCAGAGACAGGACTCAGTACAGTTAGGATCAGCTGTTTAAAGCTTGCTGTTCTCATACCATATTAAACAAGCAATTAAATAAATGGAAGCCTTGAAACCGGCAGCTGACATCGAGGTACAAGACCGTGATTTGAAACTCAAAAAAGTCGTAAACTATATGAGCAGAGCTGGAAGTAAGTGTGCTAAGGTTAGTAGAACCAAGAGTCAAAGTGAGGCTCAAAATGCATTGCACGTTGTGTACCACTGTGCATTATACCTCCATTTAAACATATCAAATTCTACTTTTACACTGTGGGGAAAGAACATTTACGTCAGGATAATCCTTGCACCCTCTGGTATCTTTAAGTCAGTCTGCTCCATTATTAAAATCCAAAATAGCCTCCGATTTAAAAAAAATATCCTGCAAAGCTGTTTTATTTGCAATAAAATCTCAGCGTTTGATTCAATCGTGTTTGACACATCCTTTAAAGCTGCCTCATTTACTTAGCAGTTAACCAAATAAAAAAAAAAGGCCAATTAAAAAATCAGTGCTTTAGCACAAGTTGGCCAGGGCTTGGATGCTGGAACGGGGGTTGTGACGTATTAGAAGTATCAGCAGAGAGGCAGCAATATAGCACAGAGCTGAAACCCACCTGAAATCATACAAAAGGTTATCAAGTAGCAGATTATTGGCGAATAAAATCAGGAGGCAAAGCTCCTCATCTAACGGGTCATATGGGACAATTAAATGAACCCCAAAATGATGGCTTAGCTTAGCTGATCTGGACTCCCTGCAGTTAAATTATCAGTAAGAACAGCAGGTGCGCAGCTGAAATTACATATTCATGCAAAATGTGGATCCATTTTTATGTCTGTTCACCTTTGCCATTAGTTTTTGCAGCAAATTGCAATGCTGGAGGAACACATCTTCCATGATTAGGTTCCTTATTAAGCCATTTTACAGCACAATTGAGAACACTGAAGAATTCAATTATTTTTACTGCACTAAGAATCCACACACTGGGATCGTCATTGATTCACACCCGTGGTTTTAAGGAGCCAAGAGCTCAAGTTGCAGAAATTGTCATGTTTGACGGAAAAGCCAACTTCCTCCCGGTCTGTCAAGAGTCTAATCTTGTTACCAGGAGATTTCCAAGGCACAAATCAGTTAATGCGCCGCCCAAGGTGACCCAGTGAACCGAGTTTCAGCATCCGCTCCGCGAGAGGTTTTCTTACTGAAAGGATCAAGGTCGAGGAATTTCGCCAATACTTGCAAACAGCGGCTTTTGGACTTTTCAAATAAGCCGACACGTTTCTCTCCTCTCGTGGGACTGCGACGCAATGCTGATAAACATTTCCGCAAACCCACAAACATCTGGGTACCAGGTGAAAATGCCACCCAAGTCAGGCTGGATTATAAATTATAACAGTCAGCCAACCATGTGGGGCATCAGTGTCATGACATCAGAGATCCATTTGTTCTGACTCAAAGCCCACATTCACACGGGCTCTGAGCGGACAGGATGAGAATCATGCCATCAGTCACAAATTTTATGCAAGACATTACTGGGTAAGATTCCGAGACAACGCAATCTCAGGTCAGATGGTTTTGTCATAACCTGCCACACGGCTTATTGTCACGAGTAGTCTTCAATGAAGTTACTGTGAAAAGCCCCTAGTCGCCACATTCCGGCGCCTGTCCGGGGAGGCTGGTACGGGAATCGGACCGTGCTGCTGGCCTGCTTTGAAAGCCAGCGATTTAGCCGAGTGAGCTAAACCAGCCCCTAGCTAAACCATTCCCTCATGGTGTATGAGCTCCCTCATTAAGGGGCCAGGGGAAACGCAATCTATGTTGTCTATGAGGTCGGCCAGTTCGGCACCAACTGTTAGGGCCCGGTTGGGAACTACCTGTAGCTGTGCATTATCGCCTTGTAAATAAATCTATGTTTCTTCTATACAACTCGGTGTGGGCTCTCCGTGACTTCATTAAAGTTTTCTCTTTGGCAATCGCGCACTGTTGTTAGGCACCAAAACATTGTTCCCCATAATTCCTCATGCAATAAATCCTTAATCTTCTGTTGGTACTGTTGGGTGGCACTGTGGTTAGCTCCAGGGTCCCAGGTTCGATTCCCGGCTGGGTCACTGTCTGTACGGAGTCTGCACGTTCTCCCCGTATCTGAGTGGGTTTCCTCCGGGTGCTCCAGTTTCCTCTCACAGTCCGAAGATGTGCGGGTTAGGTGGATTGGCCACGCTAAATTGCCGTTAGTGTCCAAAAAATGTTAAGTGAGGGTTACTGGGATAGGGTAGGTACGTGGGCTTTTGTAGGGTGCTCTTTGTAGGGGCCGATGCAGACTCAATAAGCCGAATAGCCTCATTCTGCACTGTAGATTCTATGATTCTAAAACGTTTCCCTGAAGAAAAGAGGACAAGAAAACCAGAAGCTAAGACAACAAGTAGCATTTGTACCCGTGTTCCACGTATGACCACCAGAGCATTGGCAGACACACAGAAGCAAATAACTAGGCCAGCCTCGTGGTATAGATTGATTTCTCATTTTGGTCTTCAGATCATTGCTGTTGCTTGGAACCTAGTCTTTACCGTTGAATTTTCTTTTTATTTTATTACTTGTAGGGAGCTCTAGAAAAGGACTTACACAACAGAGAGTATTTAGAAATTTGGCAGATTTCCCCTCTGTAGTACAACTCCAGGCAGCAAGAGATCCTGTGTTCCTTTGCATGCATGAAATACCCATTCAATACAATGAGAAGATGTTTAAATAGCAAGGGAGACTGGGTTAAAAGATATGGTTAATGGTCGGGAGATGAGTGCGAGGACGAGAGGGGGAGGGGAAGGGAGTGGGGGAGGACAGGGAGAGAAAGGGCTGTGCAGGGGAAGCAATCATCCCAAGGAGTGGACAGCCTTGAACCCACTTTTGTTGATGGACATAATCTCAGGCAGTTCCTCACTGATGGCCATTCTCAGTGTTGAATCACCAGTCCTGGGGCTGCCACACAAAAAAAACAGAAATGTAAGGAACATTTCAACGCCAGCCCTTCGTAACAGTCAGTGTTCTGCTAGATACAGATATCTGGACAGTGCTCGGCACCCATATCTTCCTCTGAAGCTAATTGCGACTGTTAAATATGCTGCTGAATATACAATCTCAACAATGAACCGGAATTGTTTGAACGCATGTTGATAAGGATTTGATTTGAACTAAATAAAGGAAAACATTCAAATTTAGGAGCCCATCCCTGCCACAGGTTTAATGGGATGAAAATCAAATGGATTTTACAACGTGTGTTATTTGGCATGGCCATCATGCTAAATGAGTTAGATTTCAAACATCTCCAGCAACACAAAACTGGGCATTCATGAGTCGCTGTTGGCCATCAGCAGCGGCAGAATTCTATTCAACCACCATCTGTAACCTCATGGCCCAGCATATCCCGTCACATCACCATTATCATCAATCCAGGGGATCAACCCAGGTTCAACAAAGCGTGCAGGAGGGCATGCCCTGCATTAGGCATACCTAAAAATTACGTGCCAACTTTGGTGCAGCAACACTGAACAAGGGCCTCACGGTAGCATGGTGGTTAGCATCAATGCTTCACAGCTCCAGGGTCCCAGGTTCGATTCCCGGCTGGGTCACTGTCTGTGTGGAGTCTGCACGTCCTCCCCGTGTGCGCGTGGGTTTCCTCCGGGTACTCCGGTTTCCTCCCACAGTCCAAAGATGTGCGGGTTAGGTGGATTGGCCATGCTAAATTGCCCGTAGTGTAAGGTTAATGGGGGGATTGTTGGGTTACGGGTATATGGGTTACGTGGGTTTAAGTGGGGTGATCATTGTTCGGCACAACATCGAGGGCCGAAGGGCCTGTTCTGTGCTGTACTGTTCTATGTTCTATGTTCTATAAACAGAGTAAGCAGAATGCAATAGACAGTGCGAAGCCAGACCACAACGAAAGAATCGGATCTAAACTCGTGCAGGGCTGCCACATGTTGTTGTGAATCGGGGTCAACAATTCAACAACTAACTGGAGGTGGCGGCTTCACAAATAACAATGGGAATAAGGGGGAAACTGTCCACTCACTGGAGTCATACCCAGCACAAAAGGAAGACTGTTGTGGTGGTCGCAGGCAAACCTTAGTCACTGGACATCACTGCAGGAGTTCCCCACAGTAGTGTCCCAGGCCAAACTATCTTTAGTTGCTTTCTCAATGACCTTCACCCCATCATAAGGTCAGAATCATATAATTTACAGTACAGAAGGAGGCCGTTCAGTCCATCGAGTTTGCACCGGCTTTTGGAACGAGCACCCTACTTAAACCCATGCCTCCACCCTATCCTCTTAACCCAGTAACCCCACCTTACCTTCTGGACACTAAGCGGCAATTTAGCGTGGCCAATCCACCTGACCTGCACATCTTCGGACTGTGGGAGGAAACCGGAGCACCCGGAGGAAATCCACGCAGACACGGGGAGAAAGTGCAAACTTCACAAAGTCACCCCAGGCCGGAATTGAACCCGGGATCCTGGAGTGGTGAGGCAGCAGTGCTAATCACTGTGCCGCCATGCTGACTTTATCATGAAAGCAGGACGCAATTCAAAAACGTTTTACGTTAACATGTGTTCATGACATGCGAACGTATAAAAAGCAGAAAACCCACCATGAGATGGTGTGAAGCTCAACAGCCATAAGTGCACCTCTGACCGGGCGGGATTCTCCCATGCTGCACCATTTGGGAGAATCGCCATTCGCACCGGATTTCAGCGCGACGCCGGTCCGATGCCGTTCCGCCATTCTCCCAACCGGCGGGAACGTGCCTTCGAGGTCGGTGCCGCGGCTCCCGGAGTATCGCCCAAGATGCTAAGTCTTGCGATTCTCCGGGCCCCCTGCTATTCAATGGCCCGGTTGGGCTGAAGTCCCGATGACGTGACGCCCCATGCTACGTTTCCGACTCTTGCAAACTCCATAAAATTCCCATTAATGTCTGCAGCAAAGAAAAACCCCAACGAAGTAACATTTCTCATGCAACAGAAAAAACGTTCCACAGCAACACAAGCAAATTTGTCAAAACAGAACCAGTCATGTGCACATTTATCTCATTACCCCACGCTCCTTCCTCTTCATGCTTAACCACTTTCTTCCCAAAACCTGTAACCACTTCCCTGACCCCTCAAACACAACCTAAAAATGACACAAGGAGTTGCAGAGTACAGCTGATCATGCCTTCTATACTTGTTTGTTGGTGAAGGTTCTTCGCACACAGCCACTTGCACACAATTCAATCCATTTACTTTTTCAAGACTTTTCATATGTCTTAAAAAAAGGCACAGGTTTCCCGGGGTTAGGTATTCATGTATTTTCCATTCCTTTCTGGTCGCCCCTCCCTTCCGTGGGCAGCTCTGCAGTGAACTTCAGAACCACCAGAGGGGAAAGAGCGTCAATGACCGATAATGTATCAGAAACATTGACAACTGTACCTCGGAGGCCGAACTAGATTTTAATAACCAGAGACCAGGCCTCAACTAGAAGAAAAATGGTAGACCTTAATTTAGCCCTGATAGTCTTTTTTGTAATACTCTGAAAAGAGAACAGAAACCTGGTTTATTAACTTAACAAAAATAGAATGCCAAGATTTGAGATTGCTTGGTAAGTGGGTGGGCAGTGAAAGCATATACTTCATTTCCAAGGGTTCTTTGGCCACAGTGAAACCACTTTAAAATACAATAGAATTGATTTTTTTGCAATAAGCACATTTTGTGAGGAATATTGAGATTTGGCAAAAAAATTAATTCGATCACAAGATCTTGTGTACAGACTACGATTGTGCATCAGTGGTAGTCACAAGTAAATGTACGGTTATGGAAGACCTGGCCAGATTTCAAATTAGGACGGGCAGAATTTTGAATTCACTGCACCAATAAATCAAAAGGAGAAAAGTCAAGTTTACACGAGTCTCCAGCTGAAAGTCAGGACACAAAGCACGACTAGTATCTGCGGTTGAAATATTTTTTGCTGTAATACTCCATCACAAGGCACAGTGAAAGTCATGCTGCACTGAGGACATGAGAGTGTTAAGGAGCAAAAACCCATCGCACCACCTCCACACAAACACATCACAGGGAAAAGATACCAAGGGTTCCAGGGTCTTGAGGCTAAGCCAGTTTAGGGCGTCTGAACCCCTCAATTAGATTAACACCATGCAACTCAGTTTTATTTATCTGCCGCAGGGAAAAATTTAAATCCTTGCATTCCCATGGTAACCACGGCCCTCGGCAAATGTCAAGCGACATCTTGGCCACCTCTTTTATATCAGACACCCAAATTCCCTAATGTATTAACAATCCTGACAAGTCCCAGTGCCCTGCCTCTTGTGCAACATCAAAGATATAGTGATTAATCATTTTCGTCTCTGGAGATGACACACTGAGGTAAAAACCTGCATCCTAAATTAGAAGAACTTATTACCTGGGAAAGCAATCCGTCAAGGCAGCGTATCTAAGAAATAACTCCATCTGCTGCCCTTCAACACATTTCTCAGTATAAGTCCTGCTGTCCAGGTTTTAAAAAAAGGTTATTTCATCTTTTGCCAAACCTAAGTAATCAAAGTGCGAATTATCCCAACTGGTCTGATTTTTTTTCTACCTTTTGATGTAAACCCTTTCTTCCATTTCTTTAGGGAGGTGCAAGCATTGCTGCATGGCTGTGATTAGACACCCTAGATAGCTGACATGGCTCATTTGAAGACTCTGCAAACTCCCAATCAATTCTGATTAACTGTTCATTTGAACTCGCCAACATCGGAGATGTTGATCAGTGGAACTTTAAATGCCGCTCGAGCTCGCTGCATCCTCATGAAGCATTAACATGCATTTCATGTTCCATTCGCATAGGCCACCGAGTCTTGTTAAATTGTACAGTTAAACTGTGCAGATCTGCTGGATGTTCAATGCACTCCCGAGTTAAGTGGTTTCTACAAGAATAAAAATGTGGATGTCAGCAAAGCTGCACTGTTCTCCAGAGGTGAGCAAAATCAGTACATGAAAGTAGGGAGGTCAACGATAGATGCTTGCATCTTCCTCGGAATGAATAATTCAATTATTTTCTCTTGTTGGTACCGTGATTCCAATGAATTCTTTGTCTAGCTACATCAGTGTATTATGAAGCCACACATGTTTTTCAGAGATTAGGTATTAAAGTATTCACTCACTGTGCGGTTGCCCAAAACATTTCATTGGCCGATTCTTACCTCAAAATAGCCACATTTCACAGAAGCCCAGCAAACACAATAATTTGTACAAAAACAAATACAATGTGAACATTTTCCATTGTTCGGCCACCATACAGCGCTACACTTGTATCACAAAGTTACTGCTCATTTCTTTCTAAAAGAGCTCATGTGAACACAAAAGATACCCATGGTGTCAAATAGACATCAGACATCGCACTGACGTCTTACAGTTAGGAAGTAGAATGGACAAACTATTCTTGGTTGACAGAATAGTGACAAAATATTGTTTTAAAATATCAAGACAAAATTAGTCGCCTATGAACACACTTCAAGTTACTCAAACTGCCTATTCTCTCCATGGGAGCTCCAAATCTGTGGTACTTCATCAGCAAACTGTTTCGCTCAGGCAGCCTAAATTTGATTTTTCTTTATGCACCGATGGTACAATCAGCATAACACCCATCCATCCTTTGGTTAGAAAGTAAAGAATGCTGGACATGGTTGGAAATCAAACTGCGTGGTGCCTTTAAGGGAATGGGCTCCATGGACCACGTGATTGGCTCGGGGCCGATCGTGTGGGAGTGCACAAACGCTACAGCCAATGTGGAGTTTGCATGGGGCCCTGGAAGCAGGACCCCAGGCAGTGTGGACCAGGGAGCCAAAGTGTTAAGACCTGTTGTATATTTGCCCTTATACTGGCTGAGGTTATTCATGAAGCCATACATTGGAGCCTTCTCAGTCTTGCCCCTCCCGAGGTGTGGTGTTCCTCAGGTTAGATCACCGCCAATCAGCTCTCCCGCTCAAAGGGGAAAGCAGCGTATGGCCATCTGGGACTTTGTTGACTTCAGTTTAGGGTTGCACACCTGTTACTTAACTGCCTTTGATCAATAAGCCCCGTTGTTATCTACTGGAGGGCTCCAATGTATGTCTCGAGCCATCGCACAAACATACCCAGGAAGTACTGGAAACACATGGTTCAGTGAGCATCTGAAGAGAGAACATGGAGAAGTTAGTGATCCTGGCACAGTTCCACCATCTAAAACTGTAAAAGAAGAAATGGGTCGGCATGGGCTGTGTCTTTCCAGCATTTCTTGGGTTTTTTTTGGTTGCTTTGTAGTTTTTTTTTTTCTAAAAGATTCATTCATGGGGTGTGAGGGTCACAGCATTTATAAATTACCATCCCAAATTACCATTCAGAAGATGGTGGCAAAGAACCTTCTGGAAAGGCGCGCTGGCCATCTGATTGTAAACACGCCCAGAGTGCTGTTAGGGAGGGAGTTCCAGGTGTTTGACTCAGTGACAGTGAGGAAAGACAACATATTTCCAAATCAGAGGGGCAGCATGCAACGCAGTGGTTAGCACTGGGACAGCGGCGCTGAGGACCCGGGTACAAATCCCGGCCCTGGGTCACTGTCCGTGTGGAGTTTGCACATTCTCCCCGTGTCTGCGTGGGTTTCAACCCCACAACCCAAAGATGTAAAGGGTAGGGGGATTGGCCACACTAAATTGCCCCTTAATTGGAAAAAAAATAATTGGGTACTCTAAATTTTAAAAAAAGAAAACAAAAAAATATTTCCAAATATTTCCATGGTGCGTTGCTTGGAGGGGAACATTCCGGTGGTGCTGTTCCCATAGTCTGCTGCCCTTGTCCTTCGAGGTTTTAGACATCACGGATTTGGATGGTGCTGTCGAAGTTGCTGCAGGGCACCTTGTAGATGGTACACACGCTGCTGCTACTATGCATTGACGGTGGGGAGAGTGAATGCTTAAGTTAGCGGATGCTGGGCCGATCAAATGGATGGCGTTGAGCTGTTTGAGGACCGGGGATGTGCTCATCCCGGGCAGAGAAGAGGATTCGATCACACCCCTGACTTGTGCCTTGTAGGTGATGTACTGGAGTTGGGAGTCAAGAGGTGGGTTCCTAGCCTCTAACTTGCTCTATTAACTGAAGAATCTATACTGATAGATTCAGTTAGGTTTCTGGTCAATGGTTACCTCCAGGATGTTGATGATGGTGATCGATGGTGTTCTTTGCATTTTACCTTAAAATGGATGGTTGTTGAGCTATCTGCCACTGTACTGTAGGCGCAAAGAACAGGAAGGAAATTCTACATTAAAAAGATTAATCCAACACCGGATGGGTCGGCCTCATCGTAGGCAAGACAATTTTTCAATTTTTGGCCTGGGGAGGTGGCAGGGAAAAAAAAAAAAAGATTAATCCAGGACGAAATCATGCTTGCAATTATGTAACCCAAGTAATATAGATTCTCTTTGTGATATTAGAAAGAATTAATCGCCGGGGGGGGGGGGGGGGGCGCGATTCACGCGACGATGCCCCAACGACAGACAGTTGAAGAATCAGCGCCAATGGCGCCGCGTGGTCGTTGTGTGCCGCTGGTCGGGGCCATTCTACACATCTTCTCTCTCCCCCCCCCCCCCCCCCCCCCCCGGCGATTCTCCGCGCGTGATGGGCCGAGTGGCCATCGAGTTAGGCCGAGCTCCACCGGCGCTGTTCTCGTATGGTCCTAACCCAGCGTTCATGTTGTGGGGGGCGGCCTGGTGGGGGGAGGGGGGCCTCCACGGTGGCCTGGCCCGTGATCGGGGCGCGGGCTTATCCTGGTAGTGGCCTATGTTCCTCTGCGCCGGGCCCCTGTAGGTCTCCGCCATGTAGTTTCATGGCGCGGGGAAAGCCAAGCCACGCGCATGCGCAAACACGCGCTGGCCGTAGTGCACACGTGCGAAATAGCGCCGGCCATGGCGCGCATGCGCGAACTTGCGGCGCCCGTTCTGACGCCCGGATTGGCCGCTGGAGCAGCGTGAGGCTCTCCAGTGCCGTGCTGGCCCCCTATGCGGCGCAGGATCGCTGATCCTAAGGGCCAGATGATGCCGACGCAAAACGCTCCGGAGTTTACACTTAGCCCCATGATCAGAGAATCCTGCCCCCTATGTGTAAATATGGAACTAGGAGAGGTGTTTGAAAAATAGAAGAAAATAGAAAACGTTGAGGATCCTGTCTGGAATTAAGACAGGTTTGAAGATGATACCAAAGTCTTAATTTGGCTAAAATTTCCATTCAGATCAGAGGGTGGCAGGGTGCCCAGAGAGAAAGAAATGTCGATGGAGCTCGTTGGAACAATGTCAGAGCTGGAATAAAGGGAGAAGTAAAGTGGTGAGTCATTGATGGCTAGAAAGAATCCCACCTACATGTAGGATGGAGCTGTTCAGCAAATTAATGACCTGCATTTTTCCTACCTGGTGGTGGGGGGGGGGGGGGGGGGGGTTGTTGGGGGGGGGGGGGGTAGACAGAACTCTTGGGGGGGTAGAGAAGGTCGCCGGGGAGGGCGGGGGGGAGTGGTTAAAGAGAGCGTTGGCTTGGGGGGGTGGGGGAGATTAAAGAGAGCGCTTGACTTGAATTAGTTAACTATCTTGCACGAGGGCAGCATGGTGGCGCAGTGGTTAGCACTGCTGCAGCACGGCACCGAGGTCCCAGGTTTGATCCCGGCCCTGGGTCACTGCCCGTGCAGAGTTTGCACATTCTCCCCATGTCTGCATGGTTTTCACCCCCACAACCCATAGATGTGCTGGGTAGGTGGATCGGCCACACTAAATTGCCCCTTAATTGGAAAAAATGAATTGGGTACTCTAAATGTATAAACAAAAAAGAATTGAATGATAAATGCTTATTCATCTCTAGAAAATTCAAGGGCTACCTTTACCTCCACTGCATCACAAAATGCCATGGAAATGTTCCCCTCAATATCAATCACCAGGGGCCTTTCAAGGACACCACTGTTTTGTAGTAGTGCCCAATTTATGAAGTGAGGATGGAGGAAGCTTTGGGTGTGCTCGCTGAGCAGAGCTGTATTACCAAAGGCAGCGGAGTACATTGGTAGCTCACTGATCCAGAGATTTATCTATGGCTGACTCCACTCTGACCACACGCAGGCAGGCCTGCAACACGCCAGTTCTTGCCAGTTGCTGCTCGCCAAAGATAACAAATCCTCCACTGCAGTTCGACGGGCCATGTAAGCTGCTGGCATTGAGATATAACAAACGCATTTGTGGTATTAAGGTTACAGTCCTTGTAGTAGTTACGTTAAGTGAAGACTATCCTGATGCCCTCAATAATTAATGAAAACACACAGCATCTTTTGCAGACTGGGAGAAGGGTCTAAGTCCAAACTGCAGTCCCGGGGTTTGCGGAAAACAAGTTCAAAACTGGCACCTTCTGCCAAGAATACATACAGATGATTTTTTTCAATGGTGTAACTTCCAGGTCACAGCAACAAATGGAAACAAATTTAGTGTTTTGATCACATGTGGAATGCAATCGTAGCAGTATGTGGGTGTCAAAACACTACTTCTATAATCCATTAGACAAATAAAGCTGTCAAAAGATACACAACGTACAACACTTCAACCCAGCTAATTACAATAAGCCTCAATCATGAACACAGTTAGGCCTGTGTGTATTTCTTTGCATAATGTTTCCAGGTTAAGTTCACAAATCTGATTTAATATCTATTTTAGATGAAGCGAGAATTTGTTTTAAAATAAAATTAATTCAAGCTTAAGGTCATAAAAATAAGTTTAATTGTTTTCAATTATATATTTCCAGTATATTTGAGTCCTAACTTCCAGTAGATCTTTTAAAACGGTATTACGGACTCTCTCAAAGTAATGTGGAGATCGTGGGCGCGATTTAACTACCGCGTTGTGCCCGGCGCAAATCTGAAACCGCTGGTTTACTAGCGGTAAAGGCTAAAATCGAGACTCGCACCGGGCCCAAATGAATTTGCCATCTAACCAGCCTCCCGGGAATTAACCTGTCCTCCTGGTCATGCTGCCCGCATACCACTGCCTCCCAGGTGGTACTGCTGACCCTGCTGCTGATCCTCCATCCCCTTCAGGGGACAGGATGTCCCATCTCGCATCGATGGCATCGGTAAGCCTGGCCAGGTCGGCATCACCAGAGCAAGGAGCAGGTCTATGCTTGTCTGTTGACTGAGTGAGTGCTGACAGGGCGTTTAAAAGCAGCTCACACTGGTTAGCGGCGAGACGCTGGGGCACGTGTTGGGCGAATCAGTCGGCGAGACAGCAAGTAATGGTGAGAAGCTGGGGGGAGCCCATTTCCAGCAATAGGTAACGTTAAATGCAGGCCGCGATACCGCCAACGCAACCGTTTATACAACACCCTGTCAACGTGTCCAAAAATCATTTGGAAATATTTCCGTTAAATCGCATCGCACATCAGAAAGCAAAGGAAGCAGTGTGGCCTTTAGCATCAAACATGCAACATGCAACCTTTACATCACAAAAACTGATGATCACTCTAATTAGTTAACAAAATGCTCAATTAGTAAAAAATAAGACATCAGCCGATTCAATCCGTGCTCTAATTCGATTGTGAAACAGCACGGTAGCATTGTGGTTAGCACAATTGCTTCACAGCTCCAGGGTCCCAGGTTAGATTCCCGGCTTGGGTCACTGTCTGTGCGGAGTCTGCATTCTCCCTGTGTGCGCGTGGGTTTCCTCCGGGGGCTCCGGTTTCCTCCCACAGTCCAAAGATGTGCAGGTTAGGTGGATTGGCCATGCTAAATTGCCCTTAGTGTTGGCTGGGGTTACTGGTTATGGGGATGGGGTGGAGGTGTGGGCTTGGGTAGGGTGCTCTTTCCAAGAGCCGGTGCAGACTCGATGGGCCGAATGGCCTCCTTCTGCACAGTAAATTCTATGTTAAAACATTAGTGCCCATCTTGAGGGGAAACGCTTTATTAATAATGCTGAGAAAATGGTGGTATGTATCATCACTGAAACTTAGATGGTGCCATTTTTGGGATATCCTTACACAATCCATGAAATTTACATGGTGCAGGAGGCCAATCGTCCCATCGAGTGTGCACCGACCCTCCGAAGGAGCACCCCATCTAAACCCACACCCTATCCCCGTAATCCAACCTAACCTTTGGACACTAAGGCGCTATTTGAGCATGTCCAATCCACCTGACATACGCATGTTTGGCATGAATTGCACACGCAGCAAACACGTGAACTATACAGAATCTGCTACAGACAATAATTGGAATGGTTCCTGACTCCAGTCCCAAGAAAATCCAGCGTTGTGAGCATAGGGAAATAGGAGGGAGAGAGATTGATGACCAGAAAGAGTGAAACAGATTGTGAATGCACAATCTGTGCTTGCTTTTAGAAGTTGAGATATATACACAAGAAACAGGTCGCATTTTTCACACCAGGATGAGTCACACTCCAAATTAGTCCGTGAGAATTGACCGTATTGAAGCTCATCAGCTCAGCTTCACACTGCCACTGGCACTTGCAAAATTTCTCTTCAAAGAAAAAGGCTGCAGAATAAAATCCATCAATGCTTCAATACTTGTCGAATTAGTTGAGGGAGGAATTTGCGGAAATGAAAGGGTTAACGGTGTAAACAAAAAATCAACATTGGAACAATGGGCCAGACTTTTGCCGATTGCCAAGTCTCAAGTGACCTTTGCAGAAGAAAAACTAGCTTTGCAATCCAGAACAAAGGACATGGCATAATAGCTGGTCAACAAAATGTTTGGGGACAGATGGGGGTGGGAGGGGGGCTTACAGTTCAAATACAAAACCAGGCAGGGTTACTTACAGTTCAAGTACAAAACCAGGCAGGCTTATCCTCAGTTTGAAAGGCATTAGTAAAATCAGACAAGTTTCACATTTTAACCCAATTTACCCTTTAATACAGATTAGTAACAAACGGCCAAGTTTCAGCTAATAACGTCATTGCACCCCTGTAGTTTCAATAACCAAAAGGAAATCCTTCAAGAATTTATTGTTCAGTATTCTCCTCCTTTGGTGGTGGCAGTTGGTATGATGTCCCTCATCGGTCCTTCACTGCCCATCATCTCATATTCTTAACCAGCCTAGCCAGTGGCCATCAGGAGATGAGGCGGCTGCACAGCATCATAGGCAAACCTGATCTCATCCTCAACCGCTGTCAGCATTCACACATTCCCAACCTGCGGCCACTGCATGCCACATATACGCAACAACCACAAGGTGGAGGTGAAACAGCAACACTGATTTGACAAAGATTGGTCTTTTATGAGAGGTGGTGGGGGAGGGAGGGAGAGGGAGGAGCAAGGGAGCAAGAGAGAAAGAGAGAGGAGCAAAAAGGGGGAAGGGGGAGGGTGACAGAGAGAGAGGGGGCTAAAAAGAGGAGAGATGGGGGAGGAGAGCAAGGTCTGAGTGGGTGGTAGAAGCAGTGGGATCAAGGCGATGGGATGTTTTGGGTTCACTTGAGAGAAGGAAGGCTACCAAGGATGGGTTGGTCATGGGAGGCTTATTAAACAACGGAGCAGACTCAAGGGGACAAATGGCCTAATCCTGCTCATATCTTTTTATTCTTGTACCGTGTTCTCATGATGTGGCTATGCAGTGCCTTGACAAAGACCCATTTTCGAGATATTGAAAATTGTAATACCTTCTCCCCAGCAAAAAAATAAACTACTGTTGATAATGTACAATCTGTTGGGCGGCACATGGCACAGTGGTTAGCACTGCTGCCTACAGCGCTGCGGGCCCAGGTTCGAATCCCAGCCCTGGGTGACTGCCCGTGTGGAGTTTGCATATTCTCCTCGTGTCTGCGTGGGTCTCACCCCAACAACCCAAAAATGTGCTGGGTAGGTGGATTGGCCACGCTAAATTGCCCCTTAATTGGAAAAAAATCATTGGGTAGTCGATATTTATTTAAAAAAAGATAGTGCACAATCTGCATATTAGGATTAATTATAAGAATAAACACTTTAAGAAAACTACCCACTATACCCGCACCCAATTCTTCCCTCAAGGTCTTTGTTGGAATCATTGAAGTCGGTTTAAGGCTCCTTCTGAATGATCGTGTGGAGTACATATTGTCACCATGTACAGCACAGTTTTCGGCTCACATTTACTGTCATATTCTCCAATTTACTCCAAATTCCAGGCAGCACAAAGGGGAAGTGCAACTGATCCTCAGCAATCCATTGAGTTCCTGTCATGTATTGTGATCGAACCGGTTCAACACTCCAGCACTTAGCAACAGATTGCCTCACCTGCCCCACCACCTCCTGAATTACTCACAACTTTCAAAGCTGCAGTTAACGCACTCTGTGCTAAATTTGCAGTCCAAAGGCCAAATATCTTGGGTTACAATTGGAGGGAGAAATTTCCAGCTACAAAATGGCTAAGATTTGCCCAATTCGAAATAAAGGTACAACAACAATGTTCATTTATCAGGGAATTTTCATTACTTGCGGGTGATAGGGCAGAGGTTGGGAAGAGAAATGCTGTGATTCAACAGATAATCACGTGTCATTTTATGACTTGCACACATTCATAACCATTCTTCTACAGAAGAAAAGTACTCTTAATACTAATTTCCATTTTAAATGCATTTTCACACAGATTGCTCATTGTATTTGGAAATTGTTGAGTGCATTTGTATACCTGAAATGTGTAACCTTTCAATGTATTTAGTTGCCATGGCTCTGGGTAATTCCCTATTCATGACTTTGGCCAACTTGTATTTTCCTGCTTTTGCTGCCTCTGACATAATTGATACCACAATTCCATCATCCAACAGTTCTGAGAGCCTAAAAACACAAAGGAACACTTCCTTTGTCTGAGAGAGAATGGGGGAGTAAATTTACTTTCCTTTGCAGATTGAACAGTAACTGTTTAATCCTAGATACCAAAATTCAGATCTGCTCGACATCACATCCCATCACTCCAGTAGATAAAGTGGCAGGCAAGACACGTCCAGATAACCTAGTACCCAGGTGTACCATGTCCTGGATGTAGGGCCAGAGTGGTCTAAGACCATAAGACATAGGAGCAGAATTAGGCCACTGGGTCCATAGAGTCTGCTCCGCCATTCAATCATGGCTGATATTTTCTCATCCCCATTCTCCTGCCTTCTCCCCATAACCCCTGATACCCTTGTTAATCAAGAGCATATCTAACTCTGTCTTAAAGACAGTCAATGATTTGGCCTCCACAGCATTCTGCGGTAAAGAGTTCCATCGATTCACCACCCTCTGGCTGAAGAGGCCTTGTAGGGCCGTAGCTTCTACCATCCTTAAAAAGCCAATGATATTAGGAAGAACAGGGACCACTCTCATGCTGAAAGCTCCCACTTGACATTAGAGTCAAATGCATTGAAGGCACAGAAACAACAGCTTCCTGAAGGGCAGTAGTGGGTCTTAGTTGGAATTGTGGTCCGGATACCAAGAGATTGTAAATTCAGCAGATTTAAGAATACACTCCGGCTCCCTTCCAAGAGTAGGCACTGGGGGTTAATGTCTGTTCTTCCAAATGTCCCAGACAGCTCCCTTCACCCACAAACCGTGTATCAAGGTGCCAGAGGTGTGTGCCTTAGTGCTGTGGGCACCCACAAATCAAAATGTTAATTGGCCGCCCTACTTTCCTGCATAGTCCACTAAAGATCAGGGACTGCATCAGGATCATATTGGAGAAGCTAGGATCTGATAACGTAACAACACTCTACGTAACAATGGGAGAATAACACAAGGAAGATTAAAATCTTCTGCCTAACCACAGTTCAGTCAAGAAATTTAAAGTTATCGTTGTAGCATTCCTCAATAACTTTAAACATGTTCTTTCCACTGCTAATAATGGTAATATGTAGATTAAAAAACAGGACAATTCTGGCGTCCAAAGTTGAATTTTCTCTCCATAATAAGTGAAGGGTTTTGTCATTTCTAAACAATTAAGAATACACACACACACAACATTACACACTCTCTCTATCTGATTCTTCATTGGAAAAAAACAATTGGGTGCTCTAACTTTATTTTTAAAGAGTTAAATGATTATGAATTGGATCACAGGCGTACAGGTTTTCTATCTAAGGGTTACGTGTATATCCCACATAGCTTAAATATCAATGCTTTCATTCATTTCTATTTACCTTATTGTGTCAAAATCTGTTTGGATTAAATTTCTTCCAGCAATGAAGTAACCGTACCGAGGACAGCCCTTTCCAAACCACCAGCAAATTCCAATTGAGTAAAATTACCAGGCAGGAAATGATCTGCAAACCGAAATAGAACAGGTTGTGGAGGTTGTGGGCCAGATTAACAGGCCTCAACTACTGTGGTTTAAATGCCCATAACCTCAGTCAGATTTAGATTTTAAAAGTATGCTCAGTGTTTTGTTTGGATGGAAAAATTTACTACTTCAAAATACTTTGAAAATTTGTTCACCGGGATAAATGAAAACAGCTGCCTGGAAACTATAGTTCAGGACAAAATCCAAAATGCAGTATAATTAAGGAAAGCCAGCATGGATTCAGTGGGGGGGGGGGGGGGGGGGGGGGATCATGGCGATAGCAGAGAAGGTTGAGAAGGGCAGTGCAGTTGATGTGGGGCACATCAGATTTTCAAAATGCATTTGATACAGTGCCACACATCAGACTTGAGCAACATTTTAGTTCATGGAATAAAATTAAAAGTAGGTACTTGGGTAAGAAATTGCCTAAGTGAAAGAGAGTGTCGTGAAAAATGGCCGTTTTTCAGATTGGAAAGAGGTTTGTCGTGGGCTCCCCAGGGATAAGGTGTTGGGACCATTGCTCTTCCTGATGTATATTAATGAGCTAGACTGTGGTGCTCAGGGCACAATTTCAAAATGTGCAGATGATATGAAGATTGGAAAAATTGCTATCCTCATGACAGCTGACATCGAACTTCAAAAGGACATTGACATGTTGGTGGCCTGCAAGCTAAATGGCAGATGAGGTTTAAAGCAGAGGAGTGTGAGGTGATATATGGAGAAACAGTATAAAAAAAAGGGGAGAAACTCTTAAAGTAGTTCAGGAACAGAGGGACCTCTGTGTATATCTACGTAGGGCATTGGGAAATGGTTGGACATGTGGAGAGAGCAGTTAAAGCACATTTGATACCCCAGGTTTCATTGACAGTGGCACTGAGCACAAGAATAAGAAAGTCATGTTGAACTTGTTTAAGACACTAGTTGGGCCTCTTCTGGAGTACTGCATCCTGTTCTGTGTGCCATACCCAAGGGAGGATGTGGAGGCATTGGAGAGAGCACAGAGGAGATTCAGAAGAACAATTCCAGGGATAAAGAACTGATTGGAGAGGTTGCGACTGTTTTCCTGGAGAAAAGGCGACTGAGAGGAGACTTGATAGAGATGTTCAAGATCCTGAGCGATATGGAAAGGATAAATAGTGAGAAACTTGTCTCTCAAGAGAGCATCAAGAACTAGAGGGCACAGATTCAAAATAATTAGCAGAGGAGTAAAAGTGATGCCAAGGGAAACCTTTTTCACAGAGTGTTTGGGAGTCCAGGCAAACCTCCTGAGAGGGTGGAGGCAGATTTGATCGAGGTATTCAAAACAGAAGTTGATTGCTTTCTGGAAAGAAATAATCTGCAATGTTGCGGGGATAAGGCAGGAGAGTGGGACTAGGTTGAATGCCTTTTCAGAGAGTCAGTGTAGTTCTGATGGGCTGAATGGCCTCCTTATGGGGAAAAGGCAGGTGAATGGGGATGAGGAAAATATCCGCGATGATTGAATGGCGGAGCAGACTCGATGGGCCGAGTGGCCCAATTCTGCTCCAATGTCTTCTGATCTTCCACACTGCAAAGATTCTGTGATTCTCAAGAGAGGGAGAAAAGGAGGCAAAGGAGAGAGGTGGAAAAGATAGAGAGGGAGAAAGAGAGAGAGAGAAGGACAAAGTAAGAGGAGAAAAGAGACCAGAGAAGGAGGAAAGAAAAGGTTTTATAAGCTCACAAATAATCCACACCAAGTTTGCAGAAACAAAATCTTATCTTATTTTTCAACTACTATAAATCTACAGATCCAGTAACTCCCTATTGGGTCTTCCCTAGTTGGTGCCTTACTGTCTCTATTTATATGTAGCTAGACATTGTTAGAGGTCCCCCGTCCCCTTGTTGAGGGAACTCGTTTTCTGCAAGGTCCATCGGGTAGTTAATCATTCCCACCTCGCAGGACCCTTGCGGGTTATAACAAAAGGAGAGAGGAAAACAAGGAATCGTGGTGGCAAACAATTTTTTATACGATTATTGCTGTTTCTTGGTTTTGAAACTCTCCATTGGATAGATTCACAAATCCTGAGGGATCCTATGAATTGGAACTGGTCTCTGGGTCAGAAAATGGACAGTCCAAAGAAAACATTCTGAGAAACAAATAGACCAGATTCAAATTATCAACGGCACAAACTAACCATGAAAACACAGTGGTGAAACCAGCCACACAGAGGTAGTGCAGGGGTTATTAGTAAACATTGGAACCAATGCCCACGGAGCTCCGGATTTTGCTTGTGGCATTGTACTGTTCCAGTACCTGACCCCACACCATGTAATTACAAATTTCTAACTACTATTCATTTTTCATTATGACACATTCAATTATCATTCCCATGACCATCTGACACTGTATGTAAATGTGTTCACATTTCATTCCACATTTTCTTCAGGGAAAAATAGCCCTGCCGGTTCGTGTAGATTTTCAGAAAATGAGATTCACCTTCTACTTCATGAATATGGTCAGTCTGCCAAGCACATAGCCCGAGAGAGGCTCGCCCTTTTACAAAACATTTGTGATGTGTTATCTGTGTTGGTCTAACATCGACTGCAACTGGATGCAGGTAAAATGAGAAACAGTCTTCCAACACAGGAGATTGTCCAACACTGTTTTATTGAACCTGTTGATTGCTGTACATAATCTGCTGTGGGTTGACACTCTATTAACCTAACTGATAACCTCCTACTGGCTTGACCAGACTAGCTCTCTATCACATGGTGATGATGTTCATTGGCCTATGCACTGCGACTATCTCCCTAGCCGTGTCCTGTGAGAGAGGGAGAGCTTTAATGCCCTGTGGGCGTTATAGTGGTGGTGTCCTGTCTGGTGATTGATTGTTCTGTGTTGTGTGTGTTCATTGGTTATCCTGTATGTCAATTACTGCCTGTCTGCGTCTCATGATATACATAAGTGGATATTATGACAATTTGTAGTTATAGTATGAGGCCCAAATTACTCCTTGTGATCTCTGTATTGTTTCCCCAATTCTGCAAAGGATTAAAGACTGGGTATGAGTCAGCTAGGCTCATTGCTTAACGGAGATGCAGGCACAGGCTCTGCAGAGTTTCACAGGGGATTCTATCAAGTGGTATCTACTCTAGGGGCTTTTCACAGTAACTTCACACTTGTGACAATAAAGGATTATTATTATTACTCATGATACCTCTGCCAGTTCCAAAATCACACATGCCTATGACTTGTCGGAGTATGGGGTCATTCATCCCATTGAGTCTGCTCTGCCATTCATAGAACATACAATGCAGAAGAAGCCCATTCAGCCCATCGAGTCTGCACCGACCCACTTAAGCCCTCACTTCCACCCTATCCCCATAATCCAATAAGCCCTCCAAACCTTTTTGGTCACTCAGGGCAATTTATCATGGCCAATCCACCTAACCTGCACATATTTGGACTGTGGGAGGAAACCGGAGCACCCGGAGGAAACCCACGCAGACACGGGGAGAACGTGGGTTGAAGTAATGCAGTTGCTACAAGACGAGGAATTCAAATTTACTATTTTCAAGTCTATTGTGTGCAGGCACAAACTGATCGAAGGCGAGGTGAAGA
This sequence comes from Scyliorhinus canicula, assembly GCF_902713615.1. Lineage (NCBI taxonomy): Eukaryota > Metazoa > Chordata > Chondrichthyes > Carcharhiniformes > Scyliorhinidae > Scyliorhinus > Scyliorhinus canicula. The sequence goes on along the minus strand of NC_052164.1, from coordinate 91,691,254 downwards.
CTTCTGTAGCGACACACGTGACTGTTCCTTGATGCCTTTATCCTGAAGCCATGACCATTCTCTGGGCAAGTTGAAGATAAACATTATCCTTTGGAGATTATCATCAACCTTCAAAGGGTCAACATGAAAGCGTCAAAACCATACTGCCTCTGGACGCGTTTCAATAGACTTCCTTAGACGCAATGACTTTACTAACTGAATAAAACACCACCCCACAATCCTTCTAACACTAACGAGACTGTCTCAGTTTCTCTAGAAACTTAGGATAAAAGGACACAAGTGCAGAGGAATATCTGGGGAACGCAAAGAGTGGCTTCTAAGTCAGAGAAGAGCAGTGCAGTACAGAGCTTGGATTTCACTTCCACACGTAAAACGTTGACAATTGAAGTCAGCAATTATGTAACGATTTCCCCTCAGCAGAATTCTGCATTTATATATATTCAGGGCGGGGAGGCAGGATGGCCCAGTGGTTAGCCCTGCTGCCTATGACGCTGAGGACCTGGGTTCAGTCCCGGCCCACTGTCTGCGTGGGTTTCTTTCCCCCCCCCCCCCCCAACTACCCAAATATGTGCAGGATTGGCCACACTAATTTGTCCCTTAATTGGAAAAAAAATTGAGTATTCTCCATTATTTAAAACAAAACAAAAGAAACAAAAAATATAAAAGTTGCACGTCCAAATTATTTGGTACCTGCTTTCATTTTTAAAAAACAGACAGTCCTTACAGGCTTGTGGTGGATATCACTTGAGTGTTACATTTCTGGGTTACTTTTTAGCTCATTAGCTTTAAACTTAGAAATGAGAATCAATTGGGTCACTAAACACTGATAAATTTTAACTCACTGCAATTCTTAACTTCAGTTTATCAGATTAAGTTCTTTTCTGCTCCAGCATTTCATTAATGCAAATTAAAGTACTTTGCAAATAAAAGTCAGAACGGATTTAATTAAGAAGGCAACTAAATGCTTTGCCAAAATCAGCCCAAATTGGCAACATTCCCTAATGAGGTTGATCAGACTGCACTCTGAATACTGACTGCATTCAGTTCTAGGTACCAAGGTGCAAAGGTCGCGAGTGCCAAGCCCCAATACCAAAAGGGCGACGGGGATAATCCCGAATGGCGGAAAACAGCAGTTGAGGTAGAGTTACAAAAGTTTGAAATTTCCAGCCTTTAATAGTGGAATAAACAAAGCTTCAAGTTAAACCAACTGCGGAACAAGATAGATGGGTATAAAATGACAAAGAAAAAAAAGCAAAGATGAGGAGTGATTTCATTGAGCGCTTTTAACAGTGATAAAAACCCAGTCACAGATAGGAGAAACAAACCTCCTGGATTATTCAAGCAACTACCCGATGGACTAAATGGGCAGCAGCCTGCCTGGGAGGTTGGGTGGGGAGCGGAGTGCAACTGGAGTGGGGTGAACAGGCTTCTGTGGAAGGTAGCTGGTTCAGCTTCATGAGGCGGGATTCTCCCGAATCCGTGCGATGGCCCGACAACATCGTAAAAGGCGGCGTGAACCACTTCGGCGTCAGACCGACCGGAAGTTGTGGAATTCTCCGCACGTCCAGGGGCTAGGCTGGCGCCGGAGGGGTTCGCGCCACGCCGACGAAAGGGACAGCGGGAGTTAGCACTTGCACAGAACCGCCGGCATGGTTCAGCGCATGCGCAGACCGGCCGGCGTATTCTGGCGCATGCACAGGGGGGTGTTCTCTCCACGCAGGCCATGGTGGAGCCCTACAGGGGCCGGCACGGAAGGAATAAGTGGCCCCATGGCACAGACCCACCCGCAGATGAGTGGGCCCCGAATGTCTTTGTGACATTCTACGCTTGCAAAAATACTGCTTCTGCGTCAACCTCGACATTGGGCGGCATGGCAGCACGGTGGTCAGCACTGCTGCCTCACCGCGCCAGGGATCCGGGTTCGATCCCGGCTCTGGGTCACTGTCCGTGTGGAGTTTGCACATTCTGCCCGTGTTTGCGTGGGTTTCGCAGGCTAGGTAGATTGGCCACACTAAATTGCCCCTTAATTGGAAAAATGAATTGGGTACTCTAAATTTATTTTTTAAAAGCAACTGTGAAAAGCCCCTAGTTGCCACATTCCACCGCCTGTTTGGGTACACAGAGGCAGAATTCAGATTGTCCATTACCTAACAGCACGTCTCTCAGGGCTGTGGAAGGAAACCGGAGCACACAGAGGAAACCCACGCAGATACTGGGAGAACGTGCAGACCCCAGACAGACAGTGGCCCAAGCCGGGAATCGAACCTGCAACACTGGCGCTGTGAAGCAACAGTGCTAACCACTGTGCTACCATGCCGCCCTATCGAGGGACTGACCAGAGGCTTGGCCGCTGCCACGCAGTCAATTTGAAATCTGTTTCCTGTTGATCCCTGAAGATGACCAGGATCCATGGCACAGAGTTTTACCTTCCAGTCACGAGTCACAGGTTGACAGCAGCATGGTACCAGGTTTGCTTCTCTGGTCCCAGACGGGACACGGGGAACTAAAACTGCCCTTGGCCCCAGAAGTCCATGATTGGCACTCTTGCACAATATTGTCAAGCAGGCAGCGGTCAGCCTCAAGCAGGCACATTCCACTTGGTTTATTAGCATTGGAGAAGAGAAGTGAGAGAAGATGGCTCTCACCACCGTTGGTTTCATCAGCACTCTCAAATTCCAGTGACAGCCTACCAACCTCATCAGCTGTTGACCAACTTAAGCATCAGCAAGTCAGAATGGCCATTGAGCTGTGCGTGCAGGTGTCCTTCCACATCTCGACAGGAATGTTGCTCAGCCAAACAATATATCTGACATTGACTAAAATAAAAATATTATGTAGGCTTGAGCGCACAACTAATTTCTTTATGCAGTAACAATATGCGTGTCGTATTCCAGGGATCGCAGAATTATTCTAACATTGGAGGAGAGGGCTCAGATACAAGAAGGATGAGAATGTTCAGTAGGTCACTGCCCCACCATTTGTAAGCAATTTGTAAAGGACAAAAATGAGAAATAAACCTCCAATGGTGCCGAAACAGCAACTGGGGAGACAAAAGATTATTGACAGCTTTGGTTCTGTTGACACTTATGTTAATTCTCAATCTCCCTCCCACTCACTCCTGCTAGGTTCGCGATCAGTATTAGTGGCATTCCAGAGAATTCCTGTGCGATCAAGTGCAAACAATAACACAGAATGGTGAGAAGCAATAATTGGGCTTGTCAGCCAAGGTAGTGAGATCTGTGAGCCCTTCAATGACAGTGCAACTTGTTAGGTGGTAGAGTTTGAATCTGCTGGATGGGTGCCCACCATGCGGGATGTGAATACTGTTGGCTGCAACCAAGTCTGCAAGCAGAACCAAGTCTTCAAGCAGAGTTTCAGAATACAGAGTACTGTTGAGAGGATACAAGGGCTGATGGGGATATAATGGGATTTGGTTTCCAAATGCATCGAGTAGTTGCGTGGTCTGGGACAATTGCAAGTACTAGATCTGGAGAGTTAATCTGCAAGCAATCAACATTGTTCCTTAAAATGTTAACACTGCTTAAGAACCTGTTCCTGGGCCATAGCTAGGAAGGTGACAGCAGGACGCTTTTCTTCAGGGCAAGAGGAGAGTACATCACAAAGTAACTGGAGACACGTCAGGAAGTGAAAGCTTACTAGTACGGAGGTGACGGAGGTAGCAACAGGAATTCGGTACATTGGAGTAACCCAAATTTCACAAGTCTCAGATGGGCAGCAGAAAGCAGAAAAACAGCAGAGTCTGGAGGCACAACGGCCGGAACTGAAGGATGAAGAGCTGGAGAAAGTCGTACGGAGGAAATGAGCAGCCAAATATGTCAGAAACGCTTTAAACGGGTAAACAATAGCATTTACATACCACCCCCCAAACCTGTTCAGCTATAGGTCGTAAATATTCCTGTGTAGTGCAGGGTTGGAGTGAATAATATGCAATTTGGAAGCAAAAAACGGTACTAAACCAATGCTAACGGCAGCACTTGAGTTGCAGGTCGACAGCAAGTTCTGAACTTTACGACAAGTGGTTTATTAGGTTGCATCACAGATGGAGGTCTGGCAAAACCCTGTCCACCAATGAAAATCTCAACGTTATTCCCAAACATTTTCTGCAGAGTAAGTGTCAGTCTGCAGCAAACAGTGAAAACCTGAAAAGAATGAAAGATACATTATGGCCAGTCCTAAAGTTAGTGATCAAGATCCTTTCATGCGATCTGCTGCTGGCGATACATTGGGGCTGTATGGCCTTCAGCAAGTTAGTATCATACATACGAACATGTGTATTAGGAGCAGGAGGAGGTCACCAGACCTGCTCTTGCCATTCAATAAGATCATGGCTGATCGGAATGTAACTGTAACCCTACATTCCTGCCTATGCCCGATTATCTTTCATCCCCTTGATAAATTAAGAATCTATCCAGCTCTGCCTTAATAAGACTCGTCTTCCACAGCCGTTTGAGGAAGATGGCGGTTCTGGAGACTCTCAACCCTCCAAGGAAAAGAATTCCCATCCTTCACAGTCTTAAATGAGCAATCCCGTATTTCCTTTTTTAAAGAGTGGGCCCTAGGTCTAGATTCTTCAACAAGAGGAAACATCCTCTCCACGTCCGCCCTGTTAATACCCTTCAGGATCTTAAAGGTTTCTATTAAGTTGCCGTTTGCTCTTGCAAACAATAGTGGACACAAACCTAACTTCTCCAACCTTCTCTCACAAGACAACCTGCCCGTTCCTGGCATTAGTCTACAAAACCTTCCTGGAATTGCTTCTAACACGTTTACAATCTTGTGTCACATTTATTGAATACTTAAGTCAATTTTCCCATACATCAGGGATGGGCTCAGGAAGAGGGATTAACAAGAGTGAATTCCACGCAGGTTTCTTTAGAGTATATGGATTAATTGATAAATGCGACAAAAGGGAGGGATGTAATACTTCCCGTTGCTTCCAGTTAGCTGGAGTCAAGCTAGGCTCGTCTGTTTATGGCATTTTCAGCAAAGCTTTGGGAGAGAGAAGAAGGGGTTAAGAAGTTGGGGTGAAGTCAAAGAAAAAGTATTTGATCCCAGCCTGGGAGAACCTCCAACGACATAATGCGATAGTCGCAAACTCCACCACTGTGATCTCCTTTTGGACTAATTGTTTAGGGTCACAGACAAGTGGAGGACTTTTATTACTCACCACCTGCAAAATTGTAGAAACACTTCACCATTTGCATGGAACAAATACCTTCTGGAAAGTATCAGCAAATAAATATTTTTTTGGAATTTAGAGAACCAAATCCCAACCCCACCCCCCCCCCCCCCAATTATGTGCAATTCAGTGTGGCCAGTCCACCTACCCTGCACATCTTTAAGTTGTGGAGGTGAGACCTACACAGACACGGGGAGAATGTGCAAACTCCACACGGGCAGTGACTCGGGGCCGAGCTCGAACCTCAGTCCTCGGCGCCGTAAGCAGCAGTGCTAACCACTGCACCCCGTGCCGCCCGTGGAGAAAGGATTTTGACAAAGGTGTAAATGCGCGAGGGTCACATGGGGAAACGTGGCTGGCCATCGACACTCAGAACTCTCCTGGTGTTTTCAGGAGGAATCAATAATAGATTTGAGAACCATTCATTTTTCATGACCACTATGTTCAGCTGAGTGCAGTTCTGCAGTATCGAAGGCTGATATTTTTGTTCAGAGTTAACAATAAGTACAGAGCTCTTGAAGGAAGCAAACCTAAGACCATTTCTCTGCCTTGAATTTTTACACAGCTGTTTCAACAACTGCAGACATTAATCCCAGTGGTAATGTTCCATGCACATTGTATGCGAGGGTGAGAATCTGCCAATACATGGGATGATTTCATGACCGAGCATTCGAGGTACTGCAGCAAACACTCTCTTCAAATATGCTGCAGTGGGAACGCTAAAGTCAATAATTGTCCTGCACCAACAGCAGATCATATCGAACCACACCAAGGGCAAAATACTGAATTATGCTATTTATTTGCTTTGTTCCGAGGAGAGGGACAAGATAAAATGCAGAGAAGTCCTGGCAATTTCCCAGATTTAAGGAGGAGAGCCCAAGTTGACTTCGAAGCACGTTATCTGAATCTGAAAGAGAGATTCCAACTGCAGCAGCACAAAATCAAAGCACAACACTTTGCCAACCTGCACAATTTACTTCAGGGTTGAATCGATAATTAAAACATGAAGGGACAATAATATTCTGCAGCCAGGTCGGAGAGACATTTGAGCAGCATCATTTCTAGTGGGTCGTTTTTCACATTCCGGCAGAACCATTTTGTGGCATACAGCTGCCGTGACCATTAACACCACAAAAATGATCCACTCGCTCAGGATCCTCCAGCACCATTGTGGCTAAATAGACCACACTGTGTGATGTTGAATCATACCTGACCAAGAAGCACCTCACTCGTTGCATTTGTTGAGGGAGCAAGTGGTAAAATCAGCTTGAAAATTTCTCCATTAAAGGCATGAGGGGGAGGGGGGGGGGCATTCACCCAACCCCCAAAAGATCAGTGGCCTCCTAACGACACATTGCCTACATTCCTACATCAAAGGAATGGGAACGGTATCCATGTTATTATTCATATTGGAGTCATAATTCAGTTTTTTTTGGGCAGCACAGTGGCGCAGTGGTTAGCACTGAAGCCTCACGGCGCCAAGGTCCCAGGTTCGATCCCAGCTCTGGGTCACTGTCCATGTGGAGTTTGCACATTCTCCCCGTGTTTGCGTGGGTTTCACCCCCACAACCCAAAGATGTGCAAGGTAGGTGGATTGAACAAGTTAAAATTGCCCCTTAATTGGAAAAAATGAATTGGGTACTCTAAATTTATTTTAAAATAAATTTTTTTAAAATAATTTCAGTTTTTAAAAAAATTCCTTCGCAGGACATTAACATCGCTGGCTAGGCCAGCATTTGTTGCCCACCCCTAGTTTCCCAAGTAGGGTAGTGATGAAGAGGAGGCAGTGGCATAGTGGTATTGTCCACTATGGACTATTAATCCAGAGGCCCAGAGTCATGCCTCAGGGATCCGGGTTGGATTCCCACCATGGCAGACGGTGAAATTGGAATTAAATTTTAAAAACAAACCTGGAATTAAAAAGTCTAATGATTACCATGAAACCATTGTGAATTGATGTAAAAACCCCTCTGGGTCACTAATGTCCATTAGGGAAGGAAATCTGTCCTCCTTACCTGGTCTGGCCTACATGCGACTCCAGAGCCACAGCAATGTGGTTGACTGTTAAATACGCTGAAGGACGGATAATAATTGCCGGCCTAGACAGCGACGCCCACATCCCATGAACAAATTTTTAAAAAGAACCTTCTTGAGCCGTTGAATACTCAGCCTCCGACCTCCTCTTGTAACCACATTATTTATATGGTTGGTTACATAGAACAGTACAGCACAGAACAGGCCCTTCGGCCCTCGATGTTGTGCCGAGCAATGATCACCCTACTCAAACCCACGTATCCACCCTATACCCGTAACCCAACAACCCCCCCCAACCTTACTTTTTTAGGACACTACGGGCAATTTAGCATGGCCAATCCACCTAACCCGCACATCTTTGGACTGTGGGAGGAAACCGGAGCACCCGGAGGAAACCCACGCACACACGGGGAGGACGTGCAGACTCCGCACAGACAGTGACCCAGCCGGGAACCGAACCTGGGACCCTGGAGCTGTAAAGCATTTATGCTAACCACCATGCTACCGTGCTGCCCTGGTTCGTTTAAGTTTCTGGTCAATAGCAACACCCAGGGTGTTGACGGGATTTTGCCAATGTTACTGCAATTGAATGTCATAATGCGATGGTTAGATTCACCCTTGTTAGAGATGGTCATTGCCTGGCACTTGTGGCTGAATGTTCATTGCCATTTATCAGCCTAAGCCTGAATGTTAACCCAATCTTTTAGCATGTAGGCTTAAGATCATAAGACGTTAAGTAGGCCATTCTGCCCACCTAGTTTCCTCTGCCATTCAATAAGACAAAGACAACTTCAGAATCTGAAGCATCAGCACTATTTGCAACACTGTAATTACCAGCAAATTTCCCCACTTGACCTTATGATGGAGGAAAGGCAATTGATGGACTTGGGCTAAGTTGGGCCTAAAGAAACTCCTGTAGTATATCCTGGGACTGGGATAATTGGTATCCTGCAACCACAGCCATTTTACTTAGTGCGAGGTATGAATGTCATAGGGCAATGGTTAAATCCAACCTTGTTACACTGATCTTGAAAATTATGATAGAAAGAAATAATAACCCATTTGAAGTGGAAATTGCTGAAACACAATCTGGATGTAGACCGGGGTGCAGAAACAAGGGAGAGAACATTTAACACAAAAACAATCTTCAATAAATATCTAGAAGTAAACAGGAATATTTATATATGCTTCATAGACAATAAAAACATTTGGTCATGTTTATCACCCGAAGTTAATGGGCGGGTTTCTCCGTCCCACCAGATTTCTGGTTCAACGCGCCGACAGGATTCTCCGTTTCGTCGGCTGGTCAGTGGGGTTTCCCATTGTGGGGCAGCCCCATGCCTTCTGGAAACCCCCGGGTTGCCGGCAAAATGGAGCATCCCGGTGGCGGAGAATCCAGCCCAATAGAAGGTGTTGGTGAAATGTGGCATTGACAGTAAAGATGTGAGATTTATTGAGAGCCTACATGGGAACCAAATAGTGAGCATCAGGAAGAGGGATAATCAGACATGGGACAAGTGAAGGGATCAGTACTATCGCCAAAATCATTCAATCTGTACACAAGAAATGTTGCGAGAATGACATGTATATCCAGGAATATAAATTGGAGTTAGGAAAACAACAAATGGTCTTTTTAGGATAGGCAGACAGTGACTACTGAGGTACCACAGGGATCTATGCTCGGATCCTAACTGTTCGCATTATTTATTAATGATTTGGACAAGGGAACTAAGTGTACTATCTACACATTTGCAGATGATACAAAGTTGGGTGGGAGGGTGAGCTGTGAGGGGGATGCAGAGATGCTTCAGCAGGATTTTGGACAGGCTGAGTGGACATATGTAGTAGAATGTGGATAAATGTGAGGTTATCCGCTTGGGTAGCAAAAACATACGGCAGATTATTATTTGAATGGGTGTAAATTGAGAGGTGAATACTCAGCTTGACCTTGGTGTCCTTGTGCATCAGTCACTGAAAGTAAGTACGCAGGTACAGCAGGCAGTAAAGATGGCAAATGGTATGTTGGCCTTCATAATAAGCAGATTAGAGTACAGGAACAGGGATGTTTTACTGCAATTCTATAGGGCATTGGTGAGGCTACACCTGGAGTATTTTATGCAGTTTTGGTGTCCTTATCGGAGGAAGGATGTTCTTTATAATGGAGGGAGTGCAGCGATGTGTTAACAGCAAGGAAATTAAAGCTTGTAACCAGGAAAACAATTCAGAAAATGCTACATTCTACCCACTTTCCTGGACGCCTCAGAAATCTGAACAACAAATAAAATCAGTGGAAGAAAAGAAAGGCCTTTGAAATATGGATGCGAGGACATGTGTTTAAAATTCCACTTGCCGACCATAAGACAAATGAAGGGATTCTTCAAATTGAAAGATGGAAATCTAAAAAGTGACTTCCACAGAGGTTTTTCGGCCATTTGATCAGAGCTGAAAAGCTACAAAAGGATCTCCCTTAAGAGGGCAAAGTGGAAAACAGCAAAAAGATGGGTCAACGTCCGGTATGATGGATGTCACAGGATGGCTGCATATCAGCTACAGTGGATGTGTGAAGATGGTGCACGACACACGAGCACGACGTATCCCGACAGAAGATCTCCTGATAGGAGTAGCTATAAGCAGCTGCAGTTCTGACCAATCAGTGGAGAGTTTGCGCTCAGATTTCCATTGATTTCAAATTTTCTGGGGCTCTTTGATGCCACATTCGGTCACTTGACGCCGAGGGAAATCTCTCTCAATTCATCTCTGGCATTCAGCTCTTCTGTCATGTTTGGACCAAGATTGCAGTGAGGTGTGAAGCCAAGTGACCCTAGCAGAACACAAACCAAGCTTCGGAGAGCAGGCTGTTGCTGAATAAGTGCCTCTTGATAGCGCTGTCAAAGATATTGGGTAATAGTCAACTGGATTGGATTTGTCCTATTTTTGGTATTCAGGCAATTTTCCAATCATCAGATAGATGCTAGTGTTGTAGCTGTACCAGAACGGTTTGTCTAGAGGGCACAGCTAATTCTGCAGCACAAATCTTCAGTAATCCAAATCAATTCACATCGGGCCATCAACAAGGAGTGTATGAGTGGAAGACAGCAACCCAAAAAAGGTTCATTTAAATAAATAAGGCTTTTTTTAAAGCAGTTACTCTGTAGTTTTTGCAGGCGATCTTTTTACTGTTAGTCACACTGGACCCCTGACAGGTCATGTCAAGTTGACATGCAAAGGCAGCCAACATATGACAGAAAACACCAGTTGTGAGCTAATTTGCAGTTCACTACTAGCCGGAATTGGCTCAAAATAATTGCATAGGAACACAAAAGACTCTTGCTTCAAATAACCCAAGCGCAATGACTTTCCATCGTTAAAAGGTGACCTCAGTTGAAAAGTTAAATAGAAATCACTTTTTCGAAATTGTACTCAACAGCTAAGGAATGTCATTACAAAAACCACAGATATTTGACAATTAAGTTTCATAAATATTTCAAGTTGACCCCACACTGGAAGTCAAACCATCGCTGACCACAATGTGGACTAACTCAGGTTCAAATTGACAAAGGAATTATTTAAATACCATTAGAGTGCATGTGTAATGTAACAGCAGAGAAACTATGTATTTACTATAATACCTACTGTACAATCCTGATACCGAATATGATTTCACCAGGCAAGGGCCTCTATGGAGTCATTAACAAGGCTTAATTCGGGGGCGGCACGGTGGTTAACACTGCTGCCTCACGGTGCCAAGTTTCAATCCCAGCCCCGTGTCACTGTCCATATGGAGTTTCCAGTGTCTGTGTGGGTCTCAGCCCACAATCCAAAAAGATGTGCAGGGTAGAGGGATTGGCCGCGCTAAATTGCCCCTTAATTGGAAACGGTATTAAAAAATAAGGCTGCATTCAAGCTTTGCATCTACAGAGACCCAATGGACTTACATTCAAAATGGGGCCCAGTAAAAATAAATTGAAATGCAGATGTCAGCCATGCAATAATACAGATGAGGCCAGCAATGCCAGTAAACAAATCCATCTTAAATAAACAGATCTCTGCAACCACTGTACCCCCCGCCCCCAAACCCTCCACCCAACAGTTACAATGTTTTATTTATTCTCACTTTTCAGTGCTGCCTTATAGCCTCAAGATTCAAATCTGGAATGGCAGAGGGAAAGTGTATACCGCGAACACAAGTGGGCAGCTCCAGGAAACCTCGGCCACATCCAGGTGCACATCAGACTCCATGCAAAGCCGAGTGGTTATATCCGCAGATCAACTGAGTCAGGGAGGGGGAAAAAAAAGCCAAACCTTTTGTTTTGAAATATCGTTGAGGTCTCTGCCAACGTACACTGGCACCTATCCACATCAAACTTGAACGCACTTGGATCAAGACTAGAACAAACCCTTTGAAGTGTATGCTGCTATTTACACAAGAACAACTTTGGAATGGGCTTAGCACCAGATCCAACCCCATTAACTTTAATGTGTATCATATTCGGTAAACTGCTCCGAAACATCTCACAATCTTGGCCAAACATCCTCGACTCAGCTGGTACAAAGCAGCAGCCCAGTTGTTGCCATGGCAATAAGTACCTTGCACAAGGAAAGCAGCTCCCTCTCTTCTCTTTCCACTGGTCCCTCTACACCCAACCTCTTCCCAAAATTCCATTTTATTGCAGCGGATTTCAGCTATCATGTTCTGTATTGGCCCAAATTCCCTTTAGATTCCAAGCCTCGGACAACGCATTTCAACTATCTGGGAGTAAAATGTTGACAGTCTGAAACCTCACTCTCTCAAATACATGACTGCTGCTCCTCACACACCATCATAATGTACATGATAAGGGCAGCATGGTGGCGCAGTGGTTAGCACTGCTGTCTCACAGCTCCGAGGTCTCAGGTTCGATCCCGGCTGTGGGTCACTGTCCGTGCGGAGTTAGCACATTCTCCCCGTCTTGCGTAAATTTCGCACCCACAACCCAAAGATGTCCAGCTGGATGAAACCCACACAGACACGGGGAGAACGAGTAAACTCCACACAGTCACTCAAAGTGACTATCGAACCCACGTCCTTGCCGTGTGAGGCAGCAGTACTTACCACTGTGCCACCAAGTCCGACTCCTCAGCAATTTTCATGGGGTCAGGCCAGCTGTTCAATGAGTAATGGTCATGTCACCTCAAATGTAATGAACCTTAGTCTGCAAGAGGGAATATTTTCAAAGGGAAGGTCAAAACATTATTACCATGCCCTCCATGCCAAATTATGTCTGGCAGCCATTCACTATGTCATAATCAGGCTTAGCTGAGAACCAAGGAATCCATTGGAGTACTGAAACACTAGTGCCCGAGAGAAAATATTGCTCGAGAGCTCTGGCTCTCCGATCGGTTCTGTTTATTGTGCAAATGTTAATTTACACACCAGAAAGAGTTTTCAAGTGCTTGCAGTTTTTGCTATTGACACTTTAAAGGGTCTGGGTGATTGACACTGTTATTAGCCTACAATAAAAAGTGAAAAGTTATCAGTGAATGACTTTGTAAAAGGTTTTTTTTTTTAAAGCACGTCACTATGGTCCTTTGGTTCTATGCTGTGTATAGTCAGTGAAATGGAATGGAATAGGGGGCAAAATGAATCATGTGGGTGAGTGGGGAGTGTAATGGGCAAGAGCTGGAAGGCTTTTGTTTTTATTTTAATTGGGACCAAGTCTCACAGTATTGGGGCTTGCCTTATATAGGGCAGCACGGTAGCACAAGTGGATAGCACTGTGGCTTCACAGCGCCAGGGTCCCAGGTTCCATTCCCGGCTGGGTCACTGTCTGTGCGGAGTCTGCACATTCTCCCTGTGTCTGCGTGGGTTTCCTCCGGGTGCTCCGGTTTCTTCCCAGTCCAAAGATGTGCAGGTTAGGTGGATTGGCCATGATAAATTGCCCTTAGTGACCAAAAAGTTTAGATGAGGTTATTGGGTTACGGGGATAGGGTGGAAGTGAGGGCTTAAGTGGGTCGGTGGTGTCTCGATGGACCGAATGGCCTCCTTCTGCACTGTATGTTCGGTGTGTTCTGTGATCTATATACAGCCCGCCTCCGCAGCTGACAACCCTGGCGGCTGCCCCCGATCCTTTTCCTGGATTGGCTAGTCCGACTGTAGCCCATACTTGGGGGCACTTACGCCTGAGGTGGGTGAGCAGAGCTGGAAATTTTCCTGACTCCCGCCTCCTGCCTCAAGGATGAAAATTCAGCCCAATGTCCCCAAAACCGTGAACTGCCCTTATATATTAAGCACCCAGGCTCAAGCAGTCCGTGACATTTACAGGTTTCAATCGTAAGTCGAAAAATATTTGGCAACCAGAAAATACAAACTGCTTCATTTAACCAGCCTAATCTCAGTCTCATGGGCCCAACGCTTGCTCGCAAATGCCCAATTCCAATGCCTAGTCTGAAGCCAAAACAAGAGACAACTGCAAGATCTTGGCAAAAAGCCAAGCAATGACATCAGCTCGGTATCGGTAAAACATAAAGCATGTGCTCTGTACTTCAATGCACCCTTGAGAAAATCTACAAGACATTATAAGCCAGGGATTCTGAGCTCATGCAAAGGATTGAGAGATTAATAAATACTCCCATCTGTTGCAGCGCTGAGCTGTACATACCAGACAGGTGTGTAATTTGATTGCTGTTACATGTTACTTGACAGTAGCCAGGTGGCCGTATGGACACAAATGGCCTCAACTGTTCTGACACAGAAGAGGGTGGGTTATGGAGTCATTCCAAGGCACATGTGGAGCTGCTCTATGTGTATTGCGCAGTTCAGACTTTCAGATCAAAGGAATAGACCCTGGTACAAATTCAGTGCACACGCCAGAGACAGTTCAACATCATTCATGAAGGGTTCTAAAGTTTCTATGGCATTTCAGATATCATAAAGGGCATTCCAGCCCTGCTCAATATAGTAACCGGATATTTACATTTGTTTCAGCACAGACAGACTCCCAAAGGGATAGTAGAGGAAATCTGTAATTCACTCTCCCAAAAGTGGGACAATTTGGAGTTTTCAAGGCTGAAATCAGAAGATTTTATTTGGTAGCGTCAAAGGATATGAACAAAAGGCAGGTAAACAGCACAAGGTACCAATTGGGCTTGATCTGATTGAAAAACAGGTCAGGCTTGAGGGGCAGAATGGTCAACTCCTGCTCCTTTGTGGTGTGGATGTTGGATACCAAAGATTTAAAGAAAACAGGACTGGCTGAAAATTATATACTGTTCACTGAGATTCCCAACATGTGATGGATTGGTTAACTCTTGGTGACAGAGATACTGCTACCAACTGTCTGGAGCATGAATAGAGCAGCACATTGGCACAGTGATTAGCACTGCCGCCTCACAGCACCAGGGACCCGGGTTCAATTCCAGCCTCGGGTGACTGTGTGGAGTTTGAACTTTCTCCCCGTATCTGCGTGGGTTTCCTCCGGGTGATCCATTTTCCTCCCACAGTCCAAAGATGTGCAGCTTAGGTGGGTTAGCCATGATAAATTTTTCTTAATGCCCAGGGATGTGCAGGTTAGGTTATGGGATTACGGGGATAGGTAGCGGTAGATGCTTGTAACTGGGCGGAATGCTCATTCGAAGGGTTGGTGCAGACTCGATCGGCCAAATAGCCTCCTTCTGCACTGGAGGGTTTCTATGGATTCTATGGAATATTTGGAAAGGATCTTGTTTTTGCATAAGTTGTACTGCCGCAAGGACAAACAATCGGTCATCACTCATTCTTGGGTGAATAATTACAGTCCTGGAACTGCCCACAGAGTCATAACAAAGCAAAGACCAACACCTGCAGAAGGGAAGTGGCATGAAAGTTGACGAAATGCTGTGCATTTTAATTTTTGACTGAAACAATGTTGCCATCATTTAAAGAGTTTCCGCGACATTAATATTTCACCTCAGGGATGTGGCGAAGTCGGAACATTGTCGGAGGCAAATATTGCATCTGTAGAGAGGAGGAGGGTGAACATTTGACAGGTCATCTCTCCACAGAACACTGCCTAATAGTTTACACGCTTCCAACATTTTCTCTTTCCAGCGTGGAGTGCAATCTGTCTCAAAACCCCAAAATGGGAGAATTTGAATTTTGTTGCATTTGATGGGTTATTTCCTTTCAATTCCCCCGTCCACATAACCTGGAGGTGCAGAATATGTGCCCACTAGCAGTGAAAACAAAACACAAAACTACCACAAACTATATCTACTTAGATTTCACCAGTTAAATATAAGGATAAAGCACACTCAACACTTAGTGCAAATAAAATTGAATATTTTGGCATTTCTGTATTTAACCCTGCCAGCGTTTTTTTTAAATGTAGGCCTGTATATTTAATAATGTTTATTGTATTCTAAGCTCAAATGTCAGCAGTTGAACAATTGTCCTTTGAACAAAATTAAATCTTTGGAAAACACTGTAAACATTGCAAACCAATAGCAGATCTGTAATTATTAAACCTGCAAAGATGGATTTCACACTCTGTAATTCCATTAGATTGCATTTCCTGCCCACCAATTTTCAAGTGAAGTAAATCTAGTCAGAGTTTCTCTGGTTTCTGGCTAAGACTGTTTTGTAGACATGTCACAGAGCCCATGAGTGTGAACACACTCCATTGTATTAAGTTAGTTTGATTCAAAGCCGATTTTACATTTAAAGTACCCAATTCTTTTTTTTCCCCCAATTAAGGGGCAATTTAGCTACCCAATCCACCTACCCTGCACATGTTTTGGGTTGTGGGGGTGAGACCCACGCAGACATGGGGAGAATGTGCAAACTCCACACGGACAGTGACCCGGGATCAAACCCTGGTTTTGGAACAGCAAAGTTAAGCAAATAAATCAAATTTAGACCATCTTTAATTGCACTTCAATTCTGCCCAGTGACAGTCCAACTAATCAATAATTATTTTGCTGGAAAAAGTGGATTAGGTTCACTTGTCAAAAACATTTCAATTATTCCCCCTGTTCAACATGCGACGTAGATTCATTATAATCCTTTCCAAACAGTAGATATCTAAAATCTTAAGGGGCCATATGTGGTGTAGGCTATCACCGACTTAACTGTGGGAAACCGTCTAACTCTAAACTATGGTCCCTTTACAGAACAAAAAAAAGCAGGCAAACATGAATTATGCTTAATACGGCAATTAAGCTGTGAAACACACCACACTTCTCTCATTTTGTCCAACAAACCAAAGTATCCCTTTGGTCTTTCACATTTTTGAACCAGTTTTTACAATGTTTTTCCAGCTCATATTTCTGTCCTTTCGAAGTTTTTATTCCGTTTGCTTGATCTCTTTGCACACAATTCAATAAATCAGCCCAAACAAGCCCCAACAGACTGCATCCAACAGGTCTGACTGAAACTAATTAACAAGGAGAGCGTGCTTTAATAAATAGTTCACTGCCATACAGTTTCGCAAATAAGATGGCCACATTATAAGTTGCCAGTGCAATTCGACTTCTTGGAACAGATTTGTGTTGGGTAACCCTCAAGAGGCAAAACGCTTTCCCGCACAAAAGTGTAAAGAGAACCCAATACTGTCCACCCTACCCAAAAAGGAAATGTCTTTGTTCCACTATATGGACACATGTATTTTATTCCTGATCACAACTCCCCGGAATCAGAATACCCTCAACAACCGATTTGAACCGGGGGTTTCAAGCGGACATAAAGAACTGGAGAACAAACAAATTTTCAGGTAGGCCTCTCGCAGAGCACTGGGGGAGACAAGGATTGAAACTCGTCAAATCCAAATAAACCATTACGACACGAATTGCTTACTAGAATCAAATTAATAAAAGCTTACATGCTTAGGTGTACCAAAGGGTCAGCTGATGAATACAATTTTAGCGTATTGTACTCATGCTTTGGTCACCAAGGTGGATTCAAACCATGGAGAGAGTACGGAGAAAAGGTCAAGAGACTAATCCTGAACATCAAAAGACCGAGTTGTGAGAAGAGACTGGAGAAAGAAACCTGTTCTTTTTAAGCATGGAACGTCATTTGTCTTTATGCAGCTCATCCACCAGGAAGAACGTTGATTGATAATTCATGTTTCATGTTTGATCGGGGTGACTGGCAGGTGGATTACTGCAGAGCTACTCAGGCGGTCCCAGTTTGAAATCTGAATTAAGTCAGTTCGCGTGCTTCTCACTTCACTGTATTTTTGTGCTGCTTTTTGTCCTGAAGACATTGTCTCAGTCTGGGTTGGAGTTCTATATGTCTAATTCTCTCCCCGTCATTCCCATACAGTTGTTTTTTCCCCCCATATCTGACCATGGGCAGCAGCAACAAGCTGTTGAGCTCTGGGAGGAGGATATATACCAGCTGTATTACCATCCACCAGGTGTTGCTGGAGAGAAGCCAAGACCACACTCCCAATTCCGGAACCTCGAGGCTGTGAGAATAATTTTAACGCGCTTCCAACGCTTCCAACAGATCTGCGTTCTGAAGGGGTTCAATCAGTGGGCTAAATTTCCTCCTCAATATTTGCGTCCACCTTTTTCATTCAGAGACCTTAACAAAAATCAAACAGTTCAATGGAAATATGGATGGGATTGTTTTGCAGCAACACCTGGCTTGGCAATCAGGATGTCTAGTAGAAATTCACAGGAGTAGACGGAGAAAATATCTTTTTGCTGATCATTAACTACTCAAGCGGTTCAGTATTCCAGTTGCAGGGCACAAATTCAGTGAAGTTTTTCCATTCATCTTTATTTAATTTGGATTGCGGGGGAGGACTCAGCTTATCTACTCCGGCGCCAGGAATCCAAATTGTCACCTTGGGAACAAATCCCCACTCGAGTCAAATGGTTCTGGGTCGGACGTCTTCTCCGATTTATAAGTTCAGAATTCAGGACTGGTGCATCAGTTCTTTGTCAGAAATGCTGTGTTGCAAACTGAGTGCCTACTTTAAAAGGATGTTAAATATTCTGTGACACTTTTTGTTTGAAAGAGTCTGGTGTACTGGTCAACATTCTGCCCTCAACCAGCAGCAGCTAAAAACACAATTTCACAGTGATTTGTGGAATCTTGCTGTGCACATATTCAAAGCCCTGTCTGCCCATATATCACTCGATGCAAAAAATTTCAGATAGTCGACAAGTATAGGCCCAATGCGCGATGCTCTAATCTCAAGATGGCATAATTCGCTGGCGCACTCCTCCAAACAAAAGAGGAGCCAAGAGTACACTTGAAAGCATGGCACACACCCTCACCTCGTTTCAACTCAATTTAAACTAGCCCTTTCAACATGTTTGCTGACAGAATGCAACAGTGAGCACCAATCTTCCAATTCCTCTTCCCTTCTCCATAGAACCGTAGAAATGGCCATTTGGCCCATCATGCCTCAGGTAGAGTTTTCCGATTCAGTTCCACCCCCCCCCCCCCCCCCCCTGCTCTGTCCTCATAATTCTGCAAAGCTGTATCTCCAATTATTTATCCAATTCTCTTTCGAAAGCGATTATTGAATCCATTCCAGATCTGCTACAAGTCAGGCCTCTGAAATTTCACGGGTGATGGATGTGGAGATGATGAATGATATCAAAAGAAAATTGGATGGGGACTTGGGAGAAATAAACTTGTAGCGTTATGGAGATAGAGCGGGAGGAACGAGACTGAATATATTATTTTACAGAGAGCCAACATGGTCTCAGTGGGCCAAACGGCCTCCATAAAATTCGATAACCTACCATAGAATAAATATCGCCCCACTGTTAGATCTGCTACCTCTCCCTCAACTATTGAATATTAGAAAGACTGGATTTTAAATCATGAATTCCCCATATTACATACACCTTACAGCTCATCAGTAGTGTTAAAATCAATGATTGCTGGATTTGATTAATCAGGAATGAATCCACAGTAAAACAATTGTCAAGTATTGTACCTGAGGGCAGCACGGTGGCCTAGTGGTTAGCACAACCGCCTCGCGGCGCTGAGGTCCCAGGTTCGATCCCAGCTCTGGGTACTGTCCGTGTGGAGTTTGCACATTCTCCCCGTGTCTGCGTGGGTTTCGCCCCCACAACCCAAAAATGTGCAGAGTAGGAGGAGTGGCCATGCTAAATTGCCCCTTAATTGGAAAAAATAATTGGGTAATCTAAATTTATTTTAAAAAAGTATTGTACTTGGATTTTTAAACCAATTCATTAATTCTCAGGATGCCATAACGCACACCATGCACCACACAGATTGTAGTTTGTTCAAATGATCAAAGACATGATGAGACTGCGCGTTTACAGAATTAATCCTAGAACAGTTACAGTATGGGAAACTGTCAGCTCTGTGCATTAGTGAATCAGCTAGTTCCTCAACCCTCTAACGTCTCCCCTCGCCCTACAAGTCATCTCTCCTCAAAATAATATCCTCTTCCCTTTTGAAAGACCCGCTTGAATCTGCCTCCACCAAGCAAGTAGTAATGTTTCCAAAATTGCGTCGAGTTAGTTGATCTCAGTAGTGTTGGAAGCCCGTTAAAATTATCCTCACAGCCTCGAGGTTCCGGAATTGGGTGTGGTCTCGGCTTCTCTCCAACAACACCTGGTGGATGGTAATACAGCTGGTATATATCCTCCTCCCAGAGCTCAATAGCTTGTTGCTGCTGCCCAAGGTCAGATATGGGGGGAAAAAACAACCGTATGGGAATGACAGGGAGAGAATCAGACATATAGAACTCCAACCCAGAATGAGACAATGTCTTCAGGACAAAAAGCAGCACAAAAATACAGTGAAGTGAGAAGCACGCGAACTGACTAAATTCAGATTTCAAACTGGGACCGCCTGAGTAGCTCTGCAGTAATCCACCTGCCAGTCACCCCGATCAAACATGAAACATGAATTATCAATCAACGTTCATTTGTCTTTATGCAGCTCATCCACCAGGCTTAGAGTCAGAATACAAATCCCACCCGGCCCTTTCAAAATGCAGCTCTTGCGTGCATTTGCAAATAAAATGGATCATTTCATTAAAACATAAAATGTTAACTGTACTTGAGGCGACATAAAGCAGAACGCAGTCACTGTTGCCGGGTTATTAAACTTCGACTCTCGTCGACAAATGATGAAACACCTTGACATTAAAAGTGGGTTTTGAGACTTCTGTTCACAAACCATCGATTTGGGTAGCATTTTGGACTGCGCTCAGAGCATGACAGCATTATATAGGGCTGCAGGCCCCCTCCGCCCTTTGACACCCACAGCAAGCCACCATCAGCAACCCGAATGTACATTAATAGCCTTTTGGTGTTAATGTACTGACCTCCCGATATTTGTGCATTTCCCGAGGCCATTGCTGTTGCTTTGTGCCCACAACAGTCAAGCAGCTGACTGGTAACATTCAATAATGGCCCACCTAATAAGAATACAGTAGTAATCTTTATTAGTGTCACAAGTAGGCTTACATTAACACTGCAATGAAGTTACTGTGAAAATCCCCACTCAGTGCGAAAAGCCACACTCAGGCGCCTGTTTGTGTACGCAGGGGGAGAATTCAGAATGTCCAAATTACCTATCGGCACATCTTTGGGGACTTGTGGGAGGAAGTTTTTTTTAAAACTCTGCTTTATTTTCCCCTTTACAGTAACTCCCTAACACCAGAGCCTGACAGAATCGACAGGACATTTATGGAGTAACTTTTTATTTGGAATGTGATTCAGTGTTGAAGGTGTGCTTTCATGGAAGGAAATCTGCCACACATGCGGTGCCTGGCCTACACGAGACTCCGACCTGAGCCGCAAACCCTCACCTTTGGTTTCTTAAAGAAAAAAACAAATCCTAAGGTGGCATTAGGTTTCAGAGCCATATTGTGCTGATGACAGGTCATGACCTGAAGCATTAACTCTGTTTCTCTCCCCACAGATGCCGCCAGACATACATAGAACATACAGTGCAGAAGGAGGCCATTCGGCCCATCGAGTCTGCACCGACCCACTTAAGCCCTCACTTCCTCCCTACCCCCGGAACCCAATAACCCCTCCTAACTTTTTTGTGGACACGAAGGGCAATTTCAGCATGGCCAGTCCACCTAACCTGCACGTCTTTGGACTGTGGGAGGAAACCGGAGCACCTGGAGGTAACCCACGCAGACACGGGGAGAATGTGCAGACTCCGCACAGTGTCCCAGCGGGGAATCGAAGCTTGGACCCTGGCGCTGTGAAGCCACAGTGCTAGTCACTTGTGCTACAGTGCAGACCTGCTGAGTATTTCCAGTATCTGCTGATTTTGCCTCGGAGCAATAATACCAGCTCCGTCACGGCAGAATTAGTTGCCAGTGAATGACATGCTTGAAAAAAATAACATTTCCTCCTGACAGCCATCCCAACAGCCTGAATACACCTAACAAATTATACCCAAGAGCTCATCACAGATCAATTGGGAAGAGGACAAAAAATATATATTTTTTTAAATTTCAATATAGAGTGCCCAATTCTTGTTTCCAAATTGAGGGGCAATTTAGCGTGGACAATTCACCCACCCAGCACATCTTTTCGTTTTGTGGGAGTGAGACCCACACAGACTTGGGGAGAACGTGCAAACTCCACGCAGACAGTGACCCAGGGCCGGGATCGAACCGGGTCCTCGGCACTGTGAGGGCACCAGTGCTAACCACTGCGCCACCGTGCTGTCCCAACAAAAAAAATTTTAAAGGGCTGAACAGGATCTGAAAGTCAACATGGTAAGCTGAGAAAAAGAGACTTTGAAAAGGAATGGACCCTGAGAGATATTCAAAGGTTTAAGTGACCAACGTTTGCTTTCACTTATTGGACTCAAATTTAAGGAAATTCTTGCAATGTTTAACATTTCCGAGCAGTGTCTGCCACATAAATTCACATATATCATGAGGTGCAATCAAGTGGCTGCTCTTTTCCCTACATTCATTTAGCAACTTGTGATGGGCAGAAAATGCCACACTATGTCATAAATCAATACCGCAGGGGCTCTCAGTTATGCCGTGTGTACGGTGTAAGTGATCAACCTTCACACCCGCAACGTATCTAATTTGTTTTGCCCACACTCGAGAGGCAATGCCAGTGAAAATTTCCGTAACTTTGATATAAAAGGGAGAGGGAACATTACAGTGAATAGAATTCCACTTACACAGATACAAGGCTCACTATCAGTAGAAAGCGATTCAGCCTCTACAGTGACCATGAGATGTGGTGAGCGGAGAATTATTTCTACAGTTTCTGAGTCATATTTTCACGTCAAGGTTGCTACGCTGCTGATTTGGAGGGATTTTGTTTCTCCAACTTTTAACATGTTCAGTGGGCTACAGAAGCCATGTGAAACCTGATGCAAGGAAACCATTACGATAGCAGGGAATGCTTCACGCCGCTGAGGACTCGGGTTCAATAAGGGCCTCGGGGAGTTTGCACATTCTCCCCTTGTCTGCGTGGGTCTCACCCCCACAATCCAAAAAGATGTGCTGGGTAGGTGGATTGGCCATACTAAAGTGTCCATAATTGGAAAAAAAAATTGGATACTCTAAATTTATTTTTAAAGATTATGCGTTCAAGGGATTTGACATCTCTAGTAAGGTCAGCATGTGTTGCCCATCCTTCAACTGCCCTTCTGAAGGTAGCAATGATCCTTCTGAATACAAAAGAGTGGTTTGTAGGTCCATTTCAGAAAGCTGTAACAAGTCAACCACACTGACCGTGCGTTGCAGACACATATAGGCCAGACAGGGTAAGGATGGCAGATTTCCTTCCATAAAAAAACATAATTGAACCAGGTGGGTTTTTCAATGACAATCTGGTAGTCTCATGGGCATCATTACTGAGACGCCGAGGTCTCAGGTTTGATCCCGGCTCTGGGTCACTGTCCGTGTGGAGTTTGCACATTCTCCCCGTGTTTGTGTGGGTTTCGCCCCCACAGTCCAAAAATGTGCAGGTTAGGTGGATTGGCCATGCTAAATTGCCACTTAATAGGAAAAAATGGATTGGGTACTCTAAAAAACATTTTTTAAATCATTACTGAGACTAACTTTTAACCCCAGAGTTACTTAATTAATTGCATTGGAATTCCCAACCTGCTGTAGTGGGATTTGAGCTCCTGTCTCTAGGTTACTAATCCAGTGGTATAAGCAATATGGCCCAAATCTTCTGGTCTATGGATGTCGTCAGAGATCGGATCAACTTGTGAGATGTACATCGAAGCCCTCCAAAAGTCTTGATGGGCACACATATGTGGAAATTTCTGATGGGCTGATTTCCACTGCCTGGGACCTACCCTTGAACTCAGGACAGAGACTTAGGCCAGGTCCAACGGAATTATCCGCGTTCTTAACAAGGAAATGTTACACAGTTTAGTATCTGGTCTGTTTAGCCAGCACAACTAAGCATCGTAACTGTTCCTCCTCCAGTCAACACCCCAACCACCCGGCCAATCCCTACTCCGACCAGACCATCGACAACCCTCATCCAAACCTGACGAGACTGCACCCACCAATTCACTGAAAGACGTGGATCTTTAAATATCTGTCTGAATAGGACAATTACTGCCTAGGAGCCTGGCCCTCCTGTCTCATTTTTTGCCTCCAACGATCATCTCCGTGGATGGCTGCACTGAGCCTTCGACACTTTGGCTAGGACCAGAAGATATGATTGAAAACTCATAAACGGGTCAAAATCGCAGTGTGAGGAGAGAGTGTTTTCCATTTCACCCACATCTGCAAAAGAGCTTGCGTCAAAATACATTTCCACTGCCCAAGACCAGACTTAAATCAGTCAAATTTACTCAAATTTGTGACCTTTGGTGAAAGAAATATGAAGAAATAGATTTAAATTTAAAATCTGCAACACCCAGAGACAAGTGCAGTTTTCTCTATTAGGAATATTCAAACATGCTCAAAACACTTGGAGTGATACATTTCTTAACCCTGTTACTCCTCACTCTCACCAATTTTTAAAAATAAATTTAGAGTACCCAATTATTTTTTCCAATTAAGGGGCAATTTAGAGTGGCCAATCTACCTATGCTGCACATCTTTGGATTGTGGGGGTGAAACCCACGCAGACACGGGGAAAATGTGCAAACTCCACATGGACAGTGACCCAGGGCCGGGATTCGAACCCGGGTCCTCAGCGCCGTAGGCAACAATGCTAACACTCTCACCAATTTAACTAGTCATGTCCTTGGATGCAAAGGTTGAAAAGCAAGTTCCAATCTGCATTTGCTCTTTTAAATTTATTCCAGATCAATGAACACCATTTTAAGTCTTTTAACAACAGGAAAGAACTATTGATTTTAGTTCTGTGGCCGAGAAACTCTTGCGCATGATTAGTGTCCCAGTAAGAGGTAATTTCAGTAATTTCTGAACAAACATTTCCTCCTTTTAAAAAATTGCATTTTGGATAACTAATAATCCCGACATTTTTTTTAAAAAATGGATGAAGACTTGCTGCTGGCAACAAAGGATATGCACACTGCTACTGAGATGGAAATGAAAGGAATGATTGAGCCCTCTTGGACAAAACAAAGTTCTTGATCCGTTAGAAAAAGCGATTTGTGAAATTCGTGACTTGGCGCTGAAGCTTGAGAAATGGACACTTAATGCATGATGGTCGCTATCCTCCAGGGAACAACTGTGATTTCTCAATAATATCACTGGTACGGTCATGGAAGCACACAGCGGACATTGCTACGTGCTGTAATGTATGCCATGATACAGATTTATATTAAATTTCTTCAATGCAATGATCACTTAAACCCTCCAGGTTTTAAGTTTAGGCAGCAACTAATAACTTGCTTTTCTTTCATTCAGCTCAAGGTCTTTCTTTCGATTGGAATCGTGACAAGACGCCCTGACACTCAATGAGAACTAGATGGAAGCAATAATGACAGAGAGACAATTTTTTCAAACAATAATCTAGCGAACATTTGCGAGTAGTTTTCTTAGTCAACATTAGTAAGTTGTGCGGCTAACACTAAATTAAAAGAATCAACTTGCCATTAAAAACATATTCCGATTGTATTGCGCAGCCTTGATTTAGGTAGATGGATAAATTGAGGACAAAACAATCTAGGTAACAACTTGCATTTTATATAGCACCTTTAACAGAGTAAAATGTTTCAAATTAGGATTAGCAGGCAAAGTATTACTCCCGAGCCATATGAGGAAGTATTGAGAGGATGATCAAAAGCTGGAAGACTGAACTTTTTTTTCATAAATTTAGAGAACCCAATTAATTTTTTCCAATTAAGGGGCAATTTAGCATGACCAATCCACCTACCCTGAACATCTTTGGGTTGTGGGGGTGGAACCGATGCAAACACGGGGAGAATGTGCAAACTCCACACGGACAGTGACCCAGAGCCAGGATCGAGCCTGGGACCTCGACGCCGTGAGACAGCAGTGCGAACCACTGTGCCACCATGCTGCCCTGGCTTGTCTTAAAAGAGGAGAGAGATGTGGTTGGACGTAAAGGTTCTGGGAGGGAATTTCAGTGATGTGAATCGAGACTGTTGAAGGCAAAGCCACCCAAGGTAGGGCAAAGGAAAATCAGTAACGGTCAAAAGAAACCAGTCTCGGACAATGAGCACAGGGGTGATGATGAGAGACGGAATACCATTCTTGGATGGGTGCAAGTTTTCATAGACTGGCAGATTGGCCAGGAGAGCACTGATATAATCCAGCCTGACATGGAGGCTTTCTGCAGAAGGTGAGACGAGGCAGGAGAGGAGAGGAGTGGAGTGATATGACTGAGGCGGATGTAGGCAGTCTTGGTGATGGGGAGAACAGGACTTCAGAAGGTCAGCTCAAGATAACATGGGGCTCTGAGAGGGTGCAAAGATTGCGGCCAGTTTGGTTCAGTCTCAAACAGTGGCCAGGGCAGGGATTGGAATCGGTGGTTATGAATGGGGTTTGAGATGGGGAGCAATGAAAATGGCTTTGACCTTCCTGATATCCAATTGTAGGAAACTTATGGTCGTGGAATACTTTATGTCTGACAAGCACCACAACAAAATTCAAGGCAGGGAGGGTAGAGACAAGTGGTGATGAGGTAACCAGGAGTTAGCTTCAATAAGGCATTCAACGAGAAAGTAATTTATTTTAATGATGACTAATCCATGTCAATTAAGTTAATGGAACATACAGAGCTATTGAAACAGAATATGGGGTTGGCACCATCCGAACAAACCAGCTTGTGAGTCTTGAATTCCACATCCGTCAGCCTTGAGAATTTCTACAGCAGATTCAATGTTCTCAACAACACCACCTCCAAGCAATTAAGCCTGCTTCATTGTATTTAAAACTTGCATAGAATTTCTAATGCATCAATTACTGCTGGATTATTAGCACTGCTTGCATACTAGGGACTACATGATAACGATCAGAATATTTGATCAAAATGATAGATTGTCAGTATATGTTTCTAACTCTACATGACTTGGTAGCCTGTTTTAGAACAGTGTGCAGTGGTCTCCTATTTTAAGGAAGGATATACTTCATGTGGCAGCAGTTCAGAGAAGTCTGTTAGTGTGATCTCTGAGATGAAGGGGGTCTCTTATGAGGAATGGTTAAGCAGCTGTTTGTGGAGTTTAGAGCCGCACCCATTTTCGGGTGCAGTGCACCCCCGCCGGTAGCAAGATCCTCCATCCCGGCAGCTGGCCAATGGGTTTCCCATTGCAGGCAACTCCACGCCATCGGGTGTGAGCACACTGCCGGCAAAACGTAGGATCCCGCCCAAGAGGTCTCCCATGCAAGACAGAAATGAGGAGTTTCTTCCTAAAGAGGGTCATTACTATTCCCTTCCACAGATCATGGTGAAGGGTGGGTCATGGAATATATTCAAGGCTGAGTTGGACAGATTTTTGGTGGACAAGGGATTCAGTTGGGAAAACAGGAGTTGATACCACAACCAATTCAGCCGTGATCATATTGCATGGTGAAGCAGGTTTGGTGGGCTGAATGGCCTACTCTTGCTCCTCTTACGATCTTATGTTCTCAACTTAGTTGAGTACGGAAGCTTTCCCCTCGGGCCCAAAAGGAATTTCCATCCTTTGGATGATATTGAAATAAAATCCCACCTGCCCTCTTTTTCTTGCTCTAAACATTTGAGAAGTCCCACTGTGTTGACCAAAGGAAATTTGTTCTTTTAGCTATCGAGACTGATATTTATCCCTCAACTAACATCAATAGTATTAGATCACAGTATTCAGTTATCAGCACACTGCTGTCTGTGGGATCTTGCTGTGCCCGCTTCCTACAATGCAAACGTCACTACACTCCATAAAAGTACATCACTGCTGCAGAGAATTCTGAGAATTCATGTAGATGAAAGTGTAACAAACACTAAAACTTGCAGGATCAATTTTCTCAGTAAGAGAAGTGCTCTAGCTAAAACCTTCAATGCTTGTAGCCAAGTCTGGATATCTGGCTCAGGCAAGGTGCCTTCTAAAGACAAAAAATTATCGGCTGTGTCACATTCAAGGTTATTATTCCCTTCTGAAGAAGCAAAGTCCACCAGGACATCACATCACGAGATCAGGAATATCAGCACAGGCAATGATTCCTAGACTGGAGATCGATACTTTTGAAGTATTTTGAAGACTTTGAAGTTACATATTTCTAAGTCAGCATCGAGCAAACATTTATCCAAGGAAAGATTTAAACCTTAAGCCAGTGATAGGCAACCTATAGCCTGGGGGCCACTTGTGGCCCATTTGAGTTCTGAGTGAAACCCACGACACATTGGGCGGGATTCTCCGACCCCCCGTCGGGTCGGAAAATCGCCCGGGGCCGGCGTCAATCACACCCCCGCCGTGTCCCGAATTCGCCACCCCACCGAGATTCAGCGGGGGCGGGAATCGCGCTGCGTCGGTCGGCGGGCCTCCCGCAGCAATTCTCCGGCCCGCGATAGGCCGAAGTCCCGCCGCTGACTAGCCTCTCCCGCCGGCATGGATTTAACCACCTCTCTTACTGGCGAGATTGGCGGCGAGGGTGGGCGCCAGGGTCCTGGGGGGGGGGGGGGGGGGGGGGGGGCGCGGGGCGATCTGACCCCAGGGGGTACCCCCACGGTGGCATTACCCACCGATCGGCGGGCGGGCCTGTGCCGTGGGGACTCTTTTTCTTCCGTCTTCGTCATGGTCTTCACCATGGCGGAGGCAGAAGAGACCCCCTCCGCTGTGCATGTGCCAGTATGACGTCAGCAGCCGCTGACGCTTCGGTGCATGCGCGGACTTACGCCGGCCAGCGAAGTCCTTTTGTCCCCGGCTGGCATGGCGCCAAAGGCCGTTCACGCCAGCCGGCGGAGTGGGAACCACTCCGGCGGGGGCCTAGCCCCTCAATGTGAGAGCTTGGCCCCTAAAGGTGTGGAGACTTCCGCACCTTTGCGGCGGCCCGACGTCGGAGTGGTTCACGCCACTCCAACACGCCAGGACCCCCCCCTCCCCACCGGGTAGGGGAGAATCCCAGCCATTTTGTTGACGGCTGCCCACGCAAAACGGTTGCCACGTTCCACTAATTTCCATCCACATAATTTTTGCCTCTCGTGCTATATTTCTTTGTTGCCGCAAAGAAAAAAGATATGGGGGGTACCCACATTATGGATTTTTGTAAAACAGGATCAGAGGCTTATTAAGGGCGTCGCTCATACAGTCAAGATGGCAATCTTACCAATGCCCATGCAAACACTCTGCTGACGATACTACACACCACATGGTGCATAATCAGCGAGAATGCATTCCCAAATACATAACACCTACCTGTATAGCTGAAATGATACACAGGCTAAGCAAGGGCAAGTGAAGTGAGGCGCAGGCTGATTGCACACATCGCTGACTGCGAGAACCATGCATTCCCTCTCCATCCAAAATGTGAACATTTATTTTGATAATTTGAGGTTGAGGATAGTTCTATTAATGTATAAATGATTGAGTAATTTCTATAACTCTTTAAGAAATATTCGGCAAGCAGCAAACGTGTTTCATCTGATTCATGGGATCATGGTTAATGAACAAGCCTGATTTCAATCTTGCAGCCCACTGAGATGAGGGAGGGTCACTCATGCAGCCCACTCACTAGCCTAGGCTGCCCATCACTTATTTAGTTAATGATTTCCCCATTAACTAAAATAGTGAAAGAACCAGGCAAGTTGGCTAACAAATGAAGAAAGTTATTAACTGGAAGTGAACAATTTCCAGCTTTTTAAATTGAATGTAAATTATAAAGAAACAACACTTGTGCTCACGATTTTAAGAAATCGATGACTGTGGTGTCTATATTGGTGCTGGAATGGGCAGCACGCACACAACAATCTAGCCCAAAAGACCTTCTGACCATGCATCTGTTATTGTTAAGCCATCAGAGCGAGAGGATTAACTGCAGGGTCTGTGCAACATGTGGGCTCAAGAACCTACAGAAATAACTTGCACAAGTTTGGAGCCACTTCATCTGGAAACAACTCTCTCCCCTCCTCCAAAACATTCTTCAAAATAAACACCTATTTTGAAGCTTTTAACCATCTGTCCTAAAGTCTCACAAGAACAGGAGGAGGTCCATTTAGTCCCTTAAAACGTTTCTGTTATTCAGTGAGATAATTGCTGATCAGTGACCTAACCTCATATATGCCTTTACTCTGAATACCTTAGATTTTTTGTGAAACCTATCAATTGTAGATTTACAATTTAAAAAGTGCCTAGCCTGACTCACTCCGAAGGCCAATATATATTCCCAACAGCTCCCAGTACCCCTCACAATACTCCAGGTGTGCTTGGCTAACCATGGCATTACTTCAATTCACCATGAATTCTGGTCCAACATTCCAGGAACATTATTTTCTGAGCCTGTCCATGATATTTTAACGAACTGTGTACACCGTTCCCAAGTGGACTGTTTCTAGCTATTCACCATCTAGAATTATCCAGTTTTACCCTTTGAAGGTCCAAACTGGAGGACCTCACATCTGTCTACATTTAAATTCACATGCCAGTTTTGTCCACATGTTTAATATTTCTTCATACGGCCCGCTGTCAAATTTTTGCTTGACAAGGTTTCCATAAATTGCCTTGAAAGGTTGTAATACGGGCGCCATATAAACGCAAGGGATGTTGGCGTAAGGGCGTCATCTAAATGCAAGGGAGGTTGGAGTAAGGCCACCATATTAACGCAAGGGAGGTTATCACAAGGGCGCCATACAAACGCAAGTTGTTGCTCAGTAGTTACACTGAAAATCTAATAACCTTACTGGCAGAATCTAAACAAGTCTCATTAGCGCATTCCCTGGCACAATAACAACCAGCTTTTTATTGCTCTAAATATTTAAATAATAAAGGAATATAAATAAGGCTTTAATAGAATACAGCAATGTGAATGGCTCATCTATGGTTGACACTATGCTCATTAAAGGTGCACCGGGCCCATTACATCACAGTCAACATTCTACACGGTCAGATCACAACAGTGAGAGAAGGCGTTGTTCTTTGTCGTTGGAAAGAATGAAACTTTGCCATAACTTGTTGCAGTTTCACTGTTACTGTGAACTTGGTCAGTTTGACTCTGTTGGTAGGGCACCCGGGAACACAAGGTTGAAGTGCCAAGGCCGTTTCTGGACCCCCATACCATCTAGTCAGTACCTGGAACGTGCTGCATAAGTGGAAGCACCAGTTGAGTTGACGGATTAATTAGAGACCTATGTGCCTGTTGCAATTGTTCAGATGGACATGGAAATAATGCTGATATCCAGCCAATATTTCTTCCTCAGCCAATGCCAGCAGAAAAAGCTCAACAAAGCCATTCACCTCATGGCTGGTAGGGCATTCTTATAGCCAAAATGTCAGCCGCTTTTTTGCACATGACAGTAACTACACACAGATTCACTGGATGCGCAAACCCTGCGACACACTGTCAGGGCTGGTTTAGCTCACTTGGCTGGACAGCTGGTTCATTGATGCAGAGTAAGGCCAATAGTGTGGGTTCAATTCCCATACCAGCTGTGGCTATTCATGAAGGCTCAACCTTGCTTGATGGATGGTGATCCTCAGGTTAAATCACCACCAGTCAGCTCTCCTCCTAAAAGCAGCCTACAGTCATCTGGGACTATGGCAACTTTAGCTTCAGATGAATTTGGTTCTTTATAGACTCCACAATGGGCTAACTCTTGTCATACAATATTGGTAAACTCTAACTTCATTTGCAACAAGAATCATGTCTCCGCCTGGAGAGGAAGCTGGTGAGGAAACCAAGTTGGGAAAAGAAGCAAAACAAAAAGAAAGAAAGTAGCAAAATGAAGTCCTGAGATTGGCTACCACCATTACACTTCTTCAGAGATCTCAACAACAACATGAAGACAGCAAAAAAAAATCTCTGGTTTGGAGTAGAGTTTGCCAATATTGTGCAACTTGTACACCAACAGCTTTAAATTTTTTGAAATGGTGGTGACATTTGTGGAATGGTCATCTCCAAGTACTGGTCATTAATCAAACGTCCTCAGGAGAAGACAGTAGACTGTCCATTGTTCGAGAAAGAAAGCACTTTTATCGTCAATAGTCAAGGATGCAATGACCATGGAGTATTCTTGTGTCCGCCGCTTCATGATTCATACAGACTAGGATGTGACAAGATCCTTTTAGTTGGGTTTATCAAAGGGAATCCACATTGCAGTGTTAAAGACAAACCTTTTATTGTGTGACTCACACTGCTTTCCATTTAGCTTCTGTGACTCTCTCCCCCCCCCCCCCCCCCCCCACACACACACACAGTTCAGCTTGCACTCAGTTACCTAGCACTATGTTGCTATGGCATCTGCTCTAGGTGATGCAATTGTCAGTTCACTGCCCGATATTTCCCCTATTTTGTCTTTGTGAATAAGAAAGTTTTTTTAAAAAACAGGAGTGGTGGGATCTACTTTTGGGATGAAGGACTACAACTGGGTCATGACCAAACAAGAGGTATAATTAACACAAAATTGCAGTGTACACCTGCGGCGAAACCATCGTTAGTAACCGAGAAAGGGCCAAAATCATTAAAATTTCCTCTTAGACTGCAGCGATAATTCCATCAGCACAGGACAGAACTCCCTCTCTCAAAACACAAATTATTAAATGGATTTTAAAATCTATGTTAAAAGTGAAACATTTAACCATTCCCACTGAACAAAAGCAAAATGCAAGTTCATCACTGAGATGAAATTGTATTTAGGAACATCCAAAGTCCTCCCATTTGCTGCAGATTCCCCCCCCCCCCCCCCCCCCCCCCAACCCCCCAAAAAGTCACTTGAATAAATAGAATGCTTCTTGCGACTCTAGTTTGCTCTCCAACACCGGTAACGTGTTCAACAGTGACACTGCTGGTCAGTCACGGAACTGAAGAATCCAAGCATTTTGAGGTTCTGACCAGTGGTGTCACTCTTGGGTAGATTTAGCTCGGTGAAGCAGCAGAAATGTCTGAAATAAACGACAGAAATAATCCCTATGATTCTCTGCTGTTAAAAAGACCGTTTTGAACTGAGCAAGCAGCACTGTTGCCTCACAATGCCAGGGACCTGGGTTCACTTCCGGCCTTGCATCACTGTCTGCGTGGGGTTTGCGCGTTCTCTCTACGTCTGTGTGGATTTGCTCCGGATGCTCTGGTTTCCTCTCAGTCCAGGGATGTGCAAATTCGGTTACGAGGATAGGGCGGGGTGAATGGGGGAGTGGACATTGGTAGGGTGCTCTTTTGAGGGTTGGTGCAGACTTGGTGGGCCGAATGGCCTCTTTCTGCACTGGAGGGATTCTATAATACCTCATCATCACCACCACAAGTGATGTTATTCAGCAGTTACTGATAGGGTTAACTCTAGTATTTTAACTGTGAGATCTATTGTTTTTTTCGGCACACGGGTTCATGTTATTTGAGAATGCTAGAAAATTGGTGCATGGAAGGTAGCCTGATGGCGTATGCTTTGATAAAATTACTGGAGTGCTGGAGTCTAGAAAACTGGGCTCCAAATTAGCCCTGACATATTGTTTTTAACCATTTCACTACAGAAAATGCAAGCCAACAGCACAATGCATAATGAGCTACAAGCTAGGAAAAATACGGAGGGGAAGGAGGGAGAAAAGCAAGACAGGCAAAAAAGGGAGAAAGAGGAAAAAACAATGGGTGGGAAAGAGAAAAAAAAACACACAATCCCCAATTGATAAGATCCCTCCCACCCGGCTTACTCACTCTTTCAACTTCTTCCATCGGGCAGGAGATACAGAAGTCTAAGAACACGCACGAACAGACTCAAAAACAACTTCTTCCCCACCGTCACCAGACTCCTAAATGACCTACTTATTGACTGACCTCATTAACACTACACCCTGTATGCTTCATCGATGCCAGTGCTTATGTAGTTACATTGTATATCTTGTGTTGCCCTATTATGTATTTTCTTTTATTCCCTTTTCTTCCCATGTACTTAATGATCTGTTGAGCTGCTTGCAGAAAAATACTTTTCACTGTACCTCGGTACACGTGACAATAAACAAATCCAACCCAATCCAATTTGTCCTTTTGATCTGTTTAGAGCATGTGGTTATTGCTTAATCAGTAAGCTACGACTGGATTCGCCACCAAGATGTCCATCTTTATAGGAACGCATTGGGGCAACACAAACTCCATTCGGCCACTCGATTTTCTTTCCCTATAATGTTCTCACATATGCCAACCAAGATCAGGAATTCAGAGTGGGGAGTCAATGCTTTGAATCTGCCTCGGTCTACATCAGAGCAACATACACTCAAGCACTGTTGTGGCTTTGAATACAATAAGCTCAGCTAATTGATAACAACTCAAATTTAATGCTGCATTAGAAAGTAAACCTGGGACTAAATTATTATATCACATTTTATCAGTGATGCGAACAATGACTCTCACAGCAGTTGTCTCCCACTTCAATAAACTCTGCAAGGGTGCTACCAAACCTCATACTCTCTCCACTCCTGTTAACGTCTTCAGATACATTTGGAAAAGTTCATCAAAATGGAAGCCTAAATTTTTCAATAATCAGATGTTAAATACTTTTAAAATTGTTTTCGTAACATTGTCTAAATCCACAGAATCATAGAATTCCGACAGTGCAGAAAGAGGCCCAGTGACTCCAAACCGACCCTGTGATAGAGCACCATACCTAGGCCCACTCCTCTCACCCTATCCCCATAACCCCACCTAACCTACACTTTTGTTTTGTCGCTAATTATTTTTCTTTTTCTAATTAAGGGGCAATTTAGCGTGGCCAATCCACCTAACCACCACATCTTTGGGTTGTGGGGGGTGAAACCCACGCAGACACGGGGAGAATGTGCAAACTCCACACGGACATTGACCCAGGGCTGAGATTCGAACCCGGGTCCTCAGCGCCGCAGTCCCAGTGCTAACCACTGCGCCACATGCCGCACAACCTACACATACTTGGACATTAAAGGACAGTTTTAACATGGCCAATCCACCTAACCAGCACACCTTCGGACTGTGGAGGAAACCGGAGCACCCGGAGGAAACCCTCGCAGACATGGAGAGAATGTGCAGACGCCATACAGACAGCCATCCAAGGCCAGCGTTGAACCAGGGCCCCTGGTGCTGTGAGGCAGCAGTGCTAACCACTGTGCTGCCATATGAACCAGCTATAAAGTAGTCTTGCAGGATCTACAGGTAATCTAAATGTTGAATACAAGGGAGGACAATTTAACTTCGGTGACCCAGATTAGTTCGCCAACAAGAGACTGACTAGGGAACTCTGTGCTCAGCAGGTTTACCCTGCCAGCATAGAGCAGTGCAACCCTGGTTAAATTCCCCCAGTCTGACCTCAAGAAGGGTGACCGCAGGATGATTAGAATGGCCATTCCAACCACTGCTGCTGCATTGGGGAGGGTGGTGGTTTGGTATTTAGGCTGTTGTAGAGGAAAAGTATAGACAACAATAAGATCAACAACAACCATGCCTACTGTTATTCACCATCCACCACCAGACTTTGAACAGCTGTCATTCAGCATGGTGTCAGGCACTGGTGGATAATGCAATGCATAATAACATTTCAAAACAGCAGCTTGTTCTGAAGGGAACAAAAATCGAACGGAAAAGCTTTCCCTTTCAGCAGAATTAGCTGAACAGGACTTACAGGAAAAATAATTGCGGTAATTTACTTGCAAAAGTGTTTATTTTTAATGGTAATTTGTGTCATTTGCTCTTTTAACAATAAATGTAATATATAAACGTGCATTACCTCCACTAAAAAGAGAGAACATAACATTGATGTCTCACTATAACATGTTCCCTTTCTTCCAGTGATCATTACAAAAACAGCAATACACAAATTTCACCCCATAGCCATGCTTTAAATTACAGTTTATGGTCATTTCCTTAAAGTTCTGCAATGGGCACGACGATAGGAATCCACAAGGTTTTGTGGCGCAGTGCATGCTGTCCCAGTCTCGGAGTCAGAAACTGTAGATAAGAGTCCCATTCCCAAACATGATGGCCTCGAATCACAACATGACCAAACAGGTTGAGCATCAACCTGCAAAACCTTCCAACACACACAAATGGCAGGCGGCAAGAATGGGAGAGATTCCGAGTCAGCCACGCATTGGAAAGAATGTTGGCGCCCCGACCATCGCTATCCAAAGTTCCAAGCTACAATGTGCATGTTGCTACACGAGGTGAACGGTAACATGTCACCATCACAGGAATTCTCAGGTTGTTGTTACAGGCAGCCAATTCTAAGTGTCCTTAAAAAAAATACAAGTCCAGTGTTTTTTTTAAATTCTCTTGTTTATGCAATCTCATGAAGAATTTCTTTCACTGGTTTTGTTTGCTGTACCTGTGAAAGACAGATTGCTTCATGTTGGAAAATCTGAAATAGGGGTGGGGAGGTGGGAGAGAGAGACCAAAGCCCATATTCTTCAATATGATAAGACACAAGATTTGAAATTTGTATCCTTGGTCATATGTAACTGATCACTCCGCCCCTCCCCCGCTTCCATTCTGCATGGCCTTGGGCTAGAGCAGAGGGGAAAGAACTGCTTTCTCTTCCACACCAGCCCCCCCCCCCCCCCCCCCCCCCGGCCGCGCACACAAATCATACGTTGAGCACAAAAAAAGATTCATTATATAAGACATGGATGCACGGGTATCACTTTTCTCCGCAGACTAAACTTAGAACAGATTTCCCAACACTCGTTGGAATGCATCAAGAATGAAATATGGCAGTTTGGAATTGTAAGCCCCCTCCTTGAAAACAAGAGTTCACTGCATGTTTTTTTTTTACATTTCAGTCCATTGCCAGCTTTACCCTGGCAACTGCCTTGCTGCCAAATGATTAATTTTGGAAGATTTTTCTTTCACATTTTGAAATTGAAATTTCTAAATTATCGAAAGCCGTTTTAAGATCAAGGTAACTATAAAGTATCTCTTATTTCACAACATGATACTGACCAGTCACAGTGTTTAATTTGTTTCTCTGAAGTGCTGTTAACTTCCAATGTTACCAATCCCTTGAAACTTAGACTCAAATGAAACTTCACTCACAGCATACATTCTCACACCGAATGCCTCCTTTCCTGCTGTGCACAGTTCTACAGGTGTTGACAGCCCTCTGATACTGGGCTCAATTGACAACTCGTTGTTTAACAATCACAAGAACCGGTATGAGTTATCAACATTAGGAGTGGGATCAGTTTAACTAATTGCCAGGACATGAGCATGTAAAGATCCAGGAATATCAACTTTGGAGGGCACAAAAAAAGCAAATCGTGAGGGCCACACTTAGCCTGGAGGAGAATTTGAAGGGGTTTATGCAAATTACACCTAGAATTCATGCAACTTTATCTTCAACAAATGAGAATTTCATCTGAGTTGCGCCATGTAAGTAGGACTGGGTTTCACTGCTCACTTGATTTTTCATTTTACTTTATAACAAGTATGCAACAATTCTGTCAATTAAAATTATTTCAATTTTCTATTCACTTACAGCAAGCATCTGCACAATAAAACACTGAAGGAATCTCTAGTCAATGGCTACAATTTAATTTGCTGTAATTGAGATAGAACAGCAATTAATTTTCTGTGATCCAAAAAAAACCCATTTAATTTATTGCTTTGACAGTTTAAATGAAGAAACAGATTATAGAATTCACAAAAGTAAATAAAGCAGAGATATAACGATGGGACTCCAGGACTTGAGCACAAAATTCCAGGCTGACACTCCAGTCCAGTACCCAGGAAGTGCTGCATTGTCAAAGGTGTGTCGGTTTACAGGCGAGATGGAAAATAGAGGCCCCATTCACCCTCTCAGGTGGGCGAAAAGGATTCCCGGTCAGGGAAAGCATTTTTTTGTGGGCAGTACCGTAGCACAGTCGTTAGCACTGTTGTTTCACAGCGCTTGGGTCCCAGGTTCGGTTCCCACTTGGGTCGCTGTCTGTGCGGAGTCTGCGCGTTCTCCCCGTGTGGGCTTCCTCCTA
The DNA here is from genome assembly GCF_902713615.1 of Scyliorhinus canicula. Lineage (NCBI taxonomy): Eukaryota > Metazoa > Chordata > Chondrichthyes > Carcharhiniformes > Scyliorhinidae > Scyliorhinus > Scyliorhinus canicula. The sequence goes on along the minus strand of NC_052164.1, from coordinate 91,653,575 downwards.
GTGCTCCGGTTTCCTCCCACAAGTCCCGAAAGACGTGCTTGTTAGGTGAATTGGACATTTTGGATATTCCCTCTGTGTACCCGAACAGGCGCCCGAGTGTGGCGACTAGGGGCTTTTCACAGTAGTTTCATTGCAGTGCTAATGTAAGCCTACTTGTGACAATGACAGAGATTGTTATTGTCATAAGTTACGATTTGGAAGAGGAACATGGCAGACAACCACAGGATTCATCCCACAATTCCAAAACAGGTTTATCAGATCATTGTCACATTGTTGCCTGTGGGACGCGAGTTAGCTGCTGCATTTTAACAATGACAACACTTCAAAAAAAAGTATTTCATTAGCTGTAAAGCACTTTGACATTGGTGAAAAGCAATGCCGATAAAAATTCAAGTTGGTGGTCACCAGTGCAAAGTTCATTGAAACAGCTCACCATCGTCTTACACCAGAGATACCACCTTTTTGGTTAGCAAGGGAATTGATGCGAATCTGACGAAACACGTGAATCAAAATTTGAGTGACGTGGAATGTACGGGCACCAAACAAATTTTACCTGGAGACAGTTTGAAATGATGAGTATTTTAAATATTTAAAGGGGTCCACTTCAACTGCCAAAAACTGCAATGGAGGGCAGCACAGTGGCGCAGTGGTCAGCAATGCTGCCTCACAGCGCCGAGGAGCCAGGTTCGATCCCGGGTCACTGTCCATGTGGAGTTTGCACATTCTCCCCATGTCTGCGTGGCTCTCGCCCCCACAACCCAAAAGATGTACAGGGTCGGTGAATTGGTCACACGAGATACCCCTTAATTGGATAAAAACATTGTGCACTCTAAATTTATTTTTTTTAAAAGAAACTGAAATTGAAATGGTGAAGTTAATAAACGCCGGAGAAAATGATCTCAAGGTACTTATTTGTAGTTCATGAAAAGACTAGATCTAAATGGAATAGGATTCCCTGCCTTAAACTATGAGGCACCTGACATCTCTGCAGGTCATGTATTATGGAAGTTTTCAAAGCACCAGGAATACGACGTGACAATTGAGGAACATTGTTGTTCCTTCGCCATACACAGCACAGCATGCGTAGAATCAATTGTGCAGGTGTGCAAGGATACATAACATACTGTTTCATGATCTGCAACTCTGTTCTCCCTTGCTGTCCCCTAACCAACATATACAGCTCAGCCAAGAGAGTAGTTATCAACTGTAATCCATGTATCAATCAGTTGAAATTCACGGTTAATTTCAATGAAACAGTGAATCTCAAAGTAGCAAGAAACATACATCTGTCACAATTTCAGCACAAGAAGCAATGCTCAGCTGAATACTTATCAATACCAACTACCATGGCAGTTGTGTTCCAACAATTAAAAGGCTCAAAACTGCAATCTGTGCGAGTTGCACGAAAATGGGCTTTTGCCCACCTCAGCCAAGCCTCCACGACCATTGCTCTTCCTCACCCACCCCTGCACTGAAATAACCCAACATTACCCAGCCACACATGTGCCATCTTTTACACAACATTAACCATGAAACGTGTGCAGTTGCACCCAGCAGATTGACCATTGAAGACAAATGCACTTACGCCACGAACTGGTTGCAGTGTTTTGGTACACAACGGGCGAGATTCTCCCAAAACGGGAGAAATCGTAAAGCTGGCGTAAAACCCGGGCGGGTTTTACGGCAGCGCGCCCCTTCCCGACCGGGGACCGATTCTGGTCCCCGGTCGGGGCTAGCAGCCCGACGCCGTAGGCTCCGGCAAGACGGGCTTAACGAAAATCGTTAAGCCCGCTTGCCGGAGTTAGCGCCGGCTGACGCGTCATATGACGTCAGCCGCGCATGCGCAGTTTGGAAGACTCCAACCCGCGCATGCGCGGGTGACGTCATCGCGTTTTTGCGTGAAACCCACGCATGCGCGGGCCGGGTTGCCCCTCAGCCGCCCCGCGAATGGATACTGCGGGGCGGCGGAAGGACAAGTAGTGCGCAGGCATCGGGCCCGCTGCACCGATCGCGGGCCCATGGCACCGATTGGCACGGCCGTGCCAAGGGTGCCATGGTTATTAATAGCGAGTTAGTCACGCCGTTTTTACGAACGGCAAGACCAGGTGTGTTTGCCGTTCGTAAAAACGGCGTAAAGGGCTGGGACTTCGGCCCATCTAACAGCTGAGAATCGCTGCCGGCCGTAAAAAAACGGCGGCAGCGATTCGGGTCGGGACTTCGGCGGGGGGGGGGGGGGAGAATAGCGGGAGGACGGCAAAAATGTCGGGAAGGCCCTCCCGCTATTCTCCCACCCGTCGTGGGGGGCGGAGAATTTCGCCCAACGTGTGGCAAGTTCACATGTGGAAGTTTGTTTTCAAAAAACAACTCACGCCTGCTGCACAACTATTAGAATTTCTAAACTGTGTAGTCAAAGGTCGAGAAACGATTAGATCAGAGTAGGCAACGAAACAAGTTAAACATTTAAAAACAAAACAGGAATTTCTGCTCCCTCATAAAGACATTTGCCATCAGCATGAGCACGCAACTGTGGAAGTTAGCAGTAGCAGGCCTGTTAGCAGCGGTTTCAGGCCTGCGAGCTCTTTTTCTGTAAAACTGCAAATGCCAACAAATGGACAGTAGCATTAAATCAAAGTTGTGAGCTTCTATTAATAGATGAATAGCAACTGCTAGAATCAAAGCTAAAAATTGTCACCTCTAAAACCAAGAGGATGAAATAAGCTTCCGGGCTTGCATTACACAGCAAGCTGAATAAACCCAGGAAAAACTGCTGAAACCATTAATTTCTGCTCTGAAGGGAGCCCCGCACTTAGGACTTCATTACTCCTGGAAACAGAATTTTGACTGAATTACATGGTCTTCATTAACATTACATCAAAACAGTCACGTGCATATAACAATACATTGTTAGACCCTCTCCTGCCACCCCACTGCCCTCAAAATCTCTGGATACATTGGGCAAGCAGCCATGCTAAGCATATCTAAATGCCATAGAAGGCCACGTACTGTACAAGTAGGAATAATAAATCCATTTGAAAATTAGTTGGGGGAGGGGGGATGGAAAGTACTAATTTGATATGGGACATGTCATTTTCTACTACTATTAACACACAGCTAGCATTTTTTGTCCGGATATGCTAACGCATAATTGTGGCTTTCTGGCCGAACCATTGCTCTACAATTTAAAATGGATTGCAGGGACTACCATCAGTGTGTTTGTTCATCAAAATCTGCATTGAACGTAGTCTTGCTATTTTAAGAAGTGTTCACCTTGCACAGGTACAATGTTAATGAATAGGTCCTGCAGCTACACCTCACTGCTTCCTCACTGGCTCAGTAAATGGTCAAGAGAACAGAATGCCCGTCAATATCATCCAAAATCCCAAGTTAAATTAGTTGCTTTCACCCAGAACAACAGTGGAGTGGCTGCAGTGGACTTCAGCATCATTAAGTTAAAGGGAAGAGGGGAAGAGTATCAGCTTTGGTTCCCTTTTCTTTTAGAACTTGTGTGTTTCTTCAGGAGATATCAGGGATGAATTAGCGCCCATGGGATTAAAACCCAACAAGGAGTCAAACCTAGGGGAGGAGAGATGGAAAACGTTCACAAGAAAATGAAACCTGTCAATTAATTCCCTAGGGAATTATTCAATTGGTCTAGGAAAAGGAATATATCCTCTGAAAATTGAATACAGAATACAGCATATGCAAACTAAAGATTACAAACCAAGCGGCAACTAATAACCCACTTCATAACATGTATTATTCTCAAAACATTAATAAACAAAATAATTTTACAATTAAAAAAGTGAAGTTGCAATCTTAACAAATTTGGATGCATTGGATTCAGATTTTGCACTTTAACTTGCCTTTTTCTAGCATACAACTTAATTGAGAGGTTGAGTGCATTACTAATGGTATTTTAAATAATATGATCACAGGTTACCATTTTTTAAAGTAACCATTTGCCATATTTTTCCAAGTTTTTTTTTCAAAATTGCCTTGTGGATTCGTTTCAACTCAAAGCCGCCAAGTATCAGTTCAGATTTAATGGACCCAGTATCGGACATTCACACGTTGGTTTCACAAAAATCTGCATTGCACATGGTCTTGTTATTTTATCTGAATGCTTGAATCACTGTGTGGGGCTGGAAGCCAATCTTTTAATAAAGAAAACAAGAGCATTGCAAAATCTGGAACATTGCATTTACTCATGGAGTGAATGTCAGTGGTACTTCTGCACTGTATTCTGTTGGTTTTAAACAAGAGGGGGGGGGGGGGATGAAAAGGTTTGTTGCCCTTGGCCAGGTCCTTCTCTATAGCTGAATTTATACATTCCCATAAACTGACCAGGCCACACTTAAAAATAGCACCCTAATAAAGATTAGTTAATACCTCCAACAGGGAAACAGAAGATGGTCGGGCTCAACTTTGATTTTAGACAAATTTGCCTGTGATTTTGCACATAGCAAGATCCCACGGTCAGCAAAGCAAGGGACGAATCAATCAGTAAGTCCATTTCGTGGTGGCGCAAGCTGAAGGATGAACTTGGCCAGCGTGCTTCATGCAATCCATTTTTTGAATAGCACTACATCTACATCCATTGGAGCAGACAGATAGGGCCTTGATTTGGGATCTCCTCCAAAAGGTTGACACACCAGAAAACATCTGAAGCATCAACCTCATGGGGTCATGGGGCTGGTTTAGCTCACAAGGCTAAATCACTGGCTTTTAAAGCAGACCAAGCAGGCCAGCAGCACGGTTCAATTCCCGTACCAGCCTCCCCGGACAGGCGCCGGAATGTGGCGACTAGGGGCTTTTCACAGTAACTTCATTGAAGCCTACTCGTGACAATAAGCGATTTTCATTTCATCTCCGTGCTTGAATCACTGTGTGGGGCTGGAAGCTACAATCTTTTAATAAAGAAAACAAGAGCATTGCAAAATACGGAACACTGCATTTACTCATGGAGTGAATGTCAGTGGTACTTCTGCACTGTATTCTAGATAAAATAGTTTTGTCAGGTATGACCTATACTTCAGTAAGAGCTTTCCACAGCACCTTAAAAATCAAAAACACTCCTTCAGTTGATGTTAAGTACTCCAGCTATGCAGACAATCCAAAGTCGTTCTGGTCACTTATCTAAAACAACTCAATTTTGATTCAAGGAGCAGCCCAATAAAACAGGACAAGGTCTGTTTATTCTTTCTCAAGCAGTTGGTAATGGAGAACACTGCAGGTTCAGCAAAGCCCGAAAGATGACGGAATTATATTCAGTGTGATGTACAAGCTGCTAATGTTGCTTTTTCAGATGCACTGTCGGCAGGTATTTAGAACTGAAGGCTCCCAAAATAAGTTATTTCCAAATCTGAGACGTTGGGGCTTCCTGTTAATTTTTCCAAATTTTAAGGCTAGAAGACATTTTTTTTAAATGCCCAATGCGGCTAGTGTAAATAGAATGTTATTGAATGAAACCCTACAGGGAACTCTAGGATTGTTGGGGCTATTTTCTTCTTTAGACTGCAGCCCATTTCTCCTGCAAGATTCATGATGTAATATTTGTGAACATGATTTGATCAGACAGTGCCTAACAGCCGAGTCTGTCCCAGGCAATGCACAATAACAAAAGAACCTCCTGGCCATATGAACCATAACTGGATTGGAATTCCACAATATCTGATACAGCACTGGACATGGACACCATAGTTGGGCGATATCCACCTTAGCAGTGGACCTAGAAAACAAAATGGGGTTGCCAACTGTATTCCTGGAGGTTTCGTCACATGACTAGCCCCCATTTTCCTGTCATTGGTCATTCACTACACCCATCCTTGTGGCACACTGCATCCCTACACCAAATGGAAAGCAAAAACACTCCCAACAACTGCATGATACTTGACTGTCGGCCATAAGAAGAACATTTTTTCTAAATGCTCTGATGATTTTCTCCGGGGTTGCACACAGAGGAGACCTGAGGATTGACTTTCAATTCCCGGAGACTCCAGGCCAATCCTGGAGGGTTGGCAACCCTAAAAATAGTGTGTATTGAAATCCTGGTGGTAACCTGGAACTGCTGTGCCAGGAATAATATTTGATTTGACACTCGCATCAATTTCTGACCTTAGAAAATGTATTTTACATATTTAAAAACACAACCATCTCTCCTAGGTTTTATACAGAATAAAAACTGCATCCCTGGAATACACTGAGTAAGCAACAGGCTCATGATTGATTGCAGAAAAGGATGAATAACATTCCTCTGCTGGTAAGAAGGCAGAATGTTACAAGCTAGCATTGTCTCCAAGCAGCAATGTTTCATTCAGAACACTGGAAAGATTTCCTGTACAGTGACCCATTAGAGTTGAGTAAAGCCCTCCCCATTCTCTAAAAGCACACCATACCAATGTGACCTCCCACCCAATTCTTAAAAAAAGAATACACGATTACCACCCCCACAAGCAAACTAATCATTTGTTGCCATTGAGCAGGAGTGTTTTGTAACTCCAGAATAAGTTTCAATCACATCCCTCATCAGAATTCAACTACGAGTTCACCAGTGCAGAGACTGCCAGACAGGACGGGGGAAAAAACAGAAATTAAGGCTGACACCTTTCGCAGTTCTAACCTTCACACACAAAAAAGCATACCGACTGCAGCTGCACCACAAGGTGTTGGGCATTTGGCTCCTGATCAAAGTATCACGGCTTATATTCCCTCCTGTTTGCTCATGTCCTTCCCCAGCTGGATCTGTTCCAGCGATTCCTGCCAAGCCACTGGAAGGAATATCGCACACACCTCAGGAACTCTGCTTGGTAAACCAGCTTAATGACTACAACTCAATCAATACTGCACTTACACCGGTGTGCCCAAACTGCAGTCTGTGGGTCACATACAGCTTCCACGGCATGTCTTTTGCAGGTGGATTTCTTGCTCCCCATTTTGCCTTGCTTGAATTTCATGGATTTAGACATTAAGAAAGGGTTGTTCTCAGCATTGGTGCCTCATGCAAACAGGAGTGCCAAGTATTGTCTTAGGTTTACGTGAACAAGTGACTTGAATGTGGCATCCCTCGATAACTCAAGTAGACCATGAAGGCAAAAATAATGGTGGGATATTCCAATGTGCGTGCAGAGCATGGCACCCTCCAAGACATACAGTAAGCAGCATGCTGAGGCAGCAGAGACAAGAGAAACAAATTGAAAGTATACTTTTGGTTAACATAATCATGGAAATTTGTCAATTCCAATCTGCTTTTTGCAGTAAAGTGCCTTTAAATGGCTCTTGTAGCATCAGTGAATATTCGTCAGTAGTGCCTCCAACAATTTTGGTATACAATGCTCATTTAACACTTTTTCAATTCCAGTCTGAAAACGATTAATTATGCATCAACAGCATAAATAAACTGGTGAATGGGTTTATAAACATTTCGATGGGCTTAGTATTTAAACATGCAATAGAAAAGACAATCAGAATTTAGGAACTAAACAAAATGTTTTGGATTCCTTAAACAACTGCAGCTATCTGCATTAAAGCCGCATGTAGTACTTGAGTAAACACGGTAATAATAGGAGTCCATGGAATCTCACTGGCTGTGAGAGTGCTATCTCCTGGACAAAAATAAATCGATACCGTGCACACCATTAAAAAGTAAAATATTTCAAAAGCAAGCTACGTGGCCTTGATCCCTGACCAAAAGTTCCCAAGGAAAATTAACATCGGTGACTGATTGTAAGCTACTGAGCATGAACTGACTCTGGCGACTCAAAGCTACCATGAGTCTTTCTTGCAGACAAATTGCTGTATTCTAAAATTGCTATATTCCCAAGTTCTACTAACCAGCAGTCTCCAGCCAGTCTATTTGCAATTGCAACAGTGAAATGCTAGTGCCTTTCAAGTTTAAAAAGAAAAATGATTCAATAATTAGAAAAATCGATTCCAAGCCAGTGTACAGTGTCAATAAAGGGGCTATAGAAAGTACAGGGGGGTGGGGGTTGCGGAAACAACCCAACATTAACCAGCTGAAAAAGCATTTGTCAACTTCAGTGACAAGGTCTTAAGATTCTGATTTTCTGCAGCCAAATCTCTCCCAACACAACACAGCTATCCAGAGAAAGCTTTTTCCAAAATGAATTGAAAGCACAAAGAAAACGCTGCGAGGCTTTGATGGAGGAAGATGAAAGAAATTTAATACGGGCCTATCTGGAAAGAGGCTCCCAGGTAACAAATTTGCTCTATGAAATGGCAGTGCTGCAAGACACAGTCAAAAACCCACAGAAACACATGCAGGCGGACAGAGCTGGACAAGTCCCCTTTTTACAAAACAAAAAAGTAAAAGGAATCTGCATTTTCCTCCCCTGTGCGGGTCAGTAAAATAAACTTCACAACATTCCCATATGTTGTCGTATATTCCCCTATAAGCGAGACGCCTTAACCTCCTCCATAGAGAAAAAAAAACGTAACAGCACTCGGATTTATAGTGAAGTGTTTGTCACGTCTGATTCTCACACCCTCTGAAAAGCTCTTCAAAATTCCGGGGTATTCCCACACACAATTAAATAAAAACAAGGTTTGGTTAAATTCACCCTACAACCCCCCACACAAAAAAAATAAACAGTACGGGCTGAAACAGCCTTGTATCGTGTTCAAAATATAACACCAGTGGGAGCATGGTGGCAGCAATGATGTGAAAATGTTGCACAGGGAGTAGGTGGTGTTGGACATTTAGTGGCGTTGACTTTTTTTTATCACTTCATGAATCACTCCCCCCCCCCCCCCCCTCCCCTCCACCGTCCGAAAGAAAAATGCCCATTGTATTAAAAGGCATCTCCCAGGAAATGTGAATGGCCTCGTGTTTTTTTTTAACTACTGAAATGAGTACAGTGATCCAGTGTTTTGCACTGATCACGAACAGCGTTCATTGTGGCGGAGGAAATCATCTACAAAATGCATATGAATACACTCTTTTGTCCACGGGCACTGGCTGCTGTTTCGGGGTGTTCTGATTTGTTAAATTTGCAAAGGTCAATCGATAACGCTCACAATCGACAATGGGGAGGATGTTTCGCCGTCTCTCGCCAGGAAAGGTCGCCGGCAATGCCCCCCCCCCCCCCCCCCCCACACACACAGACGCACCGCGACCCACTGGACAGTCACTGCGAGTAAGGAGCAAGCGGCGACCCTGCTTTGATGAAGCTATCAGTGGCGATGAGCTGGTGTCACTTGCCACCTTCACCCACCCTTTCCACAAACAGCTTTGGCAAGGAGCACCCCACGATCAAAGTGCAGATGGGCAGCGGGGTGGGTGGGGGATTCGCCAGTTTCTGGGGATATTGATACTGGAAGTTCCGGGGTGGGGGGAGAAGAGGGACTCGTGGACAAGCCAGCAGGTCAGGTTTCTCTATCCAACGTGACAGATGGCCAGTATTCCACAAGAGTGGCGCCAAGTGATTTAAAATGTAAAAAAAAACAAACAGAAAAAAGGCAATTCACACGGGTCAGTAAAATGATGCACGAAATGCATTGATCGGTGAAATTGTAAACCTGAGTTTTGGGTGGATCGCGTTTTGAAACCAAAAAGAGAAAAAAAAACAGGATTTGGAAGTGGAGACAAAATCCCCACCCCCCTTTTCACACAATCCAGGAATTAATTCGCCCTTATCTCTTCCTTGGAAGAGTTCAGCAGCGGACCGGGGAATAGCATTGTCGCTGCGTTTGAAATCGCACGGAGGGGGATTTCTCTAGCGGGAACCCGAAAATTGAAATACTGCTCCAGATTTTGCGTTCGAAAACGATGTAATAAAATAAAATAAATAAATGCTCGGTCCAGTTAAAGAGCGTGGAAAGGCGAGACGAAGGAAAAAGAAAAAGTTTTGAAGAGCGGTAAAGCTCCTCTGCGCGGTTTCATGTCGATTTTAATCATATCAAATCATGATTATTAATTTTAACTCTAACCCCCCCCCCCCCCCCCCAGCAGAGCTCTCCCTCCCTTCCATAGCTTCGCACTGTGGGCTGTGCAAGCAGGACACCAGGCGGAAGAGACGGGACCGCTGTGAGCTGACAAAAGGGTTAAAAAAGAGAGGGAAGTGGCGATGGGCTTCAGTAATCGCCTTGCAAACAAAGGGGTTGAGGAACAGAGGGAGAGAGAGGGAGAGGGTGGAAAAGGCGGGCTTCCCCTGTCTCCTTCCACTAGCATTTTTTTTAAAAAGACAGCCCGGAGGGTGAACCCGCTGGAAATGAAATTTCACATCGTTTAATAAACCGTAGACAGAAAGGCATGCATGTATCCACTTGTTGTGCCTTCTTCAGTCGATACCGCGCGGGGAGGAGGGGAAATTGACATCTAGTCATTGCAACAGCTTGTCAGCCTTGGCATTTCACATCAGTTTCAATCTCACTCTGTTAACCGGGCAGAGCAGCCGGCAAGCGAGAGTGCAAAGTGGATCGAGAGATTCCCCCTCAAATCGCAGTTTGGTCGATTTTCTCATGTTTAGAAAAAAAGAGACAAGGATTTCCTGAGAAACATCGCCCTCCCGCCTGCTACCTGAACTGCCAGCCACTCCGGTGTACAAAGTACAATCCTATATCTAGTACGGGGGGGTTAAACCGCCCCCCCCCCCCCCAACCTAAACCGTTCCCCCAACTTTTCACAGTTCCATGCATTTCATTCTACAATAGTGCCAATGCCAACGTCTATCGACGCGCAGCACTTCCAGAGGCCACACGATGGCAAACAACATAACTTGTCAGTCAGGCACAATCCGAGCTTCTGGCTTGTAAATAAAACTCCTTCCCTCTCCAACGCCACAGTTTCTGGGGATATTGCTGCTGAGATTTCTCTGCCTGCTTCCCAGGGCTTGCAAAAGTTCCAATTGAGAAGCAGACACACACGTTTCATGTTGCAAATCATCGCTTCGTTTCAAGCTTATTTTTTGCCTGAAATCAAAATTGAAAACAAGGGGAGAGAGAACTTTGCTGGGATTGAACTCGAGAGATTGAGTGGGGGGGGAAGGGGGGTGGATCAGACAGCTCAAACAGCAACACATTTCAGCTCTCCTTTTCTCTCTCATTCCCCTCTTCCTCAAGCATGTTTCCTTTTGAAAATCAAGAGGGTCCCCCTCTTTTTTTTGCCGTTTCTTTCTTCTTTCTCTCTCCCCCCCCCCCCCCCCCCCCAATCCTCTGGATGTATCCTTCCTTGTCTGGCTGCTGTTATCCTTCCCTTACACCCCACTCCCTACTTCTTTTTCTTCTTCACCACCCTCCACCCCCTTCTCCACCCTCCCTCCTCCACCTCCCCCCCACCTCTTCCCCCACCCCCACCCCCTGCTTACCTTTCCCGATGATAAGTGCCCACACGGCCAGGCAGAGGAGATGGTGGGAAGCAGCAGAGACAGAAACAGCAGCAGCGCCAGGCATCGCGAACGCCATGTTGAACATACACCTGCCTGTGTGCGGAGCGGAGCCGAGCGGAGTGGCGGCGCTGCCCCGCCTCCGCATGCTAATCACCGCCTAATCAGATGATAATCAGATGCTAATGAGATGCTAATTGCGCGGACTGGAACGGCACAGAATGGAAATGGGGTGGCGGAATATGCACCAGGCAAATTGGAGGGAGGGAGGGAAGAGGGCAGAAGCAAAGAACCAGAAGAAGGGGGGAGGAAAAATATGAGCCCTCTCTCCAAACTATGGCACCTCCCTTTCTCTGCCCTCAGGATTGTCTTGCCCTTTCATTATGAAGCCCAGATTTTTTTTTAGTTAACATTACTAAAGACTTGTGCTCATCAGTTCTTGGCAATCTCCGACTTGGAAAACCTAGGCGGGGTGGGGGGGGGTAAAAGATTTCGACCCTGTCTTGAGCTAGGTAGGGGGTGTGGGTGGCTGAGGGGAAGGTTCTTGAGTCTCTTGATTTCCCCTCTCACATGCAGGGGGGGGGGGGGTGGTGAAATAAAAGGAAGCTCTGTCACATTTTGGAGGGGGAATCATGGACCTTGCTCCCGTTCGAAACAAGTTGGGTGAACTAGTCCTCTGAACAAGTCCAAGGTTTAATCCCCAATCTGAGTCAGTGAGCTCTGATCTCCCCGCTGGCAGCTTTCAGGCGAAGAGTCTGAGGAAGTGTGTGTCTTTTTTGGAGGTGGGTGGGGGGGGGGGGGGGGGGGGGGTAAGATTTTGATTCTAAGGAAATGGGGTGGGGTCAGGGAGGGTGTAAGGTTTTGATCAATTTCTCTCCTGATGGCTCTCCATGGTAGCATTGTGGATAGCACAATTGCTTCACAGCTCCAGGGTCCCAGGTTCAATTCCGGCTTGGGTCACTGTCTGTGCGGAGTCTGCACATCCTCCCTGTGTGTGCGTGGGTTTCCTCCGGGTGCTCCGGTTTCCTCCCACAGTCCAAAGATGTGCAGGTTAGGTGGATTGGCCATGATAAATTGCCCTTTGTGTCCAAAATTGCCCTTAGTGTTGGGTGGGGTTACTGGGTTATGGGGATAGGGTCAGGTGCTCTTTCCAAGAGCCGGTGCAGACTCGATGGGCTGAATGGCCTCCTTCTGCACTGTAAATACTATGAAATATCTATGAAAATAACCTCTCTTCCAAAATGCACCTCTCGGATATTGAAGAGGGATAACGTACAGCCCATGAGAATACATTTCTTGCCCACTTAGCTGACTTTTAAAAATAAATTTAGAGTACCCAATTCATTTTTTTTTCCAATTAAGGGGCAATTTAGCGTGTTCAATCCACCTACCCTGCACATCTTTGGGTTGTGGGGGCGAAACCCACACAAACACGGGGCGAATGTGCAAACTCCACACGGACAGTGACCCAGAGCTGGGATCGAACCTGGGACCTTGGCGTCGTGAGACTGCAGTGCTAGCCACTGCGCCACCGTGCTGCCCCTCACATGATCCACTCCTTGTAGAGAAGTAGGCGATGAGAAGAACTATGAAGAACAAGGGGGAGATTTCCCCAGTTATCCAGTCTAGTGTCTATCCCTGATGAGTGTGCCTAAAGACAGGCGATCGCGTCGTTATTATATAATATATTTTTGGGGAGGCATTTTCTGTGTGTAAATTGGTTGCCATTACAATAGTTTGTTTTTTTTTGTTTTTTTTTTTAAATTTAGATTACCCAATTATTTTTTCCAATTAAGGGGCAATTTAGCGTGGCCAATCCACCTACTCTGCACATTTTTGGGTTGTGGGGGCGAAACCCACGCAGACACGGGGAGAATGTGCAAACTCCACACGGACAGTGACCCAGAGCCGGGATCGAACCTGGGACCTCAGCGCCGTGAGGCGGTTGTGCTAACCACTAGGCCACCGTGCTGCCCCGCCATTACAATAGTGGCTTTTCCAGGAAGCATCTTGGGTTACTATATATTAACCCCTGCCCCCGCACTTTGGCATAATATATATTAAACCTCCCCACCCCCCACATCATCTTATCCAACTTTCCTTACCCTTTCTCCATTTTGCTTCCCCTTCCCCTCCCCAACATCTACATCTGTCAGAGTTTACCCTCTGATGTCAGTTTCTCTGTTGTTTGGCCTTTCACATCTTTTGTTCTCTCTGGGGACTGCCATGAGCACTCTTTCCCCTTGGTTTCTGTGGCCATGAGCACCCGGCGTCCCTGGGATTCTGTGGCTATGACTCATCTTTCATTCTCACTCCACAGTCTAAATATTTCCCACTTTCCCTGTCTGTTAGCTTTGACAAAGAGTCATCGGACTTGAAACGTTAGCTCTTCTCTCTCCCTACAGATGCTGCCAGACCTGCTGAGATTTTCCAGCATTTTTATCTTGGGTTACTCGAGGGTTTATACCCCGGTTTTGAGGAGACAAGCCCTAACTCTACTTCAGCTAGAATGGGGATCAAACCCCATCTATTGCCAACGGAGACAACCGGCTCTTACTCGCCCCCACCCCCCCCCCCCACTCCCCCACCCACAACACCACACACTGGACAGTGTGTTCAGAAACACTTCCTTTGGATGTAAAGCACTTGGGAAAAACGTTATTAATGGCACCATATAAATGCAAGCTTTTGTTTAAAATTGGAATAACTTCAAACAGACAAGAATTCTTGAAATCAGTCTTTAGTTCCAGGCTGAGGGAATAGGTGAGATTCTAAAATGTAATAGGGTTACGAACCAGCTTTTCTTTGATCAACTGCAGTTTATTCATGTGTTACTGACAAATCCACAGAGTTTGTGCTTTTATTTAATATGGAGTCCATACTTCATTTAGGGACACAACCCACTTGAAAAATGAAATGAAATGAAAATCACTTAGTGTCACAAGTAGGTTTCAAACAAAGTTACTGTGAAAAGCCCCTAGTCGCCACATTCTGGCACCTGTTCGGGGAGGCTGTTAAGGGAATCGAGCCGTGCTGCTGGCCTGCCTTGGTCTGCTTTCAAAGCCAGCAATTTAGCCCTGTGCTAAACAGCCCATTCCTCAAGTTCAGAGACATAAATGAATGAATTGGCACTCTCCATGATCCCAATTCAGAGTACGTATGATCTGCCCCGTCTTACTCCTTTGGGCATTGGCATGCATGATTAACTGAAGCTGGAATAGGAGGACGCCACCTTGGAATGATAGATGCATCATTCCATCTTCCTATTGTAAGTGAGAATGGCTGATTAACCACTGATTGTGGTACCTTGGAGTGCTGTAGACCAAGGATATATGGATCGAGTAACATATTACAAGTTTGCCATATCACACCTGTGTCGACAACGGTGTAGAGAGAGGGTCAATATTTCAAAATCCATAAATGTGTTGGAACTGATCTGTTTGTCTCCAGGTCCTAAAACTCCCTGACGGATATCGGAAAATCATAACTCGGGAGCTAATTTTAACCTATCCAACTCAGCAGGGCACTGTGATCCGATCGATCGACTGTTAACTCCAATGGGAAGGAAGTGATGGGAAGTAAGATTCAGCTGCTGGGAAAGAAAAGATGGGGAATCTTCTGTCGCCTGTTTCGGGGCAAGTCACAGAGCAGGAAGAATATTTGCAGCAAGCTTAGAAAGTGGAACATTAAGGGCGGTAACACATCAGCGATGGTGAAAAGTAAAGAAGTCTCGTTAGTGTTAACTGGACACTTGTTGAAACAGGCCATCTCCCAGGTGGAAGGTGTGTACTCAATCTCAATTCAATGTGGGAATTACCTAGGGCGCAAAGCTGCCCCGAATTCTCCTCAAACTGTCAATCCTGCAGAGATAACTGATGTGGAAAATAGAAAATTGTCCCACTAACACAGTTGACAGTACTTTTCTCAGATGGAGGCTGTAGCAGATTGTTGGAACGGAGCAGACTAAGCATGATATTGTTCTGAAAGGTTAAAACTGACAGTGGCTGTTCAAGAGTACAAAACATTCAAAAGTAAATGTTTATTCCCACCGAATCCTTTTTTAAATATCACTAACTTTGAGGCCTATCGAAGGACTAACTGCACAAAATCCAATAGCATGTAAACAACTGTGAAACCTTATACCTTTTGTACTTTAAACTTTGATTTTTCTTCAGCGTTCAGAGATTAAGAGCACAGTGCCCTGCAGTCTGTGTTAGTTGGGCATCGCAGAAAGGTGAAACGGAAAAACTGAGACACAGCGATGCATGGCTGCTCCAGCACATCTCAGAGCTATCAGTTGCAAAGCAGCTCTGACACAGGTCTGGGAATAGGTTGCCCGAGAAATTTTTCCCACGGGGTCTAGTGCGTGATGTGAAGGATTTAAAATGGAGTGGAGGATGATTTACAAAATCTTACCATTTTTAATGATTTTTTAAATTATGAATTGCAACTATGGTCATACTATGTCTGACTTAATTTGAAGTTATTCAAAGAACAAAGAAAAGTACAGCACAGGAACAGGCCCTTTGACTCTCCAAGGCTGCGCCGACCATGCTGCCCATCTAAACTAAAATCTTCTACACTTCCGGGGTCCGCATCCCTCTATTCCCATCCTATTCATGTATTTGTCTAGATGCCCCTTAAGCATCACTATCATCTCTGCTTCCCCCACCTCCTCTGGCAGCGAGTTCCAGGCACCCACTACCCTCTGTGTAAAAAACTTACCTCGTACATCTCCTCTAAACCTTGCCCCTCACACCTTAAACCTATGCCCGCTAGTAATTGACCCCTCTACCCTGGGAAAAAGTCTCTGACTATCCACTCTGTCTTTGCCCCTCATAATTTTGTAGACCTCTAGCAGGTCGTGCCTCAACCTCCTTCGTTCTAGTGAGAACAAACTGAGTTTATTCAACCTCTCCTCATAGCTAATGCCCTCCATACCAGGCAACTTCCTGGTAAATCTCTTCTGCACCCTCTCTAAAGCCTCCACGTCCTTCTGGTAGTGTGGTGACCAGAATTGTACACTATATTCCAAGTGTGGCCTAACTAAGGTTCTATACAGCTGCAACATGACTTGCCAATTTTTATACTCAATGCTCCAGCCAATGAAGGCAAGCATGCCGTATGCCTTCTTGACTACCCTCTCCACCTGTGTTGCCCTTTCAGTGACCTGTGGACCTGTACATCAAGATCTCTCTGACTGTCAATACTCTTGAAGGTTCTACCATTCACTGTATATTCCCTACCTGTATTCGACCTTCTAAAATGCATTACTTCACATTTGTCCGGATTAAACTCCATCTGCCATCTCGCCACCCAAGTCTCCAAACAATCTGTATCCTCTGACAGTCCTCGCTATCCGCAATTCCATCAACCTTTGTGTCGTTCGCAAACTTACCAATCAGACCAGTTACATTTTCCTCCAAATCATTTATATATACTACGAACAGCAAAGGTCCCAGCACTAATCTTTGCGGAGCACCACTAGTCACAGCCCTCCAATCAGAAAAGCTCCCTTCCATTGCTACTCTCTGCCTTCTATGACCTTGCCAGTTCTGCCCGCTTTTCTCTGCAAGACAGGTGCAGTTCGCTGTTTCGTTGCCGTCTAATAAATTGGGAACCAGATACTTTTCACAATGACTAAAAATGATCAGAATGGAAAGGGTTATGCTTTGCTGCAATTGCCTTCTTGATCAATGCCATTTCCCTCCCTATTCCTTCCTGAATGTAGCATGAGAGCAAATGGCTGATGACCCTTTGTCTGCACCTACTTCTCAATCACAGAAGGGCTGAATCTCCCGCATTTGGATATTTGAAGGAAAAATTAGGCTCCTTTTAGACACTCCTGCCATGTCTATTGTGTCATATTAGCAAGGGCACGAGAATCTGCCTTATGAAGCTTACACTGGCAGCTAGCAGAAAGAAAGAAAGAGTCCCAAGAATAAACAGTTGGTGGAGCAAGTCTACACATTTTATTCCTTAATTTTCAATATCATGCTGTAGAATACTTGCGTGCTTTTCTAACACCTGATCAAGCTGCATTAAATACACACATTTTAAATTGTAGAAAATAGCAACTGTGCTGCTTTTGTTTCCAGAATAACGCTACTGCGGTTACAAAATCAAGTTCAATTTAATTCCACAAGGCTGCAAATTCTACAAGGCTACAAATACCTTTGTAATTATTTTAATAATTACTCATTTCCAAAAACCCATCCAGCTCAACTTCTGTTGGCATGGTTTATGTGCAAATAATTAACTTTTTTCACATTTGAATGGCTTTAAGTTTAATAGATTGAGCAAGAGGTTCTGAAAATATATCCAAAAAGATGGCCTTTGGCCCATTCAAAGCATGTATGAGAATACAGCAATGTACCTCCAACTGGAGCCCAGTCCAATTGTTTACTTATCAAACAACATCTATAAAAAGTATACAGAAAGTTTATTTCATCTATCTTCGAAACATATACCTGAGACAAAGCCTTTCCTCGTGTCATTTGTCACACAAAAGATAAATAGTTTGAATTTAAACAGTGCAATGTGATCAGTTTTTTATGTAAGTGACAGAGGTCCCTCGAGAAGTCCTCCAGAGGTCCCAAGCACACGCATGCCAGTCTTTAACCAATTCGATTCACCCCACGCGAGATCAAGAAACGGCCGAAGACACTGGATACTTCAAAGGTTGTGAGCCCTGATAATATTCTTTTTTTTAATATAAATTTAGAGTGCCCAATTAATCTTTTTCCAATTAAGGGGCAATTTACCGTGGCCAATCTACCTTGCCTGCATGTCTTTGGGTTGTGGGGGCGAAACCCACACAAACACGGGGAGAATGTGAAAACTCCACACGGACAGTGACCCAGAGCCGGGATTGCCCCTTAATTGGAAAAAATGAATTGGGTACTCTAAATTTAAAAACAATAAAAAATAAATACACAAAAAGCAGGACAAATCCAACCCGGTCAATTACTGTCCTATCAGTCCACTCTCGATCATCAGTAAAGTGATAGAAGGGGTCATAAACAGTGCTATCAAGCGACACTTACTTAGCAAAAACCTGCTCACTGACACTCAGTTTGGATTCTGCCAGGGTCACTCAGCTCCTGACCTCATTACAGCCTTGGTTCAAACATGGACAAAACAGCTGAACTCCAAGGGTGAGGTGAGAGTGACTGCCCCTTGATATCAAGACAGCATTCGATTATATATGGCATCAAGGAGCCCTAGCTAAACTGGAGTCAATGGGAATCAGGAGGAAACATCTTCACTGGTTGGAGTCATACCTGGCACAAATGCAGATGGTTGTGGCGGCTGGAGGTCAATCATCTCAATTCCAGGAAATCACTCCAGGAGTTCTTCAGGGTAATGTCCTGAGCCCAACCACTGAAAGCTGCTTCATCAATGACCATCTTTCCAGCATAAAGTCAGATCTGGGGATGTCGCAAATAATTGCATAATGTTTAGCTCCATTCGTGACTCCTCAGACACTGAAGCAGTCTACATGCAAATACAGCAGGACCTGGACAATATCCAGGCTTGGCCAAAAGATGGCAAGTAACATTCGTGCCATAAAAGCTGCCTTGATATTAGGCAATGACCATCTCCATTCAGAGAGAATCAAACAATCACCCCTTGACTTTCAATGACATTACCTGAATCCCCTACTATCAACATTCTGGGAGTTACCATTAACCACAAACTGAACTGTATTAGCCATCTGAATACTGTGGCTTCAAGAGCAGGTCAAAGGCAGGAATCATGCGGCGAGTAACTTACCTCCTGACTCCCCAAAGCTTGTCCACCTACCAGTCATAAGTCAGGATTGTGATGGAATGTTCCACACTTGACTGGATGATTGCAGCTCCAACAACACTAAAGAAGCTTGACACTATCAGGACAAAGCACCCTGCTTGATTGGCATCCTGTCCACAAACATTCACTCCCTCGACCACCGTGACACAATAGCACCAGTGTGTACCATCTACAAGATACACTGCAGGAACTCACCAAGGTTTCTTAGACAGCTCCTTCCAAATCCATCACCACTGCCATCTAAAAGGACAAGGGCAGCAGGTACATGGGAGCCCAACCACCTGGAGGTTCCCCTCCAAGTCACTCACCATCCTGACTTGGAAATATATGTCACCGTTCCTTCACTGTCACTGGGACAAAATCCTGGAACTCCCTCCCTAACAGCACAGTAGGTGTACCTACACTACATGGACTGCAGCAGTTCAAGAAGGCAGCTCACACCCTCCTCCTCAAGGGCAATTCGGAATGGGTAACACAGGCTGGCTAGGCTAGCGATGCACACATCCCGTAAAAAAAATGAATTAAAAAAAAGATTTGATTGGATAGTCAAAATTCAGGAAGCACCAGAGATATAAAAAAATTGGGAGGATTCTGAATCCCCAAATACAGATGTGTAGAAATTGGGTCGAAAGTTAAAATGTAGAATATCTGAATCCCAAACCCCATTCGCCCAATTCCAACAAAGGTGGGACAAAGGTGGGCAGGGAACCCACTGGCAGGAGCTATTTAAATATTGTAATGAGGCTGAATGGGATTTTAAGTAGAAGGTAGGTTGGAAAATCTGGGGTTGTTGTCCAGATTGAGGGAGATTTGACAGAAGTTGACATATTTAAGGTTCAGGGCAAGAAATGTATGTGGTGGGGTTGGGGAAGTAACGAGAAACATTTTTACACAAAGAGAGGTGATGACCTGCAATTCGAATCATAAAATCCCAGGGCAGCAGGGTGGCACCGCGGTTAGCTCTGCTGCCTCACGGTGCCGAGGTCCCAGGTTCGATCTCGGCTCTGGGTCACTGCCTGTGTGGAGTTCGCACATTCTCCCATGTTTGCGCAAAGAAATGCAGGGCAGGTGGATTGGCCACACTAAATTGTCCCTTAATTGGGAAAAATGAATTGGGTACGCTAAATTTATATTAAAAAAAAGAATCATAAAATCCCTACAGTGCAGAAGGAATCCATTCGGCCCATCAAGTCTGCACCGACCCTTCAAAAGACCACCCTATCTTGGGCCAATCACCACCCTATTCCTGTAACCCCACCCTAAGGGGCAATTTACTGTGGCCAATCCACCTAAACTGCATATCTTTGGACTGTGGGAGGAAACCGGAGCACCCGGAGGAAACCCACGCAGACACAGGGAGAAGGTGAAAACTCCGCATAGAGGGTTAGCCGATGGTCGGAATCGAACCGAGGTCCCTGGTGCTGTGAAGCAGCAGTGCTAACCACTGTGCCACCATGCCATGAATTCACTGGCCATGAGTGTGGTGGAAACGGAAATAATCAGTGATTCAAAGGAAATTGGATGGGTATGTGAAGTAAATAAACAGGGTTGCAGGGATTGAGCGGAAGAGTAGGGCTGACTGGGTTGTCCCATGGAGAGTGGCATGGACTCAATGGAGCGAATGGCCTATGACACTAAGCATGGCTCTCATTTAAGCAATATTTTAAATTTAACTTTGGCTAGCCGGGAAACCCTTTCGGATCTCTTTCATTTGCTTGGTCCAATGCCCAACCCCCTCCCACCCCGCATGCTATCTGACCACCCCTGACTCTTCTGATCTCCTCCACAAAGCCCCTGATCTCCCTCTGTGCTACCCACAAACCCGGTCTCTGCAACGTCGCCTGTCTCTGAATGTTGATGTTCCAACCCCCTCTTTCCCCTCCCACCAACCGCACCCATCACATCCACCCCCCCCCCCTCCCCCCCAACCCCCTTCCCAAACCACTTCAATCTTCCCCTGAAAGCCACAATTTAGAAATGTTCAGCACATCTTGCTGTGAAATTTGCTGGATACCCAATTCCTCCCTGTCTCAGAGCTGATATCCATGTCTATTGTTCTGTTTAACTCCAGGAGTCAACTTAAAGAAAAGTCAGAAGTAGAAGCAATTCCCTTTAGCCTTCTGCAGGAGAAAAATCTAAAACTTCCAAGAGGTAATTCAACTTAAGATAAACTGGCGAGAAATTCAAGAAGAAAGAAGAAACAATGCTTGTATTTGAAAGTTAAAGTTTAACCTGACCTTCAAGTGAAGCAGAACGAGACCCCTGTTTCCCAATGAATCACACATTGGTTTCCTTTGATATCTTTGACTCTGGGCTACAATTCATATTCTCCCAGTTGTGTGGGCGCATTGTTGTTGCATTGCAGATGTACCTAGAGCATGTCCGAAATTATATTGGTACCTGGCAGGAATGATCTGAAATAAATCCCATTGTCCTGCTCTCTCCCATAGATTGAACTTCAATCTGCTTCAAATATTGATTACATTTTCTCTTAAAAAGACACAATGTTCTCTACCTCAACCTCTTCAATAACCCTCTTGTTAAAAATATTTTTCTTGATGTCTCTCCTCAATTAATCCCTCAGCTCCGATTTCCTAGCCAGATAAAATAGCATTTTCCTATTTCATAGAAGCATGGAATCTCTACATTGCAGAAGAAGGTCATCCATCCATCGAATCTTCACTGACTCAGGGGCATGTTAACAGTGTTTAGCACTGTTGCTTCACAGCTCCAGGGTCACAGGTTCGATTCCCTGCTTGGGTCACTGCCTGGGTGGAGTTTGCACCTTCTCCCCGTGTGTGTGTGGGTTTCCTCCGGGTGCTCCGGTTTCCTCCCACAGTCCAAATATGTGCCGGTTAGGTGGATTGGCCCTGCTAAATTGCCCTTAGTGTCAAAAAAGGTTAGGTGGGGTTACCGGGTTACGGGGATAGGACGGTGATGTGGGCTTCGGTAGGGTGCTCTTTCCAAGGGTCAGTGCAGACTTGATGGGCCGAGTGCTTGCCCACAACTAAGGGTAAACTAAATGGTTTACTGTTACATACTTTATCCTTCACTTCCTCTCTTGAACAAGGTTGATACATTGGCTATTCTCCAGTCTTATGACACAACGCGCATATTGAAGTAGGATGCAGTCAAAGCCTTTGCTTTCTCTCACTTCTCACTCAGGTACCATCAGGGCCTAACACATTAGCAACCTTGTCTAATGTTAATTTTGGAGAATCCTTTCTTTTACAATTATCTGTAACAATTGTTCCTTATTCCCTTGCAGAATATCTATGTTCTAATTTCCTCCATCTTTTGTCAAAAGACAATGCAACGTATTTAATAAAGCTTTCTTATATCTTCACTTTCCCCACTTAGACTCCATTCTTCATCTGAGTGTTCCTTCCCTCTACAATTTTAATATGCTTTTATTATACGTTAGTCTCTTACCATCTTCGCATTTTAGCCCGACAGTTTTCATTTACACTTTGCTATCACATTCTCTAAATTCTTCATGATCATCTTCAGTATTATTAACTTTGTCATGCGGCCTCATTAAAGTATTAGTTTAGTTTCAGTGGGGCGATTTCAACTTTTGGATTCATTGGGCCTTCTGCATCCTGTCTGATTTATTTTTCCACGAGGTCATTTAAGAAACCATAGCTTTTAAAAAATAAATTTGGAGTACCCAATTATTTTTTTGTTTCCAATTAAGGGGCAATTTAGCATGTCCAATCCCCCTAACCTGCACATCTTTGGGTTGTGGGGGTGAAGCCCACACAGGCACAGCGAGAATGTGCAAACTCCACACGGACAGTGACCCAAGGCCGGGATTCGAACCCGGGTCCTCAGCCCTGCAGTCCCAGTGCTAACCACTGCACCCCGCGCCGCCCTAAGAAACCGCAGCTACAGGTGGGTTTCTGGTAGGAAAGAAATGTCAGGGTGTGGGGTAGCACAGTGGCCTAGTGGGTTAGCACAGCTGCCTCACGGCGCTGAGGTCCCAGGTTCGATCCCGGCTCTGGGTCACTCTCCGTGTGGAGTTTGCACATTCTCCCCGTGTCTACGTGGGTTTCGCCCCCACAACTCCAAAAAATGTGCGGAGCAGGTGGATTGGCCACACTAAATTGCCCCTTAATTGGAAAAAATAATTGGGTAATCTAAATTTTTCAAAAAAAGAAATGTCAGGGTGTTATGGCTTTCCTCATAATCATCAGCAGGGGTGCAGTAGCATTCTTGTTGGAACTACTGAACTGTTTTTAAAAATCATCTTGTTCACCATAGTCCTTTCTGGAAGGAAATGTGCCGTCCTTACCCAGTCTGATTTAAATGTGACTCCAGGCCCACGGCAATGTGGTTGACTTTTAATTGCCCTTTGATGTGGCCTAGCAAGCCACATCCTATGTGACAGATTTGCTGACATTCTCAAGGGTAATCAGGAACGGGCAATACATGTTGGCTTTGTCAGCAAAATCCATAAGCTGTGGGTGAGTTTTAAAAAACATTTTATCTTGACAACCAACTACCAATGCTGGGAACCCCAAAATGGCTAGAAAGCCAAGTTTGCACTGCCACATTGGCACGGCCAAGGTGCCAGGGGACAGTGCCAGGGCGCGACTAGGCCATGTCCCACATCATCCGGGGGCTATACCTCACTCACTGTGATAATCATAACTGGTTTTTATTTTTGAAGTCATGCCAGGTGGGTTGGAGCATGTGAGGCGGGATTTTCCGAGCCTCCGTGCCGAAATCGCAGTTGGCGCGGGGCTGGAGAATGGCCGTCAAACCCGAGATCAGGTCCGCCGCCCCTCCTGGGATTCTCTGCGGACCGGCGTGTGCGGTCGACGCGGCGCTAGTTGGGGGCCATTGAAATGCCTCCACGGTGATTCACCGAGTGCAGCTGGTCGAGTACCCGTCGGCGTGGTTCTCTCATGTTTTCACCCGCGGGAATTTGGCGTGGCGGCTGCCGACTCAGCGGCGGCCTCCCCGGTGGGGAGCAGGGGGATCATTCACGGCGGGGGGGGGGGGGGGGAGGTCCAGGATGGCCAGGCTACCGATCGGGGGCCACCGATCCGTGGGCGTGTGTGATCTGGGGGGGGGGGGGTGGCTATCCTTTTGGTGCCGGTCTGCGGTGTGGGTTGGCCATGTGTCGCGGGTCGGCCGATGCAGGCTGCCGCCGTGCACATACGCGGACGACCGGCCGGAAGTGCAGGTCCCCGTACCGGCAGCCAGACCTGCGAGGACTACTCCGGGGCCCTGCTAGCCCCTTGCAAATCAGAGAATCACCCTGGACTTTCTCCAGGGTGATTCTCTTTTCTCGTGGCCCCATTTTTGGAGAATTCCGCCCATGGTGAGGGAGGAAGTGGTGGCTTTAAGCCCGCTAATCATAGTTGAATTTATTATAATCTATGCTGATCAGGTTTGCGCCCTTCATCGGCGCGTACAAGATCGCATCATCAGAGGACTGCGGGGGGGGGGGGGGGGGGGGGGGTGGAGTGGGGGGAGTGCGTTTAAGATCACGCTCGGGATTCTTGTCAGCGCAAATGCTGTTTTTGGCCTCTCGCGTTATTCAGCACCCATTACAGGATTTGCGCTTGTGGCATATGCCGCTGCTAGATCATGATCAAAGAGTGAGAATTTTCCGGCACAATTAAGTCCCTCCTTTATGACAAAATTAATGTGTCGATCCGACAGGGGTAGGCAGCGGCAATCTTCCTGGTAGCGCTGAATTAATATAAGCTCTCAATTGGCTGGATCAAGGAAGATTGTGGTCACTCAGACACAGGCATGGAGCCCACATTTGGTTCTGATGGCACAATTGAACTTGTGCCGGGAATATCCCGGCCTCTGGCAGAGGCAAATGCGATCCAACCTTGAATTCTGAGGGAAATTAGAGCCGAAATTGCAGAGGCCTCTGAAATGACACTTCCACTTTATTGAAGGTAGATAAATGCAGAGGGACTGAAAGTGGCCAACGTAGGGCTCATTTCTAAATAGGCTAAATAGGTCAGTTAGTTTAACATCTGAGGTCGGGTAAGTTAGGGATAAAGAGAAAATCTTGGAATATAGTCTGCATAGATTTCAAGAAGGATGATAGTGCTCAAAAAACCTCATGGGATTCTTTGAAGTTACAATAAACATTGTCGATAGGGCAAATATGGTGCTTGTAGTGCAATAGACCTTTGATTAAAAACCATATAGGAGATTACGAGAGAAGATTTAGCCATACTGCATGCAACTAGGCGGTGGATAACTAACTGTAATATAACTTGGTTATAAGGTGGGAACTAAGGACATTTTCTATAGGGAGCTAAAGAGACAAAGAAAAAATATGGTTGGAAGGGCTCACTTTTCATCACTGCGCACATTAATGATCTGGAACAGGGGAGTGGTGTTGTAAATTGCAGATGATATCAAAATAAGAAGTGTTGATCCTTTAAAAAAAATCAAAGGAGACTGCAAAGGAAGATTGAAAAGGTGGGGGAATAGGGTAAATCATGGCACAGGAAATTTCATGTCAGAAAAGTTGAGGTGATCTATTTTTAGAAAAGAAATAGTAATTATCTATTAACTAGAAACAATCTTGGTGCTGTAGATGAGAAAAGAGATTTGGGGAAACAAATTTACAGAATATTAAAGATAGAACCTCAGGTTGGTAGACCATAAATAAACTAATCCTTAGAAAATAGGCGACAGGTTTAGATAAAGGATCTGGATCGGCGCAGGCTGGGAGGGCCGAAGGGCCTGTTCCTGTGCTGTAATTTTCTTTGTTCTTTTGTTAATTGAATTAAAATTTTAGCACAAGAGCGAGAATAAAAGCCAAGAGGTAATGGTCAGCCCCTATAAAACCTTAACAAGACCTAAAGTTACAGCGTACCAAGTAATACTGATCTTCAAACCAATGGAATGATTCCAGGTTTTAGAGAACGTGGATTCAAATCGGATACTGACTGGAATGACAAATTACAAATATGTCGAAAGTCTTGAATAATTCAGACATGTTCATTTGTACCATTCGGATCGTGAAACATTATGATAGAAGAGTTTAAAATTTTGAAACATTCGGACAGGGTAGAGTCAAATCAGACCATTTCCTGGAGTTAAAGGGTCAAGAATGAAGGGCCACCTCATATATCATTGGATTGGTGACGAGGGCAGGAGAAGCCTTTCTATGTAACGCTGTGAGGCTGTCAAATCTCCATTGCCAGAGTTAATGGATGAGGTCTATATCAAGTCAGCATTGGTTTAGCACACTGAGCTAAATAGCTGGCTTTTAAAGCAGACCAAGGCAGGTCAGCAGCACGGTTCAGTTCCTGTACCAGCCTCCCCGAACAGGCGCCGGAATGTGGCAGCTAGGGGCATTTCACAGTAACTTCATTGAAGCCTACTTGTGACAATAAGTGATTTTCATTTCATTTCATTTTTATTCAAGTTAGGATTCATGGAGAACAGAAAAAGGTGATTGAAGGGTTTGGGAATAGGGTGGATAAATATTTACTGTCTTGGAGGGTAAAGGCCAACATGAACTGGTTGAGGCAAATGGTCTGTTCGTATATTGTATTTGCCATGTATTCTAATAGCAGCTTTAAGGAATTATGGCCTTAGCTTGGAATTCATTCCTTTTTAAAGAAAATTAGAGCACCCAATTATTTTTTTCCAATTAAGGGGCAATTTGGCATGTACAATTCACCTGCCCTGCACATCTTTGGGTTGTGGGGGTGAAACCCACACAGACACGGAGAGAATGTGCAAACTCCACACTGACAATGACACAGGGCCGGAACTGAACCCCAGTCCTCAACGCCGCAGGCAGCGGTGTTAACCACTGTGCCACCGTGCCGCCCTGAATTCATTCCTAATCTGTAGCTTAGAAAGTAAAACTCACTCAGCCAACCACATCACACAGCCCGCCCTTCATCGACACCCAGACAAAGAGGGTCCAAAAGCTAACCCTTAAGAGCAGTTCAACCAGAAGGAATGTTTGTGCCTGAACATTTTCCTCCCCATTCAGGCAGCACGGTAGCACAGTGGTTAGCACTGTGGCTTCACAGCTCCAAGGTACCGGGTTTGATTCCGGCTTGGGTCACCGTCTGTGCGGAGTTTGCACGTTGGTTGGTAGGGGCTGGTTTAGCTCACTCAGCTAAATCGTTGGCTTTTAAAGCAGACCAAGCAGGCCAGCAGCACGGTTCGATTCCTGTACCAGCCTCCCCGGACAGGCGCCGGAATGTGGCGACTAGGGGCTTTTCACAGTAACTTCATTGAAGCCTACTTGTGACAATAAGCGATTTTCATTTCATTTCATTTTTCATTTTTTTCACATTCTCCTAGTGTCTGCGTGGGTTTCCTTCGGGTGGTCCATAGAGACGTGCAGGTTAGGTGGATTGGCCATGCTAAATTGCCCTTAGTGTCCACAAAAAAAGGTTAGGTGGGGTTACTGGGTTATGGGGATAGGTTGGAAGTGTGGGCTTAAATGGGTGCTATTTCCAAGGGCCGGTGCGGACTTGATGGGCCAAATGGCCTCCTTCTGCACTGTAAAGGCGATGAAAATTCTATGAAGTTATCCTCTTTCCTCATTACGAAAACGGGGCAAAATTTCCAGATGCATTTTTCACAAATTAATTCTGGACCTTCAATAAAAGGGGCTTCCTAGGGCAGCACGGTGGCGCAGTGGTTAGCATTGCTGCCTCACGGTGCCGAGGTTCCAGGTTCGATCCCGGCTCTGGGCCACTGTCCATGTGGAGTTTGCACTTTTGCTCCGTGTTTGTGTGGGTTTCGCCTCCACAACCCAAAGATGTGCAAGGTCGGTGGATTGGCCACGCTAAATTGCCCCTTAATTGGAAAAAGATAATTGGGTACTCTAAATTTTTTTTTTTTAAAGGGGCTTCCTAGGGGTGGGTGAACTCTTCCAACAATTGTCCAACAAAGTGTACTTCAGGCAACACGACATGTTCCACTACCTCCAAATTAAAAACTTTTCCTTCAGGATCTGGTGTGTCAAAAGAAAACTCCCTGTGACTCAGCCTCCCTGGAATTGGGCCTTCACCTTTTGCCAGATTCCCCCCAGAAGCACAGTACAGTTAAATTTCTGTTATCTGGCATGCTCGGGGAGCTGGAGGTTACGTTGTTCCCGCAAAAGACAAGTTGCGGCAGATTATTTTGTTCAGGCACAGTAACCAAAACTGACCCAATAATATAATTTCAACAAAGAGCCCAAGAGGAACCTCTTCACATCTAGGATCTGTTAGAACATTTAAAAACGATTTATATTCTGAACATTGAAAGTGATTGGCTTTTAAAAAAATCAAGTTGCCAGAAATTCCAGTTACTGGAGACTTGCAGTTGGTGGCATGTCGGTTAACACAGAGTTTACAGTATGTCATGTTTCCCCACCAGAGGACAAGCGCGAATACATAAAAATCGAACATCTGCACATACTTCCTTTGTACAAATCTTCCTTATTATTGGCATAGGTTTGGTCACAATTTTGTGCCACCCTTTCTATTGTAAATGCTAAAAATGCAGCATACATCACTTAGCAGCTGGCAGAGAAATCTATAGTATCTAAAATGCTAACCTATCTGCTTGCACAGATCAAATTCTCAGTAATGGGCTGATTTATTAAACAGGTGTGTAGATAAATAGAAAAATAAATAAATTGACAGAATGCTATTCACATTTGAATATTGCAGAGAACCACGCAGACACTTACCTGCATATTTTAAATGCCTCCTACTGTTATTATTGTCAAATTGTTATTAAATGAAATGTAAGGTCAAAAAGAAGTCGCTGTAAATATAAAGGCAAGCATCCTCCACCTGACTTCATGACATATTTATAAGTGGTTTTACAAATTGGTCATGTCTTAAAATAAAGTTGGAGCAAATTAAGAGAATCTATAATCAAAAGGATTAAATCAATAAGTTAGCATGCAATTTTGTGCCTGGAATTTTTATACTTTTCAAAACACATAAAGAGATTTTTCAAATACACAAAAAAAGTTACCATGGAAACTGTTAGTTCATTGCTGAAAAACGTATATTCCAGCGCCTGTATCTTTTTGTACATTAAGAGTATCATTTTGCGGCAAGGAACAAAAGCATCGTTGATTGTTCAGTGTTGCGCTGATTTATAAAGAAAAATAGATTTGAATGAGATAATCTGGATAGATTAAATATAGAAAGAAAGAAAAAAAAATAGCAAGGGCACATTGTGCCAAGGTACAATGCCCAAACGTGAACTTATACCTTTTGTCGAGGTGACCTTGTCAAGTAATGGGTGCCAAGATTTAATATTTTTAGACCATTAACTTTGCGGTGATATGAATCACGTATGGTTCCCCGACAGGTTTTAAATTTGCTCCCCAGTCGTTAATATTTCAGTTTTGCAGCTGCCCTCGTTTCCTGCACTGTCTCACCTGGGGTGACTCGTAACTACTTATGGTGTGATTGCAGCTGGCATGACTAGAATTTCATAGATTGTGGGTGAGTGACAGGGAGCGTTGGAGAGGGAGGGGCACACACAGCAGTTGGCAGTTAGGCTCAGGAGCATGTTGCTGTGAAAGATGGGTAAGGAAACTAAAAGGAACTAAAGGTCAGCCACCAGCAGGCCAAAGGGAGAAGGCAGCGAAAATGAGAAATCTCTGACTGGATTTGATGGTAAATCAAACATTAATGGGCACAGCCTGGGCTCAAGCCCTCTGAGTGCAAAGCAGTGAGCTCTGCAAGTTCAGCACAAAAACAGAGCCTTCCTTGTCTGTGAGGCTCACTAAATCAACCTGCTGCGCCATTGTAATTTGACCAAAAATTGTCACTTATTTTCCATCTTCCTTTATTCATTGGTGTCGCCCACCGTGACAAAGTAGCTGCTTGAGGGCCAAGTCAGCAGGAAATACAGCTGAGGGGATGATGTCACAAATCCTCCCTGTAGTAACCCTTGAGGGTCCCCTGGGGATGTGCCAATTGATCTCCCATGGGGCTCGTGGAATACCAGCTCCCCCGCTGAGGGGCGGAGCCCTAGCAGCTGGAGCATGTTGAATCTTGCCCTTAAAAGTCAGACAGGATTGGGATCGGCAGTCCCGTCTGGGACTTATGTGCTGTATGCCGCATTGCAGTCTTTTTTTGGGATAAATTTTTAGAGTACCAACGCATTTTTCCAATTAAGGGGCAATTTAGCGTGGTCAATCCACCTACCCTGCACATCTTTGGGTTGTGGGGGGCGAAACCCACAAAATCACGGGGAGAATGTGCAAACTCCACATGGACAGTGACCCAGAGCCGGATCGAACCTGGGACCTCGGCGCCGTGAGACTGCAGTGCTAACCACTGTGACACCATGCTGCCCATGTTGCGGTCTTTACTTTTGTTTGCTAAAAGAAACCTTCTTTGTGTAATCTTCTCGCGACTCCTGAAGGTATTCATAGAATCTACAATGCAGAAGGAGGGTATTCGGCCCATCGAGTCTGGAGTGGTCCTTGTAAAGTGCACCTTACATAAGCCCATGCCTCCACCCTATCCCGGTAATGCAGTAACCCCACCCTTTGGACACTAAGGGGCCATAAGACCATAAGATATAGGAGCAGGATTCGGCCACTCAGCCCATCGAGTCTGCTCCACCATGCAATCATGGCTAATATTCTCTCATTCCCATTCTCCTGCCTTCTCCCCATAACCCTTGATCCCCTTATTAATCAAGAACCTATCTATTTCTGTCTTAAAGACACTCAGTAATTTGGCCTCCACAGCCTTCTGTGGCAAAGATTTACACAGATTCACCACCCTCTGGCTGAAGAAATTCCTCCTCATCTCAGTGTTAAAGGATTGTTCCTTTAGTTCGAGATGGTGTCCTTTGGTTCTAGTTTTTCCTACAATTGGAAACATCCCCTCCTCGTCCACTCTATCCAGGCCTCGCAGTATCCTGTAAGTTTCAGTAAGATCCCCCCCTCGTTCTTCTAAACTCCAACGAGTACAGACCCAGAGTCCTCAACCGTTGCTCATACGATAAGTTAATTAGCATGGCCAATCCACCTAACCTACACATCTTTGGACTATGGTAGGAAATCAAACCACCTGGAGGAAACCCACCCAGACATGGGGAGAAAATGCAAACTCCACACAGACAGTCACCCGAGGCCGGAATTGAACTTGGGTTCCTGGAGCTGTGAGGCAGGAGTGCTAACCACTGTGCCGCCCCAAACTGACCCTCCTGGGATTTTCAATCAGGGTCACAAGATGATTATTTGGAATAGGAACCTTGGTTTCCCTACCATTTCCTGTTAGATCTCTCCACGTAAACTGGGGTCATTTAATGTTCCTCCACTGCTTCTGTTATTGACGCTGATTGACACAGCACAGACAAAGAATTGAACGGAGACTTCTGCCCTCAATGACTCAGTAGCACATGGTTCTTTGGCCAAGTGAGCGATGATAAACCTGCTCTCAATAGGCAATGACAGGGCAGCACGGTGGCACAGTGGTTAGCGTCGCTGCCTACGGCGCTGAGGATCTGGGTTGGAATCCCGGCCCTGGGTCACTGTCCGTGTGGAGTTTGCACGTTCTCCCCATGTCTGAGTGGTTTTCACCCCCACAACCCAAAGATGTGCAGGATAGGCTGATTGGCCACACAAAAAAAATGCCCCTTAATTGGAAAAAATAATTGGTTACTCTAAAATTATATTTTTTTAAAAAAGAATGTCAAAAAAAGTATAAATTCATTGAAAAGATTCAAGCTCTGGTTTCTTCGAAGATGTGTTTTTCCCACTTCGAAACTTCACAAATGCAGGGTTAGGGTGGTGAATAGGTCAACGATACAAATGCGCTCCTCAAAATACATTGCTGCTGTAAGGTATCGAACAAAAGCAAATGTTTTAATTTTTAGTTGATGCGTCATATCATGTTACTATTATATAAAAGTGTGATTTATTAAAAGCGGCACATCTAACAGGTGCAGCTTGACTCTGAATAAGTTTTCTTATCGCTAATCTTCCCTGGCCAACAACAATGAAACACAGAGTGACCCGAGTCTCGGTTTACTTCACAGCGTTAATTGAATAATACATCAGACTACTCTAGTTATAATGCATAATCTGATGAACGTGAGCAATGCCACCTGCCCTTAAAAGGGTCAGGTGAGCAGATTAACATGACGACCACACTCTAAATTCCAGACTATTCAGGAATAATGCCACAAAAGATGGCAGCACATTGGGAAACTTGATGTTTCCCTCCAAGTCAGACACCAACCTGACTTGGAACTATGATGTTGTTGTTTGACTGTTGCTGGGTCAAAACCTGGAAACATCCCCCCCCCCCCCCCCCAAACAGCTTTGTAGGTGTACTTACACCACAGGGACTGCAGCAGTTTAAGAAGGTAGCTCACCATCGCCAGGGCAATTAGGGATGGACGATAATTGTTGGCCTTCCCAGAATGAATGAATGATGTTACGGACAGAGATGAGAGAGACCAAAACCCCTTTGCAATTCCCTTACCTTTTTGTTTGCAAGCTGTATGTTTTAGGAAAAGAAGATACTGTTCTCCTTAACCTTTCAGTTTGTGGTCAATTTGACTAATCAGCAGCAAGCTTTCGTAGATTTAAATAAAGAGGATTATTTACTCATGTATTCACCCCGAAAGTCTTACACTACGCCATTCACTCGGCACCCACATACACACACATACCCAAGGGTAAGGACAGTTTTGTTTTTATAAATTTTGGGTACCCAATTCATTTTTTCCAATTAAGGGGCAATTTAGCATGGTCAATCCACCAACCTGCACATCTTTGGGTTATGGGGGCGAAACCCACGCAAACACGGGGAGAATGTGCAAACTCCACAGGGACAGTAACCCAGAGCTGGGATCGAACCTGGGACCTCGGCGCCGTGAGGCAGCAGTGCTAACCACTGTGCCGCCGTGCTGCCTCAAGAAAAGTGCAGTTAAAAAGAATAGTGCACTTTCCCAAATTGTAAACAAAATAATAATTTGCAATTCATTGCTCTACAATGGAAAGTGGGTGATGCCTATTCATACTTACTTATTTGGTTAGTTTCTCTTCAGCTCTCATTGTTAAGCTTTGTGTTGACAGACAGTAGGTCTATGAATCCAGAGATTTCGCGCAGATGTTCCTGTGGCATGTTTCACAGCAGCAGCGGTGGCTCACCATTGGCCGGCGCTGTCAACGGGGTTTCCCATTCTGTGCATTTCATGTGGAAACCTGCGATGGGCGTTCGCCGTCGGTAGGAGTGGGAAATCTCGCCAACGAGAATGGCCAGAAAATCTTAGTGTTTAAGTTTTGGGTAAGTTCACAATCAATAGGACGTGTGAATTCCACAGCCAGTTTCAGCTTGGTTTTTCATTTGAAGGAGGAATTCCTCACACTGTCATTCAGTTAGGATTTTCACAGATACTTGAGATATTTCTGAATCTATGCAGAAATCACAAAAGTCTCCATTCCTTGGCAATCATATTAGCAACCTTTCAATGCCCATTTTTAAAATGAAAAGGCAGTTCCAGAAAATTGTGTACTGAATATAGTTATGAATAAGACACAATAATAAAAGCAAACAAAGAAATTACTCAGACCTAAATTTCATGAATTTGTATTAAGTACATTGGAATAAACCTATATTCAAATATTTCTACCCATGTCAAGGAGTCTGGATAGTGAATAGCAATCGTTACAAAAAATTGAAAACGCTGGAAGCACTCAGGAGGTCAGGCAGCGCCTGTGAGAAGAGAAGCAGAGTTAATGAGCCAATCATCAGATTACACTCACGGCATGTTTAATCAGGCAGGAGAGGGGCGGGTGAGCATTCCACTGCCTTCCCATCTCTCCCTGCACGCACACACACGCACACACACATCCCCCTACCACAGGGCCCCAAACCACAAAAACTCTCCCATCATGTATTACCTCTGGCTTGGGTTACTTCAAAATCCTGGGTCCCTGGTGTTTGCAATTCTGAAGCTGCTACCAACAGCCCAGTGACACCACTGAGCAAAGAACTGCCAGCCCAATGGGTGGCGAGCAGCGCAGGACTTCATGCTCCCTTGGACTTTATCCTGAGGAAATCACGCTGGTGGCCTCTCAATTGCCTGATTGGCTCCTGGCTTTGCCGGCTTTTCCCAAGTGAAGCAGGATGGGCCTTCAGCCATCCCCCCAGTCGCCTCCACAACATACCGTCCAGTATCTCAGGTCTGCTGTCTTTAAGCAGAATCGAGGGTGCAAGACGTAGAGAGTGATTCCCAGGTCGCAACCAGGACAGAAGATCAAGGAATTCTGAATGTTTAGGAACTATCTGTAAGTTTGGGAGGATTTGAAGCACAGAATGGAATTTCAGCTTGACTCCAAGTGGAATAAATTGGAGCTGGAGGCGGTACTCAGGAAGGAGATGTGTGGCTGTGAATGGTGGTTTTGCAAAATACCTGATGGAACACAGGAAGGAAAATAGAACGCAATTGTTACGACACCCTGGGCTAGTGCGCGGTAAATTCCAGCCCCACTTTCCCCAAAGTCACAGTGAATGAACCAATAATTCTCATTAAAAACAGCAAAAGTCTTTAAACGTTGGCAGCCCAATAATTACAGTCACCTGGTTTGTAAATATAAACAGTTATTGTTTATTTATACCAAGAACTATCATGAAACATGCAGTAAATTCAACTGGTTAATGACAAGCTAATACCTACTACCCACTTTACCTGTCTCACCCGCTACCCGCACAATCAAGACAGACAAACACAGAGGGGTGGAAAGGGGTAAAAATAATAAGGATGAAGGTCAAAAGATAAAAGTATTTGCTTCAGATGATGATTCTTTCACACACTTGCTTCACAGCAAGCTTGCTGATTAAAGTCTCTGGTTTACAGCTGGTAATGCTGTTCTTTGCAGAGTCATTAATTCAGGGCCCCTGTAGTTTAGGAAATGCAGTACTCACAGGCAGCAAGCTCTCTGGGAAGTTATCTTATTTCTCATAAAACTGGGCCTTCACCTTGAGGTTGGCATTGAGGCTTCTATCTTTCTGTAGTGAGAATGGGTGGGTACTGCCGTTACCTTTCAGGAGAGAGAGTTGGTTGGTTCAGGAATCTGCAATAGATTCATCCAGTCTTCCTGTAGTTCAAAAACACTGTCTTTCTGGAGAAAAGACATTGAGGAGCGGTTAGCAGGTCGTTTCCTGGGGCTGCCAAGATAAAAACTGAAACCAAACTCAAGCCTTGGGATCTGAAACAAATATCAGTGGGATTAGATCCAATCACCGCCCATTACTGGGCAGAGCACAGCCTTTTGAGCCAATTCATTGGCCAATCATTCACAAATCAAAAATGTCACGGCAAAAATAAAAGAGAAGGTCATTAAGGGATTAAACAGGAGGACCCTTACGCAATAGAGGTGAAAAAGGTAGAAGAGACAAACAGAAATTCCATGAGGGAGAAAAGGAGAAACTCTTCAAGATTGGCATTGCTAAGGGAAGCATAGTGGCGCAGTGCATAGCACTGCTGCCTCACGGCGCCGAGGTCCCAGGTTTGATCCCGGCTCTGGGTCACTGTCCGTGCGGAGTTTGCACATTCTCCCCATGTTTGCGTGGGTTTCGCCCCCACAACCTAAAAGGTGTGCAGGACAGGTGGATTGGCCACGCTCCCCTTAATTGGAAAAAATGAATTGGATACTCTAAAAAAAAACATTTTTAAAGATTGGCATTGCTGAAAGAGAAGGGGAAGAGAATTAAACAACAATAGAAGGGGCGGTACGGTGCCACAGTAGTTAGCACTGCTGCCTCACGGCGCAGAGGACCCGGGTTTGAGCCCGGTTCCTGGTCACTGTCCATCTGGAGATTGCACATTCTCCCCATGCCTACGTGGGTCTCATGGTAGCACAGTGGTTAGCACAGTTGCTTCACAGCTCCAGGGTCCCAGCTTCAATTCCCGGCTTGGGTCACTGTCTGCAGAGTCTGCATGTTCTCCCCGTGTCTGCTTGGGTTTCCTCCGGGTGCTCCGGTTTCCTCCCACAATCCAAAGATGTGCAGGTTAGCAGGATTGTCCATGATAAATTGCCCCTGTTGTCCAGGAAAAGGTTAGGTGGGGTTACTGGGTTACGGGGATAGGATGGAGGAGTGGCCTTAAGTAGGGTGCTCTTTCCAAGAGCCGGTGCAGACTTGATAGGCTGAATAGCCTCCTTCTGCACTGTAAATTCTATGATCTATGAACCCAAAGATGTGCAGGGTAAGTGGATTGGCCACGCTAAATTGCCCCTTAATTGGAAAAAAAAAATGAATTAGGTCAGTTAAATGTATTTAAAAAAAGATGAAAAGAAAAAAATAAACAACGGTCGAAAAGCAAAATACTGTGGATGATGGAAATCTGAAACAAAATACAAAAAGGTTGGCAACACACAGCAGGTCACGCAGCATCTGTGGAGAAAGAAATAATTAACGTTTCAGGTTTGCAACCTTTCATAATTTTATGCTTTTGGAATAGCAATAGCCACGAGATCAAAAATGCACGGCACCCAGTTGAATAATTGTGTTTTGGATTAGAATTTGTCAGGGCTGTACATCAATGATTTGCAATGTTACTTGTTTCTGAAACTGCCATCAGCGAGAGAGATTTTCAAAAACTCTGGTAAAATTTCAATGGATGCGGGCAGTACGGTGGCACAGTGGTTAGCATTGTTGCCTACAGTGCTGAGGACCTGGCTTTGAATCCCGGCCCTGGGTCACTGTCCGTGTGGAGTTTGCACATTCTCCCCGGGTCTGCGTGGGTTTCACCCCCACAAAACAAAAGATGTGCAAGATAGGTGGATTGGCCACGCTAAATTGCCCCTTAATTGGAAAAAATAATTGGGTACTCTAAATCTATTTTTAAAAAACTTTCAGTGGTTACCACTCGGAATTTACCAGAGAATTGTGGATGTGGAAGGCCATTCTGCCCATCTTAATTCAAACAGACCTCGCAGTCCAGCCACTGCATCATCCGCTTGTTTCTTAATTTTTCTCCATTACCTCCAGTGTTTGACGATAGCCTTTGTTTCTGTTTGATCAGAACCAGCACTCTTGCCAGTGGACTCCATAGCTTCAGAATGTGTGATCTGCTGGATGCACTGCAGCAAATCATCACAGTTCGTTGACAGTACCGCCCGCTCAGTGAAAAGCACAAGTGGTGTGGTGTCAAGGATGTACCATCACCTTCACATCCCCACCGAATCACACACCATGTTGATTTGAGCATTTACAATCAGCAATTGTTACTGAGTTATTATTCAAAAATCTCTGCCTCAATCCAATAGTAGGCTCACCATCACTACAAGGACATCATCACCTTCTTAAGGCAAGGAGGAATAAGCAGTCAATGCAGCCCTGCATAAAGATGACTGTATTCATCATTTGGGGTGTTTGATAGTGTTTCAGTAGGTATGTAAGTGACTGCTAAGGTTTTTTTTTAAAAATTTAGATTACCCAATTATTTTTTCCAATTAAGGGGCAATTTAGCGTGGCCAATCCACCTACTCTGCACATTTTTGGGTTGTGGGGGCAAAACCCACGCAGACACAGGGAGAACGTGCAAACTCCACACGGACAGTGACCCAGAGCCGGGATCGAACCTGGGACCTCAGCGCCGTGAGGCGGTTGTGCTAACCACTAGGCCACCGTGCTGCCTGAGTGACTGCTAAGGTTGATCTGTGCCCTGGAGGTTCTGCTGTAAATAGGACAGGGTACAATCGGTGATTGAGATTCGGACAAATTGTTGGCTTAGAATTTCCTCTCCTAACGTTTTCTCTCTGCCTCTAATATCCATTTGCTTTCGAAGGAGGCTGCACCGTTTTTAACCTGGTTATGCCAGGTGCAACAGTCCTGTGCAAGCTTCTTGCAGAACTGCAGCATAGTGGTTAGCACAGTTGTTTCACAGCTCCAGGGTCCCAGGTTCGATTCCGGCTTGGGTCACTGTCTGTGCGGAGTCTGTATGTTCTCCCCGTGTATGCGTGGGTTTCCTCCGGGTGCTCCGGTTTCCTCCCACAGTCCAAAGATGTGCAGGTTAAGTGGATTGGCCATGATAAATTGCTCTTAGTGTCCAAAAAGGTTCAGGTGGGGTTACTGGGTTACAGGGATAGGGTGAAGACATGGGCTTAAGTAGGGTGCTCGTTCCAAGGGCTAGTGCAGACTCGATGGGCCAAATGCCCTCATTCTGCACTGTAAATTCTATGATTCTATGAACTGTGGTTGATATCAATACTCCTAAGCAAAGTCTTCAATCTGTCCTCTTTGCACTTCCTTCAATCACCTTGAGAACCAACCCCAAACTCAGATCTCCAGAGAAGATTCTCTTTGGTAAGCGAGAGTCAGGCATTCTGGCTACATGACCAGCCCAACTCAATGGATTCTTGGCATGCTAGCTCGGTGAGCACCTCAGTGTCTGGCATTTCATTCTGCCACCTGACCTTCAGGGGTTTCTGAAAGCCGCTCAAGTGAAAACGGTTGAGCTTCTTGATATGGAGATTGCACACTGTCCAAGTCTTGCAATGTTGAGCATCGTGGGCAAGACAATTGCCTTATGGACTTTCAATTTGGAAGGCAGCCTTACCCCTCTTCATCCCCGACCTGATGTTCAAAGTCTGCTGAAGGCTACACTTACTTTGGCAATTCTTGCATGTGTCTCGTCTTTCATATAGACAGCTCAAGAGTGTGCTATCAAGATAAGTGAACTTATCCGCTGCTGACATGGACTGAAAACTGGGCTTGAGATAGGGCTTTTTTGGAGGCGGACTTGCACGTTATTTCAATTTTCTTTGTGTCGATCATGTGGCCAAAGTTGTCACATGTATTGGAGAACAAGCTCCGTCAAGCCTCATTAATAAAACATTGTCCATTCTATACAGTCAGACCAGACCAAAGATGGCTTAATCACACTTCCTGAGATACATATTCTTTTGTTTTAGCTACTTAGTTCAACACATTGTTGTGTTTGTTGATTTCTGCTCAGAATTTATCAGGTATTGTGAGATTACCAAGATGCCTAGCTCTTTTTTGACTTGAAGTGTGGTGGAATCAGGTTCAATCAAGGCATTCAAGAGAATAGTCAATGATTATGTGAATAGAAACAATGTGCAGGGGTCCAGGGGAAAAGGCAGGGGAATGGCACTAAGTTATGATGTTCAAGAGCCGGTGCAGTCATGATGGGTTTACTGGGCTTCTTCTGCAGCGTACCTCTCTCTCTCTCTCCCTCTCTACATCTGCTTTATGGCAGCTGGTGCTATAGAAAGTGGGCATGTCAGGGCAGCATGGTGGTGCAGTGGTTAGCACTGCTGCCTCACGGCGCCGAGGTCCCAGGTTCGATCCAGGCTCAGGATCACTATCCATGTGGAGTTTGCACATTCTCCCTGTGTCTGCGTGGGTCTCGCCCCCACAACCCAAAGATGTGCAGGCTAGGTGGATTGGTCAGACTAAATTGCCCCTTAATTGGAAAAAATGGATTGGGTACTCTAAATTTATCTTACCAAAAGAAAGGGGGTGTGTCTTTCCTCATTGTACTCGGCTTACTCCACACTGACGTAGCCGGGGGCGCACTTTGCTACTCCTGTCCCACCCAGCCAGCCTGAGAGGAAAAAGGTCGGGCGAGACAGGGGCTTTGGAATTTAAATGAAGCTAAATCCCTGGGCCATCAGAATGGCAATCCGGTGGTGATCGCCACTCTGAGGAAATTACGGGCCATATGTCTCCAAAGGTTTAAACATAACTAATTGCCTTTCTTGTGAAATTTTCTCAAGGGCCTTCTGGGAGAGGAGGCCTTCAATGGAGAACTGCGGTTGACTTGGGTCACCACCTTGTCAAAGACGAGAACTAGGGCGGGCAGGCACTCAGACCCCTCTTGGGTCCTGGTTCGTTTGTTTTTTATTACCAAGTTATTACTGCACATCAATCCTCAAGTTCATTCTGGTTAATCAATTCCACTATATTACATGGAACTGCAGTAAAACAAATGGGTGAATAGCTTACTCTGTTGATTTGTTAACCTTTATGAAGATGGGCACCACATTAGACTCCTTTCAATCTGCTAATACCTCCCCTATGTCCAGTGATTTCCTCATAACGATTGCCGATGCTTCACAAATCTCCTCCTTCGCGTCTCTCGGCATTCTGGGATGAATGCTCTTGACGCTGGGGATTTGTTTGTTTTGAACTCTTTTATCCTGTCTAGGATTTCCATCTCAATTATTTCAAAGTCATTAAAACCTTCCTTGGATGCCACTGCATGGGGAATACTGCAAAAACTCTGGAGCGCTGCCCTGTGTTAAACGGTGTACCACATCCCCATGTTCAGTATCATTGCAGTCAACAAGACGTTGATTGGAGTTAAATGTAAAAAAGCTAGAACAGAGGCGAGAGTTGCAAAATTATATTCATTTTATTTTATCGGGTCAAATTGCCATACATTATGTCGCTGGGGGCATTCAGGGGAAAAAATTACTTTAACTGATAGAATGTTTAATTGATGAAAATATTGCATTTTCATTGAAAAATGTCACAGCTATGGAACAAATGAAATATTCTGAACAAAAAATAATGTGCTCCAATATATTAATACTTTGCAAGTATTGCAGGGCATGTTGTGATCAATGTACTGATACAGTACCATAAAATAGAACTATGATTTGTTTTAATGGGATGGTTAAAATATGTATAAGATGATTAAGTGATACAATATTAAAGAGTGCATTTGCATGCAAACGAATGACAGAACCAGGGAAAATAAAAGGAGTAGAGTATTGTAATCAAATTCTTGGTGCCTAGAAGCTGGGGCGGGATTCGCCGACCCCCCGCCGGGTCGGAGAATCGCCGGGGGCCAGCGTCAATCCCTCCCCCGCCGTGCCCCGAAGTCTCCAGCACCGGAGATTTGGCGGGGGGCGGGAATCGCGCCGCGCAGGTCGGCGTGCCCCCCGCGGCGATTCTCTGGCCCACGATGGGCCGAAGTCCCGTCGCTGTCATGCTTCTCCTGCCCGTGTGGATCAAACCAGCTACCTTACCGGCAGGACCAGGCGGCGCGAGCGGGCTCTGGGGTCCTGGGGGGGGGGGGGGGGGGGCACGGGGCATATGGCCCTGGGGAGTGCCACCATGGTGGCCTGGCCCGCGATCGGGGCCCACCGATCGGCGGGCGGGCCTGTGCCGTGGGGGCACTCTTTTCCTTCCACCTTCGCCATGGTCTTCACGATGGCGGAGGCGGATGTGACCCCCTCCGCTGTGCATACGCGGGGATGACGTCAGCAACCGTTGAAGCTCCGGCGCATGTGCGGACTTCCGCCGGCTGGCGAAGTCCCTTCGGCCCCGACTGGCGTGGCGCCAAAGGCCGTTCCCGCCAGCCGGTGGAGCGCCAACCACTCCGGCGCAGGCCTAGTCCCTCAATGTTAGGGCTTGGCCCC
Organism: Scyliorhinus canicula; assembly: GCF_902713615.1. Classification (NCBI taxonomy): domain Eukaryota; kingdom Metazoa; phylum Chordata; class Chondrichthyes; order Carcharhiniformes; family Scyliorhinidae; genus Scyliorhinus; species Scyliorhinus canicula. The sequence goes on along the minus strand of NC_052164.1, from coordinate 91,612,043 downwards.
TAAAGGTGCGGAGACTTCACGCCACTCCATCACTTCGGGACCCCCCGCCCTGCCGGGTAGGGGAGAATCCCGGTCCAGGGGTTTTCAAGAAATTCTAATTATGCCTGGTTGCTCAATGGGTTCTTTTGATCTGATCAATAGCTTTTCTGCGGGCATGATTCTCCGGCCTCCCAGCTGTGGGTTTCTCAGCAGCGGGAAGGGGCGCGCTGTTTGCTGGTGCGGGATTCTCTATTCCCGCTGCTGTCGATGGGATTTCCTAATGAAACCACCCCCATGCCACTGGGTGGGGGTACGGCACCCACGGGACCAGGGAATTCTGCTGCTTTGTAGTCAAGGAGGAGGCCGGAAAAGGAGAGTCAAAGTGGGTTACTTCCAACGCTAAGTTAAGTAAAGTCCATACAAAGCAATCGTCCTAGTCCCTGTCGGGACCATTTTGAGGTTCCTGGGCCGACTTTGATCTCATGGAATTAACAAGACCACCGATGGCTTTCCGTCCTTCAGTGGGGGAGGCCATACACCACGAGCCCTATGGGGAGATCAAACAAGGTCTTCGCCATAGATCTCTTGGGGGTTATAACACGCAGCCAACGAATGGCCAGAGAATTGCGGCGTATGTTATTTTGGCTAGTTCCTTTCAATCAACAAAGATAAAGGCTACAGAAGTCTGCTTTCCCAGTGTAGCACTGGGCCATTGCAGACCAGAGAATTTTAAGGGCCACTCTCCATGTTATACTCAGTTAGCTGATCCTAGTCAGGGTACAGTATGGCCCCTAGAACTGACCTCACGGTTGGGGTTTGGATGAACAATCAGGCCCTGGTAACTAGCTTGCAAAGTAGATATGAGAGAAGAGTGGGATCGGCTTATTGTTAGATAGTCTGCTGGAACTCCTAATCTGGGAGGAGTGGGATCGGCTTATTGTTAGATAGTCTGCTGGAACTCCTAATCTGGGAGTGTTAGAACATAGAAAACAGAGCACAGATCAGGCCCTTCGGCCCACGATGTTGTTCCAAACTTTTGTCCTAGATTAAGAACAAATTAGCGGGGATGACGTCAGCATGGGGCAGCATGGTAGCATGGTGGTTAGCATAAATGCTTCACAGCTCCAGGGTCCCAGGTTCGATTCCCGGCTGGGTCACTGTCTGTGCGGAGTCTGCACGTCCTCCCCGTGTGTGCGTGGGTTTCCTCCGGGTGCTCCGGTTTCCTCCCACAGTCCAAAGATGTGCGGGTTAGGTGGATTGGCCGTGATAAATTGCCCGTAGTGTCCTAAAAAGTAAGGTTAAGGGGTGGGGGGTTGTTGGGTTACGGGCATAGGGTGATACGTGGGTTTGATTAGGGTGATCATGGCTCGGCACAACATCGAGGGCCGAAGGGCTTGTTTTGTGCTGTACTGTTCTATGTTCTATTTAAACATGCCAAAATATTCTTCCTTAATGTGGCGATGAAGGACTTCTATGGAAATAACGAATAAAATGGTAGTTTTCTTCACACAAAGAATTTAATGAGTCCTTCTCCATAGTGAGGGTTCCTCAGCCGTATACTGAAGGGGTACACCGGGAGGGAAGAGGCGTTCTGTGCTCAGGATTGGTGGGAGCACGGAGAAAGCACCGCAGAGATTTACAAGGGCATGAGCAAGATTGAGCAGAAAGAATGAGGTCTTTGAAATGGTGAAAGAATTCTATAGCGGTTTGACGTGAACAAATTGTTTCCACTTTCCGATAAATACATAACAAGGACAAATAGGAACAGGAGTAGGCCATTGAACCCCTCAAGAATATTCTGCCGTTTAATTAGATTGTGGATGATCTTGCATAAACAAAGATAGCTACTAATAGCTCATATAAAGGGGGCAGGATTCTCCCAAAATGAGACTGTGTACCCACGTCGGTGTAAAAACAGTGGAGTTTTACTCCAAAAATTCCTTACAAAAAATTGAGTAGGGTGATCATTGCTCGGCACAACATCGAGGGCCGAAGGGCCTGTTCTGTGCTGTACTGTTCTATGTTCTAATCTACACCCCATCATTCTACCATAATCCATGTACCTATCCAATAGCCGCTTGAAGGTCCCTAATGTTTCCGACTCAACTACTTCCACAGGCAGTACATTCCATGCCCCCACTACTCTCTGGGTAAAGAAACTACCTCTGACATCCCCCTATATCTTCCACCATTCACCCTAATTTTATGTCCCCTTGTAATGGTTTGTTCTACCCGAGGAAAAAGTCCGTGACTGTCTACTCTATCTATTCCCCTGATCATCTTATAAACCTCTATCAAGTCACCCCTCATCCTTCTCCGTTCTAATGAGAAAAGGCCTAACACCCTCAACCTTTCCTCGTAAGACCTACTCTCCATTCCAGGCAACATCCTGATAAATCTCCTTTGCACCTTTTCCAAAGCTTCCACATTCTCCCTAAAATGAGGCGACCAGAACTGCACACAGTACTCCAAATGTGGCCTTACCAAGGATTTGTACAGCTGCATCATCACCTCACGGCTCTTAAATTCAATCCCTCTGCTAATGAACGCTAGCACACCACAGGTCTTCTTCACAGCTCTATCCACTTGAGTGGCAACTTTCAAAGATCTATGAACATATGGATGAAAATGGAATAGTGTAGGTCAGATAGGCTTCAGATGGTTTCACGGGTCGGCACAACATCAAGGGCCGAATGGCCCGTATTGCGCTGTAATGTTCTATGTTCTATGTTCTACCCCAAGATCTCTCTGCTCCTCCACATTGCCAAAGAACCCTACCGTTAACCCTGTATTCCACATTCATATTTGTCCTTCCAAAATGGACAACCTCACACTTTTCAGGGTTAAACTCCATCTGCCACTTCTCAGCCCAGCTCTGCATCCTATCTATGTCTCTTTGCAGCCGACAACAGCCCTCCTCACTATCCACAACTCCACCAATCTTCGTATTGTCTGCAAATTTACTGACCCACCCTTCAACTCCCTCATTCAAGTCATTAATGAAAATCACAAACAGCAGAGGACCCAGAACTGATCCCTGCGGTACGCCACTGGTAACTGGGCTCCAGGCTGTATATTTGCCATCCACCACCACTCTCTGACTTCTATCATTAGCCAGTTCATTATCCAACTGGCCAAATCTCCCACTATCCCATGTCTCCTTACTTTCTGCATAAGCCTACCATGGGGAATCTTATCAAATGCCTTACTAAAATCCATGTACACTACATCCACTGCTTTACCTTCATCCACATGCTTGGTCACTTCCTCAAAGAATTTAATAAGACTTGTGAGGCAAGACCTACCTCTCACAAATCCGTGCTGACTATCCCTATTCAAGCAGTGTCTTTCCAGATGCTCAGAAATCCTATCCCTCAGTATCCTTTCCATTACTTTGCCGACCACCAAAGTAAGACTAACTGGCCTGTAATTCCCAGGGTTATCCCAATTCCCTTTTTTGAACAGGGGCACGACATTCGCCACCCTCCAATCCCCTGGTACCACCCCTGTTGACAGTGAGGATGAAATGATCATTGCCAACGGCTCTGCAATTTCATCTCTTGCTTCCCATAGAATCCTTGGATCTATCCCGTCAGGCCCGGGGGACTTGTCTATCCTCAAGTTTTTCAAAATGCCCAACATATCTTCCTTCCTAACAAGTATCTCCTGGAGCTTACCAGTCTGTTTCACACTGTCCTCTCCAACAATATGGCCCCTCTCATTCGTAAATACTGAAGAAAAGTACTCGTTTAAGACCGCTCCTATCTCTTCAGACGCAATACACATTCTCCCGCTACTGTCCTTGATCGGACCCACCCTCGCTCTAGTCATTCTCATACTTCTCATTGTCATATTTGTTGACAAGTGCCATTAGACCATAAAACATAGGAGCAGAAGTAGGCTGTTCAGCCCATTGAATCTGGTCTGCCATTCAATGAGATCAAGACTGCTTTGATAAGATTCCCATCCTCAACTCCACTTTTTTGCCTTATCCCTATAACCTTTGATTCACTTACTGATCAAAAACCTGCCTATCTCAACCTTGAACATACTTAATAACCCAGCCTCCACAGCTCTCTGCGGTTAAGAATTCCACAGATTGGGGCAGCTCGGTGGCACAGTGGCATTGCTGCCTCACGGAGCCGAGGTCCCAGGTTCGATCCCGGCTCTGGGTCACTGTCCGTGTGGAGTTTGCACATTCTACCCGTGTTTGCGTGAGTTTCGCCCCCACAACCCAAAGATGTGCAGGGTAAGTGGATTGGCCAGGCTAAATTACCCCTTAATTGGAAAAAAATAATTGGATACTCTAAATTTAAAAAAATTAATTCCACAGATTCACTTCCTTCAAAGAGAAGAAATTCCCCTTCATCTCTGTCTTAAATGGCCGACCCCTTACTCTAAGTATAAGCCCGCTGGTCCTAGACTCTCCCACAAGGAGAAACAACCTCTCAGCATCCATCCTGCCAAGTCCCGTGAGAATCCTATATGCCTCAATAAGGTCACTCTTCATTCGTCGAAACTCCAATGTGTATAGATGCAACCTACCCAATCACACCTTTTAGAAGACCCCTTCATACCTGGGGTCAACCTAGTCCTTCTCTGGACTGCCTCTGATGCCGGTATATCTTCCCTTAGATAAAGGGACTAAAGCTGGTCATATTATTTGCGAGGCCACAGCAGGGATGATTGTACATTAAGTGCAGTACAATAGATTAGCAGATATCGAATTGGGCCCAATGGAAAGCAAGCCCAAAATGGCAGTTCTAAGCATCTGTGGAGGTAGAAACGGAGTTAATGGACGAATCTTCCCAAGCCCCCGCCAGCGGGTTCGATGGTGGGCATGGGGGAGAATAGGGTAACTGACCAGGAATCAGTTTCACGTTGGTGTGAATTTGCAGTGGGGGAAACCCGCCTGAAGCCGGAGTGAACTTCATTTCATATAAATGATCTGCATCAGGAACAGAGTGTAACATAGCAACAATTGGGAATTATACCAAAATAGGTGGAAAAACAGTCAGTGAAGAGGAGACGAAGATTTTACAGACAGACATATATAGGCTCGGAGATTGGGTCAAGGTTTGGGAGATGGAGTTCATTGTAGATAAGTGTGAGCTTATTCATTTTGGGTAAAAAAAATAGAAAGACAAATTATTATCTAAATGGAAAGCGGATTCAAGATGCACCTGGGCAGAGGGATCTGTTCTCACTGCTGCCTACGGCACTGAGGACCCGGGTTTGATCCCAGCCCCGGGTCACTGTCTGTGTGAAGTTTACACATTCTCCCCGTGTCTGCGTGGGTTTCAACCCCACAACCCAAAGATGTGCAGGGTAGGTCGAATGGCCACACTAAATTGCTCCTTAATTGGAAAAAAATAACTGGGTATGGGCAGCAAGTGGCTAGCACTGTGGCTTCACAGCGCCAGGGTGCCAGGTTTGATTCCCCTCTGGGTCACTGTCTGTGCGGCGTCTGCACATTCTCCCCGTGTCTGCGTTGGTTTTCTCTGGGTGTTCCGGTTTCCTCCCACAGTCCAAAGACGGGCAGGTTAGGTGGATTGGCCATGATAAATTGCCCTTAGTGACCAAAAAGGTAAGGAGGGGTCATTGGGTTACAGGGATAGGGTGGAAGTGATGGCTTAAGTGGGTTGGTGCAGACTCGATGGGCCGAATGGCCTCCTTCTGCACTGTATGTTCTACGTTCTATGTACTCTAAATTTATTTTGAAAAAAGGCAAATACAGGACAGCATGTTGGCTCAGTGGTTAACACTGCTGCGTCACGGCGTCGAGATCCCAGGTTTGATCCCGGCTCTGGGTCACTGTCCTTGTGGAGTTTGCACATTCTCCCCATGTCTGCGTGGGTCTCACCCCCACAACCCAAAGATGTGCAGCGTAGGTGGATTGGCCACGCTAAATTGCCCCTTAATTAGAAAAACAAATAAAAGAGATTAGATTTACTAGAGAGAAGAGACAGCTTCTGCATGGAGAGAGAAAATGTTCTATACCTAGTCAAATGAAGTTGGAAAAGCTGAGTGAGTTACTTATGTTTTGTCAGTCTTACCTGTGAATCGGAGTAGCTTGTGAAGAATCTGAGCTGGCTGCAGCTTGACAGTGTCACAACAGGCTAGGAAAGATTCATACTTCTAAGAGATTAATTCATTTGACAGCAAGGCACTGGATATATTCAGATTAATAATGCTTTCCAATAAAACTATGGCAGCAAACATACATGACAACTATACCGTCCTTGGATGCTCATTTATACTATTATAAGGCAGTCATACCCATACAAGGTCATTGTTAATAAGCCTCTCTGTTTGCTGAGGCAGTATCTTTCAAATCAGACAGGTCTACATTTATCCAAGGCAGCAGGTACCCTGCACTTTGTTTCTCTCTCATTTATTTGCCTCCAATGCTGGCTGGTTTACCCTTTTGACCGTAAGAAGCCACTGCACCATTTCAATATAGCACTGCTGCGTCAAGGCGCTGAGGACCCGGGTTCGATGCCGGCCCCGGTCACTGTCCGTGTGGAGTTCGCACATTCTCTCCGTGTTGGCGTGGGTCTCACCCCCACAACCCAAGGATGTGCAGGGTAGGTGGATTGGCCACGCTAAACAGCCCTTTAATTGGAAAAAAAGAAATGGGTACTCTAAATTTATTAAGAATAAATAATATTGCCATTGGAGTCTTGACACCCACCCGAGAGGGTAGAGTGGGCCTCAGTGTAATGTCTCATCCCAACGGTGCAGGACTCCCTCAGTACTGCATTGGACTGTCAATCTAAACTTCAGTGCTGTTGGGTGGGGCTTTAACTGCAACCTTCTGATTCACAGGTGAAGGTTACCATTTGAACCACACTTAACATCCATGTCATTTCATCACATGAGGAATTCCGGCAGTTGTGGTTTCACAAATAAACAGAAGCATCTCTTATTATCAAAGTTAAAACACCAAATATTATACTTGCAATATCCATCGATATAATTTGATCAGGAATTTTTGCATTGTTTGGCAGTTTACTTGTCTCATTTCTCTTCAGCAAAATACAGCACAGATGAAGGAATATCCAATTACACTCACAAAGTTGCTGCCAAATGATCTGTTTCCTGGCCAAGTTTTATTGACTCCAAGTCAGGCTCTTGCTTCTTTGTGTGCTGGGCTGATTGGAAAGCATGGCAGCTAGTCAATGAATTACTAACTGTATAATACAAATGAATAACTTTAAAGAATAGATCATTCATGGCTCTGATTCCCGCTCAGCCAAGTTACCAATCTTGCTGTACCATCAGAACAGAGGGCTGAGTGCTGACAATGTGACTCCTTGCAAAGAAGGTGGGGAAATCAGTCAGTCACTCAACGTATGTCACTCTTGGGTGCTCAATAACAATTGGTTTCAGTATGACATTGCCACACTTTCCTGATGGCTCATTTGTTTTGTGTACTGCTGTTATAACCCGCAAGAGGCTTACGTGGTTGGAGCAATCAGCCTCCAGGTCTCGCCGAGTACGAGGCCCCCCTGCTAAGGAGACGGGGAGCCAGCCCTAGGACATTCATGACTGAGTTCTAAATAAAATCGGCCAGAAATGGAGCCGAGAGACCAGACCCGACTGGGATATGGTACATGTTGTAAACATAATGGCTTTGTGATAAACACTGTTTTCTTTCACCTCCTCGATTCAAACTCGCCTGCGGCCTACTAAAACTGCCCAGTGTGCGAAACAACCATACACGAAACACCAGAATTCCCCAAGTTTCATCCTTGCTCGGTTCTCCACTACCTGACCTCAGCGAGGTAACAAAGCCCCCAAAACTCTTACAGAGCTCGACAGGGTCTGTGCAGGAACTATGTTTCTCCTGGCTGGTGGCCAGAATGGGGAAGGGTGGGGGGTGTGGGGTCTTGAACCAGGGCACACAGTTTCAGAATAAGGGGGATGGACTGAGATGAAGATGAGATGGAGTCAGAGGGCGGTGACTTGTTGGAATTCTCTACCCCAGAGGACCCTGGAGACTCAGCCATTGAGTAGGTGCAAGACAGAGATCAATAGATTTCCAGATATTCAAGATACCAAAGGGTATGGGGATAGAACAAACATAGAACTTAGAGCATAGAACAGTACAGCACAGAACAAGCCCTTCTGCCCTCGATGTTGTGCCGAGCATTGTCCGAAACCAAGATCAAGCTATCCCACTCCCTGTCATTCTGGTGTGCTCCATGTGCCTATCCAATAACCGCTTGAAAGTTCCTAAAGTGTCCGACTCCACTATCACAGCAGGCAGTCCATTCCACACCTTAACCACTCTCTGAGTAAAGAACCTACCTCGGATGTCCCTCCTATATCTCCCACCCTGAATCTTATAGTTATGCCCCCTTGTAACAGTTACATTCACCTGAGGAAATAGTCTCTGAACGTCCACTCTATCTATCCCCCTCATCATCTTATAAACCTCTATTAAGTCGCCTCTCATCCTCCGCCGCTCCAAAGAGAAAAGCCCTAGCTCCCTCAACCTTTCCTCATAAGACCTATCCTGCAAACCAGGCAGCATCCTGGTAAATCTCCTTTGCACCCTTTCCAAAGCTTCCACATCCTTCCTATAATAAGGTGACCAGAACTGCACACAATACTCCAAATGCTGTCTCACCAGGGTCATGTATCGTTGCAGCATAACCCCGCGACTCTTAAACTCAAGCCCCCTGTTATTAAACGCTAACACACTATAAGCCTTCTTCACGGCTCTATCCACTTGAGTGGCAACCTTCAGAGATCTGTGGACATAAACCCCAAGATCTCTCTGTTCCTCCACATTCCTCAGAACCCTGCCGTTGACCCTGTAATCCGAATTCAAATTTTTTCTACCAAAATGAATCACCTCGCACTTATCAGGGTTAAACTCCATCTGCCATTTTTCGGCCCTGCTCTGCATCCTATCAATGCCTCTTTGCAGCCTACAACAGCCCTCCACCTCGTCCACTACTCCACCAATCTTGGTGTCATCAGCAAATTTACTGACCCACCCTTCAGCCCCCTCCTCCAAGTCATTGATAAAAATCACAAATAGCAGAGGACCCAGCACTGATCCCTGTGGTACACTGCTGGTAACTGGTCTCCAGTCTGAAAATTTTCCATCCACCACCACCCTCTGTCTTCTATGTGTTAGCCAGTTACTTATCCAATTGGCCAAATTTCCCTCTATCCCACACCTCCTTACTTTCTTCATGAGCCGACCATGGGGAACCTTATCAAACGCCTTACTAAAATCCATGCATATGACATCAATTGCTCTACCTTCATCTACACACTTAGTTACCTCCTCAAAGAATTCAATCAAATTTGTGAGGCAAGACTTTCCCTACACAAATCTGTGTTGACTATCCCGAATTAAGCTGCATCTTTCCAAATGGTCATAAATCCTATCCTTCAGGACCTTTTCCATTAACTTACCGACCACCAAAGTAAGACTAACTGACCTATAATTACCAGGGTCATTCCTATTCCCTTTCTTGAACAGAGGAACAACATTCGTCACTCTCCAGTCCTCTGGCACTATCCCCGTGGACAGTGAGGACCCAAAGATCAAAGCCAAAGACTCTGAAATCTCATCCCTTGCCTCCCAAAGAATCCTTGGATATATCCCATCTGGCCCAGTGGACTTGTCGACCCTCATGTTTTTCAAAATTGCTAATACATCTTCCTCAGAACATCTACCTCCTCCAGCCTACCCGCCTGTATCACACTCGCATCCTCAAAAACATGGCCCCTCTCCTTGGTGAACACTGAAGAAAAGTATTCATTCAACGCCTCTCCTATTTCTTCTGACTCCATGCACAATATCCCACTACTGTCCTTGACCGGCCCTACCCTCCCCCTGGATATTGTGGGAAAATGGCGTTGAGGTAGAAGATCAGCTATGATCATTAAATAGCAGAGCAGGCTTGAAGGGGCAAACAGCCTACTCCTGCTCCTATTTCCTATGTTCCTATTTATCAAGAGGTGTTGAATCAAAAGACCAACTTCCTTGTTTCAGGGAGGTTCTTCATTTCAAGAATCTGCATCATTGCTGCACTGGAACTGTGCCAAGTGATATCATTTAGACAAGAAGGAAAGAATTAGGATTCATAGAGCAACTTTCGTTCCTGTAGGCATCCTAAAGCACTTCACAACCAATTAATTACTGTTGAAGTGTAGTTCGTTGTCACATAAGCAAATGCAACAGTGAATGTGTGCAAAGCCAGGTTCCACAGACAACAGATAAGACAAATGACTAGATAATCTTTTAGGACCCTTTTTCTGCCAATCCTGTTTGGAGAAGCATGAATGAGGGTGACAAATAGCCTATTAAAGGTGTAAAGAAGGCCAAGAAAATGCAGCAAACATGACGTTCCATTGAAATCCGGGTGCTCCGGTTTCTTCCCACAATTCCTGAAAGATGTGCTGTTCGGTAATTTGGACATTCTCCCTCTGTGTACCTGAACAGGTGGCGGGATGTGGCGACAAGGGGATTTTCACAGTAACCTCATTGCAATATTAATGTAAGCCTAACGTGACACTAATAACGATTATAAAAAGATTATTATTATAAAAATATGAGCTCTTTCAGTTTTTTCCACATTCAGTCACGTACATAACATAACCTACATAATAACACTCACTGCACTTTACTGCATAGGAGGGCAGCACGGTAGCACAATGGTTAGCATTGTTGCTTCACAGAGCTGTGGTCCCAGGTTTGATTCCCGGCTTGGGTCATGGTCTGTGAGGAGTCTGCACGTTCTCTCTGTGTCTGGGTGGGTTTTCTCTGGGTGCTCTGGTTTCCTCCCACAAGTCCCGAAAGGTGTGCTTGTTCAGTGAATTGGACATTCTGAATTCTCCCTCTATTTACCTGAACAGGCACCGGAATGTGGCAACTGGGGGCTTTTCACAGTAACCTCATTGCAGTGTTAATGTTAGCCTACTTGTGACAATAAAGATCATCATTATATAATGTGCATTGAAATGTTTCTTTTTAAAAAATAAATTTAGAGTACCTAATTCATTTTTTCCAATTAAGGGGCCATTTAGCGTGATAAATCTACCTACCCTGCACATCTTTGGGTTGTGGGAGCGAAACCCACGCAAACACGGGGAGAATGTGCAAACTCCACACGGACAGTGACCCAGAGCCGAGATCGAACCTGGGAGCTCGGCACCATGAGTCAGCAGTGCTAACCACTGTGCTGCCCCTCATTGAACTGTTTCTAAGATACACAATTGGCTGTTATATAAATTCAGGATGTGTTAGTTTCTTTCAGGCACTTTCCTTGTCTTTCACCCCAGGTTTAATGGCACTGTAATGATAGCGTGTGACCCGAATGCAGTACAAAAATCGTGTTTGCTGTGCATATCTTACATCCATAGAAATGTGATGAAAAATTCTAAATAATTGATAATGTTGCATGTCTCTTAATAGGTTCCGCAGTGACAATTTTGTAAATATTTAATCTTAGTTATTGTCATCTGACTTGAAGAGAGGGATTCTATAGGGAAGGAGCAAGATGGGAATGAAGTTAAGAGAAGGGAGTTTTCACTATAACATTTGTACCACAGGACAGCCATTTATTCATAGCACATTTCTCCCTTATTAACAATCAGATGAATATCATGAGCCTCTGCCAGGAATGTTTTTAATGGGGTGGTAGGGGGGCATGTAAAATAGGGGAGGTGCAAACTCCACCATCTTTCTAACCACCTTCCTGGGTGGGAACCTCGTGATATCAATGGTGGGATCAATTACATCCCAAGATCGGGCCAGCGAGATTCTCAGTTTTGGCCTCTTGCGGGATTTTGTGCCTGCATCGCCATTTGCACCCATGGCGAGTGTGTGCGGTAAATCCTGGCCACAGTGTTTATATGGTCGGTTGGGTTTCTGGTCAAGGGTCACCTCAGGAAGTTGGTCGTGGAGGATTTGGTGATTGCCATACCATTGAGTGTCATTGAGTGCACATTTTCTCTTGTTGGAAATAGTCATTGCCTAGCGACTGTTACGTGTGAATGTCACTTGCCAAATAATAGCCCAAGCCTGAATATTGTCCAGGTCTTGCTGCTGTGCTGAAGATTTGCAATCATCAGCAAATATTCCCACTTCCGAATTTATGATGGAGGGAAGGTTATTGATGAAGCAGCTGAAGATAATTGATCCTCGGACACTACCCCGAGGAACTCTTGCAGTGATGGAACTGAGATAATTGGCCTCCAACACCCACAACCATTTTCTTTTGTGCTAACTATGATTCCAACCAGTGGGAAGATTCCCATTTACTTCAATTTTGACAGGGTCCTTGATGCCATGTTTAGTGGAATACTGTCTTAATATCAAGGCTGATGATGTCACCTCAACTCTCGACTTCAGCTCTTTTGTCTAAGTTTGGATTAATACTCTATTAAGATCAGGAGTTGAGTGGCCCTGGTGAAACCCAGATGGAGCATTAGTGAGAAGGTTATTGCTGGGTAAGTGCCACTTGAATAGCACTGTTAACGACATGTTGCTACACTTTGCTATGATTGAGAGTAGACTGATGGGGCGGTAACTGGCTGGATTAGATTCGCCCTGCATTTTGTGGACAGGGCACACCGGCCAGATTTTCCACATTGCCGGGCAGATGCCAGTGTTGTGGTTGTACTGGAACAGCATGGATGGAGCACAACCAGTTCCGCAGCGTAAGTCTTCAATACGATTGCAGGGATGTTGTCAGGGACAATAGTCATTGCAAAATTTAATGCCTTCAGCTGTTTCTCGATAGCAATTGAATTGCGCGAAGATTTACATTTGTGATACGAGGGACCTCTGGAGGAGGTGGTGATCGATCATCTACCCGGCACGACTGGCTGAAGGTGGTTGCATATACCTCAGCCTTATCTTTTTGCACTGATATGCTGGGCTCCATCATCATTGTGAACATGGAGACATGTGGAGCCCTCTTCCTCCTCTCGCTTTTGGGTAATATTTTTCAACTGCCCAGCAGTGTAAGAGTGCGAATGGAGAAATACCTTAACAGGAATCTTGGGGCTGTATTTTATACCAAATGTACATTAAGGCCTGTAACATTCAACTTTCTGTAAGAAATTTATCATCACTAATGCTGGAACTTCTAGCTTTGTTGTCCATGGTGGTATTTCTTCTCTGGGAATTTCTGTGCCCAGTGCAAGTTGCAAATGCCACTTTTTATGTTGAATCTTTGTTGAACCTTGATAAAATTCTGGACTGGCCGCAATTCTGCATTTTGTCCACTTTAGGAAGGATGTGCAAGTTTAGGCGAGAGTGCAGAAAATATTTACGGGGATGGCTCCAGGAACGAGGGACTTCAGTTATGTTGATAGATTGAAGAAACTGGAATTTCCACTGTTGAGCCTCACAGCCCCAGGGTCGATTCTGGCCTCGGGTCGCTGTCTGTGTGGAGTCTGCATGTTCTCCCTGTGTCTGCGTGGGTTTCCTCCGGGTGCTCCGGTTTCCTCCCACTGTCCAAAGATGTGCAGATTAGGTGGATTGGCTGTGTTAAATTGTCCCTCAGTGTCCAAATGGTTAGGTGTGGTTACGGGGGGAGGGTGGGAGCATGGGTCCTGGCAGGGTACCTTTTCGGAGGGTCGGTGCTGCATCAATGGGCTGAAGGTCTCCTTCTGCATTGCAGTGATTCTATGGTCCTATAAAATTGATCTGATAGAGATGCCCAAAATAATGATGAGCCTGGAAACAGTAGATAGAGAGAAACTGTTGTCATTGGCAGAAGGGTTGAGAACCAGGGCACAGAAAGTAAAGGTAATTTCAAAATAACCAAAGATGACATGAAGAAAAGCGTTTGTACACAGCAAGCGGTTAGGATTAGGAACGCTCTGTTTCCAAACCGTGATGGTGGTAGACTCAATCATGGTTTTCAAAAAGGAATTGGGTAAGCACCTGAAGGGCTGTAATATAATAACCTTAATATATAATATTAATGGGCGGCACGGTGCTGGAGTGATTAGCGCTGCTGCCTCACGCCGCCGAGGACCCGGGTTCCATCCCGGCCCCGGGTCAATGTCCGTGTGAAATTTGCACATTCTCCCCGTGTCTGCATGGGTTTCGCCCCCACAACCCAAAAAAGATGTGCAGGTTAGGTGAATTGTCCATGCTAAATTACCCCTTAATTGGGAAAAAAAAAGAATTGGGTACTCTAAAAAAATATGTTTCATATTAATATTATATATAACCCCTGCCTCACGGCGCCGAGGTTCCAGGTTCGATCCCGGCTCGGGGTCACTGTCCGTATGGAGTTTGCACATTCTCCCCGTGTTTGCATGGGTTTCACCCCCACAACCCAAAGATGTGCAGGATTGGCCTCGCCAAATTGCCCCTTAATTAGAAAAAAAAATGAATTGGGTACTCTAAATTTACATTTAAAATAAATATTATATATAACCTTACAGGGTTTTGGGGAAGAGTGGGTGAGTGGGGTTAGCCAAATTGCCTCCAGGAAGCCATCCCAGGTTGGATGGGCTGAACAGCCACCTTCTGGGCTGTCACCATTCTAGGATTCTACGATTATTTAAAAAATTGCAGAAGTCATAATAATTGCGCACGTTCAGTTGCGATATATGTGGGATCCTGCAGATTGGGTGTCAAAATGTGTCCACAAAAGCAGTCATTTCATTGCAAAGCAATTCCTTGGATGTAAAGTGCTTTGTGAGGCATTTCTGACACATGATTGACTCACACTTATTTGTCTTTTCTGCCTGCATATCCATTAGAACGATTACTGTTTGATGCATTTCTACTTTCCAACCCTGCATATGGATTTTTATCATTGGAACTGCTTTGGGTGGGTTCCCAAGCTTCTACCAATGGTCTATTGCTACTGTCAAATACAAAGCGCACGGGTAAAATTACCCCCAAATTGACCGCCAGCCCCATGGTTCCCCAGAGAATAGCTGTGATCAACTGTGTGAGGAACTATGGACATTGACTATTTCCTTAATATCAAGCAGGTAAACAGGTGTAGAGTGTCAACTAGATGGATTAGTATCGTGATGTAAAACACAAATGAAGCTTAGAAATAAAACAAAGAGGAAAGTCATTGAAGTAAACGAGTGCAGGCATATTGAAACGAGGAAGCACAAAGCAAACACACAAAAAGTTTGCAAATGGGGTGAGACAAAGTGAAACAACTGTTTATGTGGCCAGGATGATTCTCCTGTTAGAGTAACATTTAATGCACACATGACTGTAACAATGCCCCATAGCGATTCTGGCAGGATCAGTTATACCGAGTGTGTGTGTTTGTGAAAAGGTGGGTTGGAATTGATATGTTAATCAGACAAGTTAAGACTAGTTGTAGTGAGGTAAGCAAACACATTCAACAGATTGCATTCATGACATAATCACATTGGAATTAGCACTGTGTCAGTTTTGTGCTTTGAAAGTCTATAAAAGAGTTGAATATGTGAAATAATTAACATTTTAATTGTACCGTACCTCAATATCTAGGAAAATATTCAATTATTCCCATTATGTTCTTAAATAATCCCATCCCTTTTTAGCAGGATTCTTCACGTGTTTGTTCGCTTCTTCAACGTGATTTCTTAAAGCTCTTTTCTATTAACTGCATAAAGGGCAGAGCTGTTGGTGCTTTTATACTGCAGCCTGGCGATTCAGTGCAATTTTGCACATGCAAACAGAGCCTCTCTCTTTGGAGATTGACTTCCATCAGAAACCCAAAATAGGTGAGTAGCAATGGTAAACTAAGCTCCTAGTTTTCTCCAGGGGTGTTGATTATTTAATTTCTTTTCCTGGCAGATTTTCTCTTTGCCCCATAGATATAAGTAAGAAGTCTTACAACACCAGGTCAAAGTCCAACAGGTTTGATTCAAACACGAGCTTTCGGAGCGCAGCTCCTTCCTCAGCTCCTACCTGAGGAAGGAGCAGCGCTCCGAAAGCTCGTGTTTGAATCAAACCTGTTGGACTTTAACCTGGTGTTGTAAGACTTCTTACTGTGCTCACCCCAGTCCAACGCCGGCATCTCCACACCATAGATATAAAACATAGAACATACAGTGCAGAAGGAGACCATTTGGCCCATCAAGTCTGCACTGACCCACTTAAGCCCTCACTTCCACCCTATCCCCGTAACCCAATAACCCATCCTAACTGTTTTTGGGGGGGGTTGTGGAGGAGGACCTGAGAGTGGGGCTAGCTGCATTATTGACATGGCAGCTTGAATGGCCTCTTCTTGTGCTTTTACTACTCTGTGATTATCTTCTTTATATGTGAGCCTACTTGAATGTTGATGTGCCAGAACTGAGCATTAAAAGGCAGCATGATGGTGCAGTGCTACCTCACGGCGCTGAGGATCTGGGTTCGATCCTTACCCCGGGTCACTGTATGTGTGACATTTGCACATTCTCCCCATGTTTGCGTGGGTCTCACCCCCACAACCCAAAGATATGCAGCGTAGGTGAATCGTCCACCATACAATTGCCCCTTAATTAGAAAAAAAAGGGTTAGGTTGCTTTAAATTTATTAAAAAAAAACTGAGCATTAAATCATCACAATGTTTACTTGTGATAATGGTTGTTGGAAACCCATCAGGAACAGAACTGTTTTACTCATTATAACAACAAAACGTCAGGAAGTATGAAAGAAGACCAGAAAATGTTGGAAAAGTAAGTATGGACTCAAAGTGTTAACTCTGTTCCTCTCTCCACGGATGCTTCGTGACATGCTGAGGTTTCTGCCTTTTTCTGTTTTTATTTCAGATTTCCAGCACCTGCAGTATTTTGCTTTTATTTTAAGGAAGAGATTTTGGTTATGTTTCTGGATTTTTAAAAAGACATTTAGAGTACCCAATTCATTTTTTCCAATTAGGGGGCAATTTAGCATGGCCAATCCAGCTGGCCTGCACATCTTTGGGTTGTGGGGGTGAAACCCACGCAAACACGGGGAGAATGTGCAAACTCCACACGGATAGTGACCCAGCCAGGATCGAACCTGGGACCTCGGCACCATGAGACGGCAGGGTAACCCACTGTGCCACCTTGCTGCCCGTGTTTCTGAATTTTTAATAAAGAGTTTTGGACCACCAATCTAGTAGAATTAAAAGTTCAAACCCATGGTTCTTCTATAAAGTTCAGTATTATAGATCTGGGAATAAAAAGATGATGGCGAGCAGGTTTCTGCAGGGCTCAGTACTGGGTCCCTTGCTTCTCATGATGTGTATTCATGACTTAGATTTAATTGGAAGAGGAATGATTAAAAAGTTTGCAGATATCGCATAAATTTGCTCTGTGGTTGATGGTACAAAGGATGCAGACTGCAGGATGCTATCAATTGACTGGTCAGGTGGGCGGGAGAGTGGAAAATGGAATACAATCCATTGGAGGGTCAGATAATTATTTGTGATGGACCAACAGGCCAAGGAATAACAATATATGGGAGGTATCATAACCCCCATGAAGATTGCGGGGAAAGAGTCATTGATCTCCCTGTGGGACTCCTGGAGTACCAGCTCCCCAGGTAGGTGGTAGAGGCTAACCACCTGTTCCTCGTTATGAGCAAGGTAAAAAAGCAGGCCCAACCCGGGGCCTGGTGTAACAAGTCCTCCCCGCGAGGTTTGCACTGGGAGTGAGGTGCTGCATAACACAGACTATTGTAAATAAATCCATCTTCATTTACGACAGCTTTCGTCGGACTTATTATACTGGCGGCGAGGATTAACAGCAGCTCCGACTTGCCCGTCGATTCGCCTAGCTTTATCAAGAAAGTTAAGCATTCTGGCATGGATTGTAAATGTGAATGTAAATCAGAAAATGTGGGCAGGGGAACCTCGGTCACAGGAAAAGTGACAAACAGTTGTACAAATGTTTATGAACTTGTTGTTGCTTAGTTTCTTCATTTGTGTGTTTTGCCAAAGGTAGCACTGGGACTGTGGCACTGAGGACCCAGGTTCGAATCCCGGCCCTGGATCACTGACTGTGTGGAGTTTGCACATTCTCCCCGTGTTTGCGTGGGTTTCACCCCCACAACCCAAAGATGTGCAGGGTAGGTGGATTGGCCACGCTAAATTGCCCCTTAATTGGAAAAAAAACATTGTATACTCTAAATTTAAAACAAAAAGAAAACATGCTGTTGTTTTGAAAATTGGATGCCTTCGAGGCAGGTCTGGAGGATTGGAATCAATATGTGGAGTGTACACAAACTATTGCAAATATGTAAATAAATCCTTCTTCATTTACAACGGCTTTCCTCTGAGTTATTGTAGGAGGATACTGAGAAGCATAGAAGAACAGAGGGAAGTTTATGTGCCCGGTCACCGATCCGTAAAGTTGTACAGGTAGACAAGGTGGTTAAGAAGGGGTCCAGGATAAAACACAAGAGCAAGTGCTAGAACTGTATAAGACACTAATTAAGCTGTAGCAGGGGTATAGATAGGGTGAACAGTTGGAGGTTTTTTCCCAGGGCGGAATTGAAAATTACAAGGGAGTACAAGTTCAACGTGAGGGGGGATAGGTTAAGTGGAGATGTGGGGGTAAGTTTTTTTACATAGAGGGTGGTGGTGGCCTGGAATGCACTGCCAAGTGAGGTGGTTGAGTCAGATACGTTAGTGACCTTTAAGACTTATCTGGATAAGCACATGAACGGATGGGGTATAGAAGGAGAGAGGAGGTTGGTCCAGATAGGACACGTGATTGGCGCAGGCTTGGAGTGCCGAAGGGCCTGTTTCTGTGCTGTATTGTTCTTTGTAGGAGTTTTCCGAACAGTTCTGGTCACCATGGGCTGAAAGGGTGGGATAGTTGGGATGAAATATTATTTCTGAACCGACCAATATTAAGCAAGGTCACTCCACAGCCAGGATGCTCATTGGGCGGTCGTAAGTAGGCGAGAGTGGGGCTTCTGCCCTCAGTACAAGGAAGTCCCACCCTTATTTTGTCACTGAGTTTTTATTTTTGAAGTATTTTTGTTAAGGTTTTGCAGAATTCTTCATAATAAAACAGTAGTAACCATAATAACAAAACAAACAAGAGTGATCATTAACATAGTACAAAAAGAGACTATGCAATAACAATTAAATAGACATTACCCCACGTGGCCCAGTCGTCCCACACCATCCCAATGAAGCACTCACCCCCCCCCCCCCCCCCCCCCCCCCCCACCTGCTTGTACTTGCAGATATTTAAAGGCGTTTCCTGGCGGCAGATTAAATTTATCCTCCAGCGCCTTTAAACTGGGAAAGCTTCCGTCTATGAACAGATCTCCCATCCTTCTGATGCCTGCCCTCTGCCAGCTCTGGAACCCACCATCCTTCCTACGCAGGACAAACCTGGGGTTGTTGCATATCGGGGTCCAGACCAACGCTCCCTCCACCTTCTTGTACCTCCTCCACTGTCCCCAGATCCGCAGTGTCACCACCACCACCGGACTTGTGGAGTAACGGGTCGGCGAGAACGGCAAAGGAGTCGTTATCAAATCTCCCAGACTAGTACCTTTACATGACGGCGCCTCCAGCTGCTCCCACGCCGCCCCCTCCCCCAATCGCCCACTTCCTAACCATAGCTATATTGGCCGTCCAGTAGTATTTACGAACGTTCGGCAGCGCCAACGCCCCCCCCCCCCCCCACCCCGACTGCGCTCCAACAGTAATCTCCTTACACGCGGGGTCTTATTCGCCCACACGAAGCCCGTAATGATCCTACTCACCCGCTTTAAAAAGGCCTTAGGGATGAAGATGGAGAGGCACTGAAAGACAAACAAAAATCTGGGGAGGACAGTCATTTTCACGGTCTGCACCCTCCCTGCCAGTGACAGCGGGACCATGTTCCACCTTTTAAAGTCCCCTTCCATTTGCTCCACCAACCGGGTCAGGTTGAGCCTGTGCAGGGCATCCCATTGAGTTTTATTTGCTGCTCAACTACGCCGAGTTTCAAATGGAAGTCAATCTCCACAGAGACAGGTTTCGTTTGTATGTGTTGTTACGGGCCAGGGCTTAGAGAACTCCAAAATGTATCATGGAGTTCACCTGACCCACAACTTTTAATAGATTATGGTATGGGGAGCACACGGCCCACTCTACAGGAGTGATACAGCAGAAATGGAAAAATATTTTTAAAAGCAAAACCATGTTTATTCTATGAACTCAAGTTAACCTTTTTAAAACATACAGTGAACATCTTAGCAACAATCAATTCAAATACAACCCCCAAAGAATACAACACTAAGTAATCCTTAATAACTTCCCAAACAACATCCAGAAGACAAAAGAAACACCTTTTAACAGAAGCACTTCAGATTTACATTCACTACTGAGAACATTTATAATTCTGAATTCACCAAATGATCAAGAGATAGTCTTTACATGGCAGAGAGAACAACAGTATACCTGCTTTGTCTGGCTTCAGTTCCAACACTGAAAACGAAACTAAAACACACCCTGCAGCAAACAGCCTAAGACAAAAGTAAAAAGTTGACAGACAGCCCGGCTCCACCCACACTCTGACATCACTGATGAACACTTATTTCTTAAAGGTACATTTCTTAAACACCCATTTCTTACAGGTACTCTCACATGACAGTGTGAAATGGAACTCAGTGACCTGACTGCAATTTAAAAGCACAAAAAAATGCTCTCCCCTTGTGCGGTTAAAAGAAAGGAGCTTCAAAAAATCATGTGATTGGTGGAAAGAACAGCTGGCAAATGGCACTATATGTGGAAAACCCTCTAATAACAGATGAGATTGTTCAAGAAGAAATTGCAAATAATTGAATATATTGCACAATAACTATTGAGATATAATACAATTAAATTGTTAATTATTTCACATATTCAACCCTCTCGTAAACTCTGCTGAGCAACGGAGGGCTTGTAAGTTAGGTAAGCATTCAAGTTTTAGTTTAGCTATTTAGATGGCAATTGAAGATAGGTAATGAGAGACCTCTGCTAAAGCAGTTGGTTTAGAAGGATAGAGTGATAACATCTCCCTCAGCTTTGATAGAAGAATAGCTATACCATAGAGTAATGGTTAAGAAAATAAGTGCAGAGATCTGAAGAGCAGCTAGTTAAGGAAACTAGAGAAATTATAAGAAATACCAAGAAATCTGGAATTAAGTGAACGGAGATCAAGGTATGGTTCAGAAGAATTCAAGGAAGAGTACACAAAGTGTTCGGAGTTAAAGATACAATTGCAGCAACCAAATGGTTGGACAGCAGCCTTCAAAAGTAAAACAAATGTCTGATGTCATTTTAATACAGTCTGGGAATCGAAGATTAAAGCGATTATGAGCAGTTTGCATAGCATCCAAGACAAAGAAATGCTAAAGGGGTTGGTGTAAAATTCTGGACTAGAATCACTGTTAAAAGCCGAGAGAAGCTTTACTTAAAAACGTAATTTGAGGGTGGCATGGTGGTGCAGTGCTTAGCACTGCTGCCTTTGGCGCTGAGGACCCAGGTTCGATCCAGGCCCCGGGTCACTGCCTGTGTGGAGTTAGCACATTCTTCCCATATCTGCATGGGTTTCACCCCCGCAACCCAAAGATTGTGTAGATTAGGTGATTGGCCACACTAAATTGCCACTTAATTGGGAATAAAAATAATTGGGTACTCTAAAAGTAATTTAGAAAACCTGGTCTGGATTTTGGAATGTGAGCCGTGAAGTGAAATCCTGATTATGAGAGACAATTTAAAACATGGTTTTATGGAGTTTGGAAACTCCCATGTGATCATCATCCGGGGGGATTCTAAGGAGCAATCCACAGACACTAACTTGGGTTCAGAGTGGAGTGTATGCATTGAACCACAGACACCATGTGTGTTTAAAAGGGACATTTTGTGTTCATGAGACAATTGTTTTTTTAAATTTGTTCTTGAATTGTGGGTGTCGCTGGCTGGTCCAGCATTTGTTGCCCATCCTTAATTACCCTTGAACTGAGTGGCTTGCTGGGCCATTTCAGTGGGGGGCAGTTAAGAGTAAACCCCATTGCTGTGTGAGTCTGGAGTCACATGTAAACCAGACTGGGTAAGGATGACAG
Organism: Scyliorhinus canicula; assembly: GCF_902713615.1. Taxonomy (NCBI): domain Eukaryota; kingdom Metazoa; phylum Chordata; class Chondrichthyes; order Carcharhiniformes; family Scyliorhinidae; genus Scyliorhinus; species Scyliorhinus canicula. The sequence goes on along the minus strand of NC_052164.1, from coordinate 91,590,046 downwards.
ATTTCCTTCCCTGAAGGACATTAGTGAACCAGATAGGTTTTTATGACAATTAGCCATTGTTTCCTGGTCATCAATAGGCTTTTAATTCCAGATTTATTTTATTGAATTTTAATATCACCATCTGACATGGCGAAGTTGAACCCAGGAGTCCAGAGCAATATCCTGGGTCTCTGGATTACTGGATCACGAGTCTAGCGACAATATCACTACGCCACTGCCTCCCTCACATTGTAGTTTAAGATGTACGTTGAAATCCATGTTAATCTTCAAAACCCATGTGTAATTGTTATGTTAAGGGGGGAGTAATGGGACGTTGCATGATAATCCAACTTTTCTTGTTAATACATGTTTTTTTTTCTCGTTGTTAAAATAAACTAGCAGTTCTGTGACTCTGCTCCTCCACCTTTTTAAAAAAAAAGTAAAAGTTACGGTTTTGTGAGCCAAGGTTCCAGTCGCGAATCCACCTGTTCAGTTATAATGTCAACTGGGGATCATTATACAGGCAGCGTGAATCCTGGTGAGAGCTAAGTCAGGAGTGATGGACAAGAAAGGATTCGGACCTCAAGGAAGGCGTGTAATGAGTAAGGGTGTGGATGGTTAGGTGGGAAGTGACAAAGTGGGATTAATATCTTGGGGGGTGAGTTCCCCTTATGCACCCCCGAAGGATGGATTCCTTGCTTCTATATCAGTCAATATGACCATGAAGCAATTGTGTCATGGTTAAAATAAAAACAGTTGTTTCACTAAGGCCCTTTAAATAATTAAATTTGCCATCCTTTTCTTACTTGGCCTATGTGTAACTTCACCCTTACCCCAGTGTAATTGACTGAAGAGCTCTCTGAAGTGCCGGGTACACCACACATCTGTGCTGCAGTGGTTATTGAAAAAGAGTCAGTGTCACAGAGTGACTAGCAATGTGCGATGATCACATCTCCCCAGAATGAATTTTTTTTTTTTTTTTTTTATAAATTTAGAGTACCCAATTATTTTTTCCAATTAAGGGGCAATTTAGCGTGGCCAATTCACCTAACCTGCACATCTTTGGGTTGTGGGGGCGAAACCCACGCAGACACGGGGAGAATGTGCAAACTCCACACGGACAGTGACCCAGGGCCGGGATTCGAACCCGGGTCCTCAGCGCCGTAGGCAGCAATGCTAACCACTGTGCCACCGTGCTGCCCTCCCCAGAATGAATTAAATATCAATTTGAATGGGCCGCTAAAAGGGGATTTGTTTGCAGACTGGGGTGGGATCCCATTCCCAGGTGATTTCTTTTTAAAGAACTGTAATCTCTCTCTTTCAAAGAACTCCTTGGGTGTTTCCTGTGTCTCCTAGCTCTTCAGGTAAGCAGGCAGAAGGTGTCCTGTTGCTGCCTTCACCACAGCCTTTATTAATGCTGCTTTAGAACATAGAACAGTACAGCACAGAACAGGCCCTTCGGCCCTCGATGTTGTGCCGAGCAATGATCACCCTACTCAAACCCACGTATCCACCCTATACCCGTAACCCAACCACCCCCATTAACCTTACTTTTTAGGACACTACGGGCAATTTAGCATGGCCAATCCACATAACCGGCACATCTTTGGACTGTGGGAGGAAACCGGAGCACCCGGAGGAAACCCACGCACACGCGGGGAGGACGTGCAGACTCCACACAGACAGTGACCCAGCCAGGAATCGAACCTGGGACCCTGGAGCTGTGAAGCATTTATGCTAACCACCATGCTACCGTGCTGTCTGAGCACTGAGACTAATGATACAAGTTTTTCTCACTCTTTCTAATCACAGAGTCCTGCTACCACTTAGTGCCTCATCATTTAGCAAGCTGGCACAGAACTGTCAAACCTTGATTAGCGACAGCGGGTGTGTTTGGATTTCAGCAGCAGTTCACACTCACACCATCTGGCTGGGACTTCAGCACTATCGGATCACCAGATCACTTGTTTCAACAATTCACAGGGGGGGGGAACAAAAGTGTGAAGCACTTGCAACATGAAAGCAGCCCGTTTGCCTTTTCTTACCCCGTTTGCTATGATCCACTTATTATCCCTGCTTAACCGTTAAGTACTCCGCAGTTTTCCCGGAAAGTTCACAGGCAGCTGAATAGAGGCAGCCGTGCCAATTGGAAACTGAATTCTTCCTTAGCCCTGAAACTCCTGACCACCATTGGGAAAATGAAAGGTGCTGAATTGTGGGATTTCCTGTGGAGCTGACAGCCGACAGTCCCAACTCTGACGTCAACTGGGTGGACCGCTGCTGACAGAAAATCTCTGAATGACGCCTTTCACAATGTGAACCTCCACATATGTATTTGTATTGAAAGGAATTTCCCTCTTTAGATTCCCTTTCTGTGCTAAGACTTGGGAGCCTCAAGCTTTTCTCAGCCTGCAATAAATAATCTTTACTCTTGTCACAGGTAGGCTTACATTAACACTGCAATGAAGTTACCATGTCAATCCCCGAGTCGCCACACTCCGGCGCCTGTTCGGGTACACTGAGGGAGAATTCGGAATGTCCAAAGATGTGCAGGTTAGGTGGACTGGCTATGTTAAATTGCCCTTAGTGTCCAAAAGGTTAGGTGGGGCTACTGGGTTATGGGGATACGTTGGGAGTGTAGGCTTAAGTGGGATGCTCTTTCCAAGGGCCGGTGCAGACTCGATGGGCCGAATGGTCTCCTTCTGCACTGAAAATTCTATGAATCTATGAAACCTAAGAAGCACGTCTTTCGGGACTTGTGGGAAGAAACCAGAGCACCTGGAGGAAACCCACGCAGACACGGGGAGAACGTGCAGACTCCGCATAGACAGTGACCCAAGCCAGGAATCGAACACGGGTCCCTGGCATTGTGAAAGAACAGTGCTAACCACTGTGCTACTGTACATAATCGTGATGCAGCGAAATACCTGTTGCATGGTAAACAAGGTGAAATGGATATTGAAAGGACAGAGATTATAACTTTTCCTGGTTCTTCTCATCGATAAGAGGGAATCCTCACATTCTCCCTGTGCTTGCGTGGGTTTCACCCCCACAACCCAAAGATGTGCAGGCTAGGTGGATTGAACATGCTAAATTGCCCCTTAATTGGAAAAAAAAAAATTAATTGGGTACTCTAAATTTATAAAAAAAAAAGAGGGAATCCTGTTGAATAACAATAGCACTATTATGCCAACGTCCTATCTGGACTACTGATATGTGGTGAGTGAACAAGTCAAATTCTGATTTTGTTAAATGGTATTCTAGGATTTTTACTGGCGTTAGAGATTGAATTGAAGGCAATAATTATGTGAAAATTTAATTGTAACGATGATTAATTTTACAATTCTAAATCTGTGGCTTTTATGAATGTGTATTTTTGATCCGCATGATTAATTTTTATCTCTTTCCTTTTAAAGCTAAGTTCCACAGCAAAATGGTTTTCAAGATGGACTGTTAGTAAATTCCTGGCCATGTTCAAGACAATCATTGTCCTGTCCTTCTAGTTTGCTGACTCTGGCCTTTAGCACAACACCAACATTCTTCTCCCTGTTATTAATAGAGATAGTCTAGAAAGCTGAAGCTAACAGCTCTGGAATTCCGGTCAAAAAACTTTTGGCCTCTCCGGCTCTTTCACCTCTTTCAAAATGTTACTTAAGGCCTACTTCTTGGACCAAGCTTTTGGTCCTCTTGCTTGGCTGCCCGTCAATTTCAGTTTGATTACTTCCTATGAAGCGTCTTTGGACATTTTAATACATTCAAAACTCTGTATAAATAGGAATTCTTATTGGGCAGCCCGGTGGCACAGTGGTTAGCACTCCTGCCACGGTGCCGAGATCCCAGGTTCAATCCCGGCCCTGAGTCACTGTCCGTGTGGAGTTTGCACATTCTCCCCGTGTTTGCGTGGGTTTCATCCCCACAACCCAAAGAGGTGCAGGGTAGGTGGATTGGCCACGCTAAATTGCCCCTTAATTGGAAAAAATTGGATACTCCAAATTAAAAAAAAAAAATCAATACATTTAACAGTGGGATTGTACCCACTGATGACCTTCAGCACTGACCTGTTGAAGTATAAAAGGTCTATGGGGAAAAAGGCATCTATTTGCAATGTACCAGGAGGTACCATTAGGTTATTGATGCTTTGATGCCCAGTCCCCTACTTGTGACAATAAGCATTTATTATTATTATTATTATGCTATATTGCTTGAAGCTCTATCACCTAGCTGCTGTATGGGGGAAATCTAACAGTGGTGGAAGGGAGGTCAACTTCTAACACTACTTTGTAAGATTCTAACAGATGTAAACCTTGAATTGATTGTCCCGCAGTCGGTTTGCTTTCTGAGATTCGAGGTATGTTTCATCAAGTGTGTGTAATATCTTTCACCCACATCCTATCCTGTTGCCACACCAAATCCTGCACATCTGTAACTCCTGTTCTCTCGAACCACAGGTTCACATTCCCCGCTGGATCCATTTCAAAACCTTCATCTTCAAATCCTTCCATGGTCTCGCTCCACTCTGCGTCTGCAATTTTGCCCACTTCTCTATATCAATACACAGCCTTAGCTCTTCGTCTTCTGGTTGCTTTTATTCTTTCATGGAATATGGGCATCGCTGGCTAGGCCAGCATTTATTGCCCATTCCTAATTGCCCTTAAGAAGGTGGTGCTAAGCGGCCGCCTTGAACTGTTGTGGTCCGTGTGGTGTAGGTACACCACAATGCTGTTAGGGAGGGAGTTTCATGATCTTAACCCAGCAACATGAAGGAACAGAAATAAAGTTGCAAGTCAGGATGATGTGTGGCTTGATGGGAACTTGCAGGAGGTAGTGTTCCCATGTATCCCCTGCCCTTCTAGATGCTAGAGGTAGCGGGTTTGGAAGGTGCTGTCGAAGGAGCCTTGGTTGCCGCAGAGCATCTTGTAGATGGTACACACTGCTGGCACTGTGTGTCGGCGGTGGGAAGAGTGAATGTTGAAGATGGTGGATGGAGTGCCAATTAAACAGGCTGCTTTATCCTGAATGGTGTTAAGCTCCTCAAGTGATGTTGAAGCTGCACTCATCCAGGCAAGTGAAGAGCCTTCCATCTCACTCCTGACTTTGTGCCTTGTAGATGGACAAAGTTGGGGAAGTTAGGAGGAGAATTACTTTCCACATATTCCCAGTCTCTGACCTGCTCTCGTTACCATAGTGTTTACATGGCTGGTGGGGTTCAGATTCTGGTGAATGATAACCTCACGGATGTTGAACCATGGGAGATTCCGTGATGGTAATGCCATTGAAGCCAAAGGGAGATGGTTGGATTCTGTTAAAGATAGTCATTGCCTGGCACATGTACAGAATAAATGTAACTTGCCTGAACATTGTCTAGATATTGCTGCTTATGGGCATGGACTGCTCCAGTATCTGAAATGGTGCTGAACATTGTGGAATCATCAGTGAACATCTATTTCAGACCTTATAATGGAGCAAAGGTGAAGCAGTTGAAGATGTTTGGGCCTGGGACACTACACTGAGGAACTCCTGCAGTGATGCCCTGGGACTAAGGTAATTGACTTCCAACGGCCACAACCATCTTCCTTTGTGCTTCTTATGATTCTAACCAGCGGAGAGTTTCCCCCTGATTCCTATTGTCTCCAGTTTGCGAGGGCAGCTTGATATTACACTCAGGTAAGATGTGTCCTGATGTCAAGACAGTCACATTCACCTCATTTTTATTGCAGGGTTCCATCGGAGGCAAAGCTTTCAGTTACTGTATCTCTTCATTCTGCAACTTATTGCCTGACTTCTCTTTCCAGCTTCAAGAGGTTCTTGAAAACATGTCTCTAGCTCCACCATGGGTTCCCTCCTCCACACTGACAGTGACCCAGGGCCGGGATCAAACCTGGGACCGTGAGGCAACCATGATAACCACTTGCGCCACCGTGCTGCCCTTGTATTGATATATTGTTAATGATTGTATAACATCTTTATGTCAAACGTTATGCAGCAAAGGCCACACCAGGAACAATCTGGATTATAACTTTCTGTTGCACAGGTTATAGTAATAGTGGTTCTTACATTATTTGACTTGTTATTTCTTTCAGCTTTAAACTGCTCCACAAAATTGCTGCTATAAATTTAGGATTATTTTAGGTTTCCTTCTGGTTAAAATCGAAGATATCTGTCTGCCAGGGAGCCGTTATATTGATTTTTGGAACAAGGGGATAGGATAGGAATTTGGTCTGATCACCCCATTCATTGATCAGCATTTGGAAAAATGATAGCCCTGATTCTAATATTTCAAAAAAATATTTAAGGCCTCCTGCGTGCAATTATTTGTGCCAGGTTAAATTTGGAGTTCTAGAAACAATTGTTTTCGTATGAGGAGTACATGAGCACTCCTCTCCTCTCTTTCCCTCTGAACTCACTCCTCCCTCGTCTTCCTCAAACCTCTTCCCCACAAATGAGTCCGTGGCCAACCTACTCCACTTCACCACCTCCCCGGTGCTTTCTCAACTCCCAAAGCCTTGATCACTTGACAACAGCAGCAGCAAAACCTTGCATTTATATATCACATTTAAGGCAGCACTTCATGAGAAGGACAATCAGAGTGACCTGAAGGAAAAATCAATGGGCCGGGGGTGGGGGGGGGGGGGGGGGGGGGGGGGGGGGGGGGGGGGGGGGGGTGTTTAGCGAAGGAATTCCAGAGTGTGGGGCACAGAAGATTATAGGTGCAGTCACAAATGGTGCAGTGAAAGGAGTGCAAGAGGTCCGAGCAGTCACTATGTATATATAAGTTGTTGGCGTACGGTTAGGGCAAGTGGTTTGGTGCAGTAAATGACTATTTGGCTATCATCACTTTCACTGCCTCCAGAAGCTTTTTTTGCCAAACTGCACTACATCTGCAAGTGTGATTGTTGGATTAATGGGATTTGTCATAGGATTGATTGCTCCACACGTCGCTAGCCACAGGAAATTCCTTTGTGTCAACTGTATGGCTTCAGTCTGGGTTGGGTGCCGTCTGACAGTCCAGCTGCACATAAGGCTTTTATTTTCTAATTATTGCTCCATTTCTGAAGGAGGCGATTCATACTATTCAGCAGCCCGTCTAACTATTCGTCAACATCTGCCTATTCCAATGCATTCTTGGCTGGTCCTCTACATTCTACTTTCCATACACATGAGGTCATCCAAAGGTCTGCTGCCCGTGACCACGTTTTTGGTCATCGGGCACAATACCCCCTTAGTTATTGCTGCTTGAGTCTAAATAGCGAGAGGCAGATTTGATTTCTTGTCACATGTACCGAAGTTCAGTGAAAAGTATTTTTCTGCGGCCTAGGGAACGTACACAGTAGGTACAACATACAAGGTGTTTCCAATTTTCAAACATATAGGGCACGATCTACTGCCCGCGTTGTGCCCGAACCCGGGGGGGGGGGGGGTGAAGCAGCTGGTAGATGCTGGGAGAGATCTGCCCGAGCTTCCTGATGACCATTATGCCTTGCAGGATCTAACGGGATTCCGTTGGACGTCGCAATTGTGGGCGGGATCGAGTCTCACAGAGTGAAGCCAGCTTAGAAGATGACTTTCCTCTGCCTTCACTCAGCAAACCTGGTGCCACCCAGGCATCTTGACACTGCCGGCATGGCATGGCTGGGAGTGCCAACTGGCCACCCTGGCAGTGCCGCCCAAGTGCAAGCCTGGCTGGGCATTCGTCGCTATAAGCGCCAGGAGCGACCCTGCTAATTCTGCTTAGATCACCATCATATTCTTAACAGTTTTCCTAGCTCACAGTGTGCTTTGGATAGTCAGCATATGCTAATCGCCAGAATCAGCAAAGCTAACAAAAATAATCTGCTCTCAAGATGAAACCGGATAGGGGCATGATGGATATCGGTCAACTGTTTATGTGCCAAATGTCTATCCTACATTTTTTGACAATCACTTTTAATTAAATTAAGGAAAAATAAATGCAGCCCAATTCAATTTTGTTTTTATCACTGCCTGAACAATTGCTACGTCCTCTTTTGTCACATATAAGCTGCACTTTATAAAGATTCTCAGGAAACACTAACTCACAAGCTGTGTACATTACACACTAGGTGGTCGCAGACATTGGTAATCAGCAGTATCAATAAGGCCTTCAAAGGACATACTTTGGTCGAAGAGCGCACGGGAGATGAACAACAGTAACTTTATTTGTTGCAGGGTCAAATTTTTTAAACTGCAGCCTTGAAAGTGAGATTAGAGGAAGCAGAAGACATTTGTGATCGGGCGATAGTAGTTTTTCTTTGGCATGATCGTAGTCAGATAAAAACTGCAACTTTGCTAGTTTGAATACAGCTCAAGCCAAGGAATCTTTCCCGACAGAGATTGTCTAACCCTGTGCAGTAAACCTTATCTTTTCCATTTGTGTGGTAATTCAGGAGAGTGGATCGCCTGTTATCGAACCTATCTAATTTCTGTAGCATTGAACTCAGTGGATTGAAAGTAGGACAGGTTCTGTCATGGGCCATAGATCTGTTCAACCTGATTACCACCAAGAAGGTTCTATTGATGAAAATTCACCACAATATGCTTATTAAGAGAGTCGATATAACCTATCATAAGTTCTCAGATCAGAACATTCCAAAGGCAATGGGCATATTGTATATTGATTGCATCCTCTGTGCAGGGCAATGAGGTAGGGGTAGGAAAACAACCAAAGGTGAACTTCTTTGCCTATCCAAACCAAAACAATTGCTATGCAAATCGGGCATTAAGCACGGTTACCAAGCAGACAACCGATGATTTTACTTGTGAAGACTTTGGTTGCAAACGTGATTTTGAGATGCCTTCTGTGATAGAATATGTACAGGACACCAAAAACCATCAGCAACTGTGGGAATGTTCGAAACTCAAGTTCACTTATGTTGTAATTGGGTGAAATAACAGCCACACTATAATGGGATTAGCATTGTGAGAATGGAGGAAACTTCAAGCCTCACAGCAGTAGAACAATTCACAGATCAAAATCAATGATCGCAATATCCAAGCTGATTTTAAACTCTATTATGCCATATGAATAGGTTAGTTGGAGCAGTAAATCAGTTGAAAATTAGTTCTGCTTGATTCTTGATGATTATAAGCCTCCTCATAGTCTCAGTGCCAGCCATGGCTCGGTTTACGAGCAGTCCCACTGATTTACGTAAGGTTCTGGGTTCATATCTCACACCAGGGCTTGAGCACAAGAATCTGCGCTGACTGTTGGATGCAATATAGAGGGACGTGCCATCTCTCGCATGAGTTATAAAACCAAGTCCCCTTCTGCCTGAGGGGTGGGTTTTCAGCCTCGGTTTTGGTGGGCGAGAAAGCCAGCGGGGGAGGAGAACCCAATGGGAATCCTACAACAGGGGATAAATTTAGAGGACCCAATTCATTTTTTCCAATTAAGGGGCAATTTAGCATGGCCAATCCACCTACCTTGCACAACTTTGGGTTGTGGGGGTGAAACCCACGCAAACACGGGGAGAATGTGCAAACTCCACACGGACAGTGACCCAGAGCCGGGATTGAACCTGGGACCTCGGCACCATGAGGCCGCAGTGCTAGCCCACTGCGCCACCGTGCTGCCCTCAACGGCTTTTAAGTTTGCGGGATTTCCCATCGCCATTGTCCTCACCCCTCCCGCCAAGTAGTAAAGAGGTTCCCACCATAAAAGCTCGGATACCCCATTACCATACATCTAACTATAATTAATGGATACCCTCACTGTACCATGTAAGGATTCCAGCTGCGCCACCTTGCTGCCCGAAATCGGTCTGATCTGAAGACAACCCCACAGAACACTCCTTCCCCCAATTTCTGGCAAAGACCCCTCTCCAATCACTTTCATTAGACCCTCCCCTCCCCCAAATAAGCAACACCCCGCGATGGGGTCACCAAAGGTTCTTCCCTTCAGAGCCCTCTGTCAGGCACCCCCGCATCAGTGCCAGCCATGTCCCTGGCCACCCGGGGGCTTCAATGGCACCCAAGCCCACCTCCCATCGTGGTCATTACATCTGGTCTTCGGTTTTTGGAGATTTGAAGGGACCTGGGTGAGTTCAGTTTAAAGCCGATTTTGAATATGTTAATTAAGGTTCAAATATGCTAATCTGACTCACAACCTTGCTTGGTCGCCAGCGGGGGTGGGGAGAATCTCAATATCAGTTCTCCCCGGCGCTAATCACATTGTGCCCCTCTCCTGAGAATCTCAAGTCATAACATGATATGCGGCAGCGTGAGCGAGGCCGGAGAATTACCCCCATTATCATCAAATGCACATTTTAGAAATAAAAAAGTCAAGTTAGAAAGCATTAGAATTATTTTTCATTTTGAATGTTGGAGATTACTGCTTAAGTAATAAAATACTGGTAATGTGGTAAGTTTAATTGGCTTTATAAATATATTAAACTCAATAGGCAAGCGACTGAATTAACCTTCGCTAGCCATTAAGCTGGGTTGCTTTATTGATCATGTCACCTGCCTGTTAGCCCAGCTCTGCAGCACTGATAGACTCAATGGACTGTATTCTGCAGTCACGGACGCCAAAATCGCGTTCGGTGAATGGCCGGAGAATCCAAGTTTGCGTCTAAATTGGGGGCGGCGTGCTTTTGCGACGCTCCACCCCCTCCAAAGCAGCGTACTCTCTGAGTTTGCCGCGCCACTTTTCGACGGCCTCAAGACATTGCCTGAGGCCTGCCCCCCGATGCTCCGCCCCCGACCGGACGTGTTCCCGACGGCGTTGGTCACGTGTGGTCTCACCTGTTGGGAACTTGGCGCGGAGGCTGCAGACTCAGTCCAGTACCGCCACAGTCGGGGGAGGGCCGATCCGCGGGCAGGGGGGAGACATTATTCAGGGCTGGGGGCACTGTGAGGGGGTGGTCCGTGGTGCGCGGGCCGGCCAAATGGGGGACTATTTCGCGGGCCGGGTCCTAGAGCGGCCTCCGCCATGCAGCACGGCGTGGCCGCTGCATTGAATCCGGCAATTCTCTGGGCCGTATTGGTAGCTAGAACCGAGTGCTCTACGCTGCCTTCCTGCTAGCCCCCAGCAAAATGGGGAATTTGTGGGGATATAGCCCCGGAATCGGAGAATTCAGCCCAATGAATCCTCAATCATGTATCTCTGACAATGTCTTTAGGATGTTCTTGTTTTTGGCAAACAAAAGTGATCGGCCAAGAACCAAATGGAGAACATAAAGGCCTAAAAGATGAGACAAGGTGGAATTTGAAATATTGATTTGGTGATGATAAGCTTAGGGCTAAAAGGCCTGAGGATTGTCGGGGAGGGAAAGGCATTGGGAGATAAAGTAGTTCATAGCTTTGAAGACCAAACTGAAGAATTAATTTTGATGTACGAGCTACGTAGAAAGGCGGATTATGGGGGATGGTGTATTTGAAGCCCAGGAGGAAAGAGGAGCATTGACCAATGTCGCATTGTTAAGCTGAAATGAAACAGGTAAGACTCTTTGGAGGCTCGGTCAACTATCAGATAAACTTTTTCTTGCGACCTATCCAGGAGAGTGAGGAATAGTTATCAGATATGGTCGCAGTATTTATCCTTTGGATGGACTTAAGCCTGTTGAGGATGTATGAGATGTTGAAAGAAAGGTAAATTTTCCACCCCACTGTTGTACCTCAGCACATGATCCAGGCAACCTGGTGCAAATTTCTTCTTCGACTGCAAGGATTTGAGAAATCTGAGGGAAGGTTACAACCAAATGTGCCATGCTGACAGGATGTGCAATTTGTTTCTGGGAAATGTTCAATTTCGATATGTTTACATATCCCAGATTTTTTTCCTTCTTTCGGCACCATTTACACTTCCCTCATGACCTGGGCTGGAATATAGCTCATGGAACCAATTACACTTTAGCACCTTCCTTGAATGGTTATTATTCATTTTTGAGGCTAGTCAGTGGATGGGATTTTCCAGCCCCTCCCTCCATGGGGATCTTCCAGTCCTGCCGATGGTGATCTCCCGCTGTGGGTTCCACAGTGGCAGAGGGCGCGAACAATGGGAAACTCTACTCACGACGGAGGGACTGGAAGATTCCGCCACCGAACAATGGCGGGCCGCTTCTGCCATCGCAAAAACACAGCACGGGGGTGGCGGAGAATCCCGCCCACTCAACAGCATGTTTCACTGTGGTTTGGGACCACAGCTGTGATTAGTTCCGAGGTTAATGCCTGAATGCTTGCTGTTTTCGAGCAGAGGATATTGGGTAATCAAGAATAGAAGTCTGTCAGACTTTGCCTGTCCTAAGTGAGGCATACTTCAACTATAGTAATAAATACAATAAACGCTGGATAAACGCAGCAGGTCTGGCAGCATCGTTTCAGATCTAAATTACCCTTCCACACAACTGGAAACAGAGCCTTTTCCCTTTGTTCTGTAGGAGGGCCATTTCGATCCAAAACGCTAAGTCTGTTTCTCTCCTCAGATGCTGCCAGACCTGCTGGGTTTAGCCAGCATTTTCTGTTTTAGTTTCAGATTTCCAGCATCTGCAGTATTTTGCTTTTACTCAATGAACTCAGCACACAGCAGACATTGACTCCTCGGCCTTCTTCTATTGTACTGTTCAGTGTCATTGGGTAGGGTTCTCTTTGTAACATCTGGTGAAGAGGAGAAAGTAGATGAACTGTTTCCCATGAGGCATGTCTTTGAAGGGCGCTTACCCCTGATGTCCTGGTCAATATTTATCCCTCAGTAAACATCACTGAATAAAGCAGGTTATCTGGTGATTATCAATGGCTGTTTGAGGACATTCGCTAGGTGTAGATTCACTGCCAGATTCTAACATTGCAGCAGTGACTACACGTCAAAATGTACTTCATTGGCTGTGAAGTTCTTTGAGAAGTCCAATGGTCTTTAAAATCACATAAAAAAAATTTTTTTTTTAGAGTATCCAATTATTTTTTTTCCAATTAAGGGGCAACTTTAGTCTGGCCAATTCACCTACTGTGCACATCTTTTGGGATGTGGGGGTGAGACCCAAGCAGACACAGAGAGAATGTGCAAACTCCACACGGACAGTGATCCTGGGCCGGAATCGAACTTGGGACCTCAGCACCATGAGGCAGCAGTGCTAACCACTGTGCCAAAGTGCCGTACTATTCAAGTGCAAGTCCATCTTTTGTTTTTGTATAAGGCAAGGATATCAAGAATGATGGAACAGCGGTAGTCAGATGAGATATCTGGATCAATTATGATCTAACTGTATGATTTTATTATTTTGTTGAGTGAATGCAGATCCCCAAAGCTAGGTGATAGCCTGATTTCTTTGAGTTCATGGTGATTGGTTCACCACTTAGTGTGTAGAGGGGACACGTTAATGTGATGCATCATTTGTGTCCTTCCACAAGTGTTTACAGGATTTACGTGTGGTGGAGCGCAGGCTCGAGGGGATAATACCCTTTTCTTGTTCTTATGACAAAGTAATCACTTTTAGAATGACTGGAAACACAGCCTTTGTCCAATCCCTCAGTGACACTCTCTGTTGTTGCATGGTAACAGGAACAGAGTGCCTTCCAGATCACTGTTGCTAGGTATGGTGCCATGTAGAACAATGGCTTGGGAAACAGAACTAAAACGAAAGGCAGGTAGCAATTTGACCATCAGTACAATATTTCAAAACTGCTTTTTGAAACTGAAAGATTTAATTACTTGGTTTTATGCATTACTAGATAAAAGTCATAATAAAAAAACTAAAAATTGCTTGTCAAATTTTGAACTTTCTCTTTTAAGTGGACATGATTCATTCTTTTATTGCCTCTTGTCACTTTAGAAAAACTGTTGATGCGACTCAATGGCAATTATTGAGAAGAAACTTCTATTTTTCATTGCTAAGTGCTTTGCACAATAGATTTAGCTTTTTCTGCTCACTTTAAGAGCATCTGACCTTATTTAACAACGTCAGCTTTTGTTAGTGTGTCTGTTACTTTTAATATTCAACATCTTGTGCTATCAAGGCAAGAGTGATCTACAGAAAGACATGAAAATAGCAATGTGAAAAGTAAGAGTCATGTTTACATCCTGAAGTTTCAGTGGGTGGAGAATGTAAAGCTGGCCAGCTAAAAATAGAGGAATGTGTGTGTCCCTAAAATTTGCAAGCTTGGCAGCAATAAATTTCTCCGATGCCAAGTTTAGTTGCTTTGTGGTGACTGTCACTCAAACCTATCACCTGCTACAGGAAACTGTCCTGAGTTGGATCTCTTAGATTGAGCAGCACCATGCAACAGGCACTTCAGTTCAGGAGTGGCGGACTGGGCGGCACAGTAGCGCAGTGGATAGCACTGCTGCCTCACGGCACAGTGGACCCAGGTTCGATCTCGGCCCCGGGTCACCGTCCTTGTGGAGTTGGCACATTCTCCCCGTGTCCGCGGGGGTCTTCCCCCCCCCCCCCCCCCCCCCAACACAACCCAAAGATATGCAGGGTAGGTAGATTGGCCACGCTAAATTGGACCTTAATTGGGGAAAAAAATGAATTGGATACTTCACATTTTTTCTAAAATGTGGCAAACGGACAGGCAATCTCTACGCCCTTTGTCTGCCCTGGGTTCCCAAGTGCATTCCGTCTCTTGCCAGTGCTGTTAGAGAGAGATATTAATGGGAATATGAAGTACTTCCCAAAAGATGGAGGAATAAAACTGGATTTTTCCTGGGCTGACATTATTAGTTTTCTCAACGACTAGTGTGATGCAGTGTTTGGGTGGTCTCACTCACAATGCAGAGTGTAATTTGGCTACAAGTACATTTTATGTTACAATCTCACAGAACCAGGTCGTAGTGACACCGAAAGCGCAGGATAATAAAGTATTAATTGAGTTTTTCTTTTTATGATGTTCAGAAAACTAAGAATTAAAAGCATCCATTTAAACATGGCAACACAATACATTCGAAAAGGACGGTTTTTAGGACGATACGTGGGGTGAGGGACTTAAGTTATGTGGAGAGGTCGGAAAAGTTGGCACTGTTCTCCTTCGGACAGGGAAGGTTAAGAAGTGACTGAGTAGAAGTTTCCAAGACAAATAAGACAGTTTGGTAGAATAGGTTGAGAAAAAGAATTACTCCCTCTGTGGACCAGTAACAAAAGTTTGAAATCAGTGGCAAGAGATCTAGGGGGAAGACTAGGTGAATGTTTTTCACTCAGAGGTGAACTTGGAACGCTATACCTGAAAGCTCGTTCCTTAACAATTGTAAAAGGGAGACAGGCCAGCACTGGTAGATGAGAATCAAAAACACACCCCACCTGGCTTACTCACTCTTCCAACTTCTTCCATCGGGCAGGAGATTCAGTGATGTGCCATCAATTATAACAAAGACGAGTTGTGGAACGAAACTGTGAGCGGAATTCTCTGCTCCTGCGATGAATCGGGAAGGCCGTCGTGAAACTCGACCGAGGTTCACGACGGCCTCGGACGCCGCTCCTCGCCCCTTATTCACCCCACCCAGGGGGCTAGGAGCGGTGCTCCATTACTCTCGGCCATCGGGCCTTGACGCTTGCGTCAAGGCGGCGCGCCGAGAATGACGCGATGGCAGCGCCTAAGTGACGTCAGCCGCGCATGCGCAGGTTGGCCGACTCCAACCTGCGCATGCGCGGCTGACGGCTCCAACCCGCGCATGCACGGTTGCCATCTTCCCCTCCGCTGCCCCGCAAGACGTGGTGGCTTGATCTTGCGGGGCGCCGGAGGGGAAAGAGTGCGTCCCATTGAGACGCCGGCCCGCCGATTGGTGGCCACCAATCGTGGGCCAGTCCCCTCCCGAGCACGGCCGTGGTGCTCACTCCCCTCTCCACCCCCCACAAGCCACAAACGAGCATCTGGCGCCCATGTTCACGATGGCAGCAACCAGGTGTGGTTGCCGCCGTCATGAACCGGTCGAGAACGGCAGGCCGCTCGGCCCATCCAGGCCGGAGAATTGGCGGTCGCCGTGAAAAACAGCAATTCTGCGAGCGGGGGGGGGGTGCCAGGACGGCGTGTCGTGAGTCACCCGGCCCTCCCGCGATTCTCCCACCCGGCGTGGGGGGCGGAGAATCGCGCCCTGTGGCTTTAATAAGCTAAATGAGGGGCAGCATGGTGGCCTAGTGGTTAGCACAACCGCCTCACGGCGCTGAGGTCCCAGGTTCGATCCTGGCTCTGGGTCACTGTCCGTGTGGAGTTTGCACATTCTCCCCGTGTCTGCGTGGGTTTCGCCCCCACAACCCAAAAATGTGCAGAGTAGGTGGATTGGCCACACTAAATTGCCCCTTAATAGAAAAAATAATTGGGTAATCTAAATAAAAATAAAAAAATTAATAAGCTAAATGAGATCCTGCTGGCAACTGATACCGAACTGGGGCAGGGCCAGAAGTCGGCCACCTTTATACAGAGCCTGAGGGGAGGAGCCATAGGCAGAGCCAGCAGAGACAACAAACAATATAGACAATACAGTAACAGTGGTTCACCACAATATATATAATACAATAACAATGGTTTATCACATACAGAAGTCTAAGAAACCACATGAACAGACTCAGAAATAGCTTCTCAGACTCCTAAATGACCCTCTTATGGACTGACCTCATTAACACTACACCCTGTATGCTTCATCCGATGCTGGTGCTTATGTAGTTACATTGTATACCTTGTGTTGCCCTATTATGTAATTTATTTTATTCCCTTTTCTTCCCATGTACTTAAATGATCTGTTGAGCTGCTCGCAGAAAAATACTTTTCACTGTACCTTGGTACATGTGACAATAAACAAATCCAATCCAATCCAATCAAACTATCAAGTGTTGTGGAAGAAAATCACGAGTGTGAGACCAAGAATGATTGATCCTTCAAGAGAAAACTGCAGGCTGACAAGCTGAACGATTTCCTTCTGTGCAAGTTTCTGGGATTTTATGAACCTATATTAATTATCTGTTTTGTTCTTATTTATTTTCTTACATCGGAGATCGGGGTGGGATTCTTCAAAAACCAGCGGGGCGGGCGTGAACCACTCCGCCGTCGGGCCACCCCGATAGGTACGCTGGCGGGACCGGCCCAAAATGGGCGGCCACTCGGCCCATCGCAGGCCGGAGAATCGCCGGGGGAGCCTCTGTCAACGGCCCCCAACTGGCCCGGCGCGATTCCCGCCCCCGCCAAATCCCCGGCTCTGGAGAATTCGGCAGCCGGTGGGTGCGGGATTCATGTCGCCCCCGCGGTGATTCTCCGACCCGGCGGGGGGGCCTGAGAATCCCGTCCCAAGTTCTCTGCTTGGAGAACTGATTGCCCATGCTGTTGTGCTTAATGTACATAGGGAACACAACCTACGGATGAAAGATTAAATGCAGGCAGAGAAGCATCAGTAGTACACTGGAGGTTATTTCTACCAAGCAGGGCAATGCTGCTGTGCGTAGCAATCTTTTATTCGCTATAATTGTTGTACCATCAATTTTTAAAAAAAATTTAGAGTACCCAATTAATTCTTTCCAATTAAGGGGCAATTTAGCATGGCCAATCCACCTACCCTGCACATCTTTGGGTCGTGGGGGCGAAACCCACACAAACAAGGTGAGAATGTGCAAACTCCACATGGACAGTGACCCAGAGCCGGGATCGAACCTGGGACCTCGGCGCCGTGAGGAAGCACTGCTAACTTACTGTGCCACCGTGCTGCCCGGCGTACCATCCATTTACACGATCCAGGCAAAGAGCAGAAATCTACCTGTTGAGGCCGAAGACAACCTGCCAAACTCTTTTTTTGCAACATCACACTTTCGATTTTAGTCACTGAAACTGTACGGCCTCTTTAAACTGTTGCAGGCCTGTAGAAATTCCACCTCCTCATCGCCGGGTTGCCCAGGAGAGCAGGTTTCTTTGACCTGGCAATGTGCCTCAGCCATATGACAAATTGAAACAAAAGCTGGTGCAATTCCCCCGCTGGCCTCTCTGAACAGTCTTTGCTCAGACCGCCGTGCCTGCCCCCCCCCCCCCCCCCACCCTCCGCCCCCACCACCTCCCCAAATGCCCTCATCTTGCTCACCTCCCACCAGTTCCCTGCTGAGACGAAAATCAACCTCAGAATGTCAGTGAGCCGTCCTCACTGACATTGGCCTACCATTTTGCAAGCACTTGGTGCTGACGGCGCAGGGTTTAACACCTCCCCTTGAGAAATGTCACGTCACAGATTTGTTCCACCTATCCTACGACGTTTGAAACTGATTTAATTATTAGAATCTCTGAAATTAGATACGTTGACGTGTATGCAATTGGAGAGCTGTTTTTATTAATCTGCGATTTCCGCGACCATTATACTTACTAGGATTCTGCGAAATAAATTACTTTGAGACCGTAATGAGTGGGGTAGAAATGGAAATTTCAACGTATTCAGTTGGAGAATTCTGAGGAAATTCTTAGCACAGAGCAGATTATGGGCACTGAGCAGCTGGCGCAAACTTTGCCAACTCACATTTCCTAAACAGCACTGACTTCCACTCGATGTATTGTTTCAACTCTTCTTGAAAACAGTATTTCTGTAAAAGATCACAGAAAACTTTCGACATGCCACCACGATGGATAGCACTACACATGACAAGCAGGCAGGCTGCGTAAATCAGCAATTTCTGGCTCTTAATGTTTGTCAGATTCCAAACGCCACGGTTTCAATTAATTAATCTATTTATGGCATAAAGAGCACAGCAATGCCAGGGCGTCACCGTCATTTTAACACAGTGACCTGACCGTTACAAGCTCGTGTCTTTTGGTGTTGGGTCTCTGGCTGTAAGGTATGGTGACATGTTTGCTATTTGTTCTTTAATAACTGGGTTCTGCCCACAAACAAGGCGTCCAGGTTGTCCAGCGGTGACCCGCCTGTTATAGTAGCAGGTCAGGATTTGAAAACATTTGCCCGACTCAGCAGCAAGTCAAGTATTAGGAAATGTGAAACCCACAGATAGTAAGTGGTTCCAGGCAGGAGATTGTATATTTATGCATTTGGCTGCAATATTGTCTGTTTCGCTAACCTTGGAAGTGAAAACTGCATAAAGAAAGAAGAGAGAAAATATCGCTTTCAGCAGTGTTTAGCAATCGAAGCAGGTACTTGTGGACGATCACAGTTTTAGGATGTTTGTGCTCAGGCTCGTCCTTCATGGGAAGGACACCCGGAACACAAATTGGGAAGCACTACAGGCAATTGCTCTGACCCATTGCTATAGAATAGGTCAAATAATGATTTCTGTATCAACCTTTTTAACGGTACGAGCCGTGCATTACATGTATTCACGATACTCTGGCATTGTGGTGCTGCTTACTGTATCTCCTATCTACTCTGCACAGCTGCAGGATCAGAGACCACAATTTGAATGATTCCAAATGACGCCTTTAATATTAAGTAGATCAATGATTTGAGATAAAAGACAAAGAGAGAGTCGTGCCCAACTTTGCAGATGATACCACACTTGAGCATAGTTAATGGATAATTCTGAGGCTCAGTTGGTATTGTTATGGCACTGGAAGGGTCAAAAACTGTGGCAGAAGGAATTCAATGTCAATAAATCTGAGGTGCTACATTATCACTGACAAAAAGTAGTAATTATACTTTAGATGGGGCAAGCTATCTGATCTGGGAGTGCAGGGTGACTTGGCGATTCAGACTCACAAGGCATTAAACGCAGCACTTCAAATGATTTTTTTATTATTCGTTCATGGGGCGTTTGCAATGCTGGTAAGGCATTGGTTGTTCCATGAGAATGTTATGACACCCTGCACTAGAGCGCGGTCAATTCCTGCCCCACTTGGCGCAGAGTCACAACACAGTTGAAATTAACTCTTAATTTTCAAGTTATTGGCTGCCCAATAACTACAGTCACTAGGTTTGTAAATGTAAACACAATTAACTTTTATTAATCACAAGAATTGCAATTAAGTAGACAACAAATACAAGTCATTAACCACTAACTAATTTCTACCCACCCCCTTTAATGCGCCACACTCCCTACACACACCCTAGACAGACAAACACAGAGGGGAAAGAATCATAGAATTAGATTTCCTACGGTGCAGGAGGAGGCCATTCAGCCTATTAAATCTGCACTGACCCTCTGAAAGAGCACTGTACCTAGGCCCAAACCCCCACCCTATCCCCGTAGCCCTACCTAGGGGAAATTCCGGGAGTCAGACTTCGGCAGAATGCTGGATGCCACTGAGGTGGGGATGAACACCCTCTTCCCCCGGGTGGGGTGGAGACTCAGCCCACAATAATCAATGGGATGAGGTGGCAGAGGCTGTCTGCGTGGCAGCCTCACCAGGAGGACCATCAAGCAATGCCGAAAGACGAGGAGCGACCAAACTCCTTCGTGTAGCTCGGGTGAGTCACCACCTCTATGCCCCTGACATCACTCCTGTCCCTCACTCCTCACATCAGCTCCCAATCCCCGAGAGGCCAACAACACTCCACTTGCCTGCCTATCCCTTACAGCTCACCCTGCATCAAACCTCAACACATGCATTATCCTCTTTGGCCAGAAGTCAAGAACTCACATGCCACCAGCTACAGATCCCCCCTTAGAGCCCGCCTCCCAGTGTCTCACTATGTCTTTCTGTGTCCCCAAGGATAAGGATAATTTTCGAGAACAACAGAAGATGGGAGTGGGCATTCCACATATTGGGGTTAACATCCCTGAGAGGAGAGGTTCCTGCAATTCGTTGGGGAGGCTGAAACAAGGGCATTGTCTGTTTTTGAGGTTGGCATGCGGCAACAAGTGAGATCCCAATGCAATACAAGGGAGCATGTACTCTCGCCACAGGTGATACCAACCTGATCCAAAGGAAATTCAATGTAATTGGAACCGTGATTCTGATGGTCAAGTTAAACGATTGAGAGTATCGCAAATGGCATAATCATTCAGGCCGATGATGGGATGTCCCTCTAAGCAAGTGGATCACCCCTCTCCCACAGACTAGTCATTCCCTGGATCTCACCTCATGTCTTTGGTCTTGCAGGATCCCCATCAGATGTGGTTGGGCCGACAGGCTCGCTGCCCCCAGCCAGGTCCTCAGCACACCATGGAACACTGAGGAAGACACTGAAATCTCACCCCCATTTTCACCTGCTTCATCCACCATCGCCTGGACTATCGCCTCGATGGGTAATGTTAGCGATCAGGCTCCTGGGTCAATCTCTGCTGAGCACTGCACAAACAATGCAGCACGTTAGGTGGAGAGAGGGACTCCCTCGGGAGCGGACGGTTGGAGGGCTGACCAATCCCAGGGAACAGCTGTTGCCCTGTCAGCTATTAAGTTTCCGGACAATATGATCGCATCACTGGTGCAGATGCAACTGTCCAGCACCTGCAAACCCAGCTGGAGGAGTCTAGCTGCCTTCAGGTACAGGAAATGGTACGGACAGTGAGTGGCACCCAGGGAAACACTGAGAGGATGGCCTCTATGGTGGAAGGCCAGGAGCAAGACTTCAGAGTCATGTGTCAGGATGCCCAAGGCTTGGGCACACTGTGTTGTCCATGACAGAGGCGAAGGACAGGGGAACCCAGTCACAGGCAGACATGTACCGGGCTGACATGGTCATTGCTGCGGTGCTCCAGATTGGACCATTCCCAAAGGGTCATGGCTGAGAGCATTGAAAGTATTGGCTGGGTGCTGACTGACCTGGGCCAGTCACAGAGGGACGTGGCACAGGCACAGTGCGACATGACTGAGGTAGCGAGTGACATGGCTCACTCGCTGAGGGACATGTCCCAGTCTCAATGCGCAATGGCTGAGCGCATCGACACATGGTTCAGACGAGGGTGGGCTCATTCACAGGGGATGCTGCCATACAAGGTAGGCTCACACTGCTGCCCCTGCCAATTCTCGGTGTGGGTGTAACCATGTGGGTTGCCCGTGTCAATGGGCATGCCCCACCCCCCCACTCACAGCTGCCCAACGCCTGGCCCAGTCCATCCTTTACACTCATGAGACAGAGGCAGATCAGACTGGTGATGCAAAAAAGTGTTTAATTGTGTGTATTTAAGGGCAGCACGGTGGCCTAGTGGTTAGCACAACCGCCTCACGGCGCTGAGGTCCCAGGTTCGATCCCGGCTCTGGGTCACTGTCCGTGTGGAGATTGCACATTCTCCCCTTGTCTGTGTGGGTTTCGCCCCCACAACCCAAAAATGTGCAGAGTAGGTGGATTGGCCATGCTAAAGTGCCCCTTAATTGGAAAAAATAATTGGGTAATCTAAATTAAAAAATAAAAATTGTGTGTATTTACAATAAGTGTGCCCTTCCCCTTACTATCTTCGATCTACTACACCCGTGCCAACTCAAGTGGCATCGATCTTCCTTCTCTTCTGTGGCCTGTTGCTTCTTCTAGGTATTATCCCAGAGAGCACATCTGAAGGGGAGGCAGCCTGCTGCTTGTCTCTCCCTCTGCCCTGTGATGCCCTTGGCTCGAGGGCCTGGACCTGCTTGGGCCTGACAAACTTTTGGATGTCACAGGTGACGACGTATCAGCCTGTTCTGCCCGCCACCCATGAGATGTGTTCCAACACCTCCCCAGCGGGTGGCGCCGACTTGGGCCCCATCGCTTCCTCCTCACTCGGGGAGATCTCTGTACCCTGGGCTACTCCATGGGATGGAGGTGAGGGCTGAGCGAGCTGCCAATGTAATTCTAGATGTGCACTTGTTACATATACTACTTGATCTTGACAGTGTTCAATGTTGGCAGCGTATAGAAAAGTTTTGCATTCCACAGTGCTGACATCTCTGGTCTTGTTAGCACCAGGCGCAGCTAAAACTAAAATAAAACCGCTCTCCTTTAATGCCACTAACTTTACAATGGCAGTAGAATGATAAGTGATTGCGTCAACAATGAATTCTGGTAAAGGATGAGTTAAATGAAATCTTGCACTTTAATGTCACTATTTAGGCCACCAGTGTGTCTTCGGTTGACCGTTTTTCCTTGAAAATACCGACCAGAGATCAATGCACTGAAACCGCTGCGAAGGGATCATTTTGTATGTGAGCTTCATGTGTGTCATGGCAGGGATCACAGCCAAGCTTGATTCTGATCTCACAAGACTCAATACATTTTCCAGAATCAGGAATCAAAACCGCAGCTGATTTAAACTCCCAAGCCGCAGTGGCTCATCCAAGATCATTTCAGGCATATTGGCCTCAAATGAGAAGAGTGGCCTTCTTATATCTTTAGCTCAGTGTTACAATAGGGCTTTATCTCCAACACCATCAGAACCAAGATGCAATTTAAAATGCCTGCACTCACAAATACAAATTGCTTTACATTCTAGTTTTGAAATACAACGTTTTGGAGTTTTGCAAGGTTTTGCAGCAATTTTTCTCAATCATTCGTTTTCATATTCCTCCATGGCCTCACTCCTCCCTATCTCTGTAATCTCCTTCAGTTCCACAATCCCCCCGCATCGAGATATCTGCATTCACCTAACTCTGCTCTCGAGGCCCCTTAATAGCTTTATCAATGATGTCTGTGCCTACAGGTGCTCAGGCGCTAAGCTCCATAATACCATTCCTCGCCACTTCCCCACCTCACTTCCCTCCTTTAAGAAACTCCTTCAACCTACTTCTGTGAGCAAGCTATTGGTTGTCTGATTTAATATCGCCTTACGTGATTTGGTGTGATAGATTGCTTTATAATGCTGCTGTCAAGCACCTTGGGCCATTTCGCTAAGTCAATGGCTCTGCATAAGAATACAAGTTGCGTTGTTGATTTGTGCATCAGTGTAAGTTCTATTTATTAATGGGATTCTGTAAAGTTTACAGGCATTGTGATACACCAAAAGCACCAAAGGACAATTCTAAAGAAAACTTTTTTGCCACTAAGCCAATGATATCATTGAAAAGATAGCCAACTTCAGCTTTCATCAAATTGCGTCAAGAATCTTTAGGATAAGTGAGGTGTGACTTAAAATATGAATCGATATTTAATAAGATATTTTTACAAGAAGTTGATCTACATCACTTCATTAATCATTGTTCTGTGTTATTCCAGCAGCCCTGCTGCTGCTCACTCAGTTGGAAAAGTTTAATAGATGGTTACAAAATTGCAAGTGGGTACAGCCACAATTTGATAGAAGGTCACTTACAAGTAGATCCTTCCCCTTCATCTATCATATTAAAGTAAAAAATAACCATAATGTACAAACCATTTCATTTCTTTTATCAACAGATCCCTGCTCGGCACGCTGTGAAATGATGTCAAACATGTAATTTTCCAACCAATGGAGCTAGAGGTTTTGAACAAAATATATTTCTTAGATTGGCCAGCTGTCATTGTGGTTTAAGTTGAATTGAAAGACTTTGCTGTTAAATTTGCTTATTGGTTTTGCCATTATTTCTGAAGTGACCCTTGCCTCAGGTAAACTCTCTGATCTGTGTCATCATTCACAAGGCTGATCTAGTGCTGGGAGGAAGCTGGGAAAATGGGGGAGAAGGTGTAACTACATTAAGGACTCCAAAATTGTAGCACGCGATATATTGCATGACTCTGCAGTACTATGAAACCTTTGTTCATCTTGCCTGGACTAAAGGCAGTCGTGCATTTGTGCGGAGCTCAATTTCAGCTTGTGAAGGAAGTGTCACAAAGAGTGGGCAGGCTGACCTCTTTAGTGCTGACACCCAATTGCTGAGAGCTCACATTGCAGTTACAAAGAAAAGTCAAAGTTGT
Organism: Scyliorhinus canicula; assembly: GCF_902713615.1. Taxonomy (NCBI): domain Eukaryota; kingdom Metazoa; phylum Chordata; class Chondrichthyes; order Carcharhiniformes; family Scyliorhinidae; genus Scyliorhinus; species Scyliorhinus canicula. Next base: position 91,565,409 of record NC_052164.1, on the reverse strand, counting down.
TCTTCCTGGAAAGTAGATCGTTTTCAATTGTTTGTGTTTGACGGAAACAGGTGGACTTATATTTTACAAATATTACCCGGTTTAAGATGATTTTTGCCCCATTCAATTTTTCAAAGTAAAATTAGAGTATTTCAAAGTATTTGTTTTTCCAGGTAAGGGGCAATTTAGCGTGGCCAATCCACCTATCCTGCACATCTTTTGGGTTGTGGGACTGAGACCCATGCGGACACCCGGAGAATGTGCAAACTCCACACGGATAGTGACCCAGGGCCGGGTTTGAACCTGGGACCTCGGCGCCGAGGCAGCAGTGCTAACCACTGCACCACCATGGTGCCCGTTTGCCCTATTCAAAAGCAAGTTTCCAACTGGGCCTTCGGTTTACATATAATTAAACATGACAATAAACATAGTCTCAAAGAGCAGGGAATAAATGAGCTTGGAAGAGTCTGAAAAATGGCTCTCATTTTTACCATTGAATGCTTTACTGTTTTCTTCCTCATGCTTCCATAGCTTCTCCTGCTGCCCGCTACCATTGCTACCATTGCTGGCATTGGCATCCCTAGCAGGATTTATTTAAAAGTACATCAGATTTGTTTCAATGAGTTTCACTTTTGTTTTTTTTTTGACAGGGTGGGTTTAGAGGGTTAAATTATGAAAACACGAACTTAGCTTGTATTCCCAAACTGCTGGACAGAAGGGAATACAAATTCCAATGATTTGACTCTCCATCATTTTTTTTTTAAAATTTAGATTACCCAATTATTTTTTCCAATTAAGGGGCTTTTTAGCGTGGCCAATCCACCTAACCTGCACATTTTTGGGTTGTGGGGGCGAAACCCACGCAGACACGGGGAGAATGTGCAAACTCCACACGGACAGTGACCCAGAGCCGGGATCGAACCTGGGACCTCAGCGCCGTGAGGCGGTTGTGCTAACCACTAGGCCACCGTGCTGCCCTTTGACTCTCCATCATGATGAATTTGCAGTAATGGTGAGGGCAGCACGGTGGCACAGTGGTTAGCACTGCTGTCGCACAGTGCCAGGGACCCTGGGTTGAATTCCAGGCTTGGGTGACTGTCTGTGTGGAGTTTGCACGTTCTCCCCGTGTCTGCGTGGGTTTCCTCCGGCTGCTCAGATTTCCTCCCACAGTTCAAAGATGGGCCGGAGAGGTGTGATTGGCCATGTCAAATTGCCACTTAGTGTCGAAAAGGTCTGGTGGGTTTACGGGGATAGAGTGGAGTCTTGGGCCTAGGTAGGGTGCTCTTTCAGAGGGTCGGTGCAGACACAACTGGTTGAATGGCCTCTTCTGTATCACAGGGATTCTATGAGGGAGCTGCACTATTGGAGGTGCTGCTCTTTCAAATGACATGTCAAAACAAGGCCCCATCTGGCCCCTCAAGGGATGTAAAAGATTCCACGGCACCATTGTGAGCTGGGTCGTGGCATCCTAGTCTAGTTTAATCCTCGGAGGATATCACTAAATCAGATTATGTGGTCATTGTCACATTTCTGTGTATGGGACATTGCTCTGCACAAACTGGTTGCTGCACTTCCTACATTGCAACTGTGAAGTGCTTCAACAAGTACCTTTCTGGCTGAAAAGCATTTCCGAAGTCATAAAAGGTGCAAAGTAATGTGAGACTTTCAAAAGAAATGTGGTGGGGAACAGTATGCCACAGTGAGCTAGTCACTGGCCTTTCACCTTTGCCAGTTTTGACGTTACTGGTTGCCATGGACTAAATGGGTAATGGATTATTCTTCTGGACTAACGAGAGGGGAACAAAATCTCCTCAGCATCCAGTTACGTTATCGATGGCCTGGGACTAGTAGATGCCGAGAAGAGAGCCATCCCTTAGCTTGAGGAGTACAAAACCTTGCGAAAAGGAGCACCTTTCATGACCTCAGGACATCTACAATGACTTTACTGCCAATGAAGTATTTTTGAATTGTCGTTTTGATGTGAGAAATGCAGCAGGCAATTTGCGCAGCAAGTCCCCACAGACAGCAAAGTGCTAATGATCAGCCAATCGTTTCTTTGCGTTGCTGACTGAAAGTTAACTATTGGTCGGGACACCGTGGAGAATTCCCTACACTTCATGGGAATAGTGTCAGAGGATCTCATTTTCATCCAACTGAGAGTGTAAACAGGGCTTCAGATTAATGGTTCATCTGCAAGACAGTGCCTCCAACAGTGCAGCGTTCCCTCAGTGCTACATTGGAATGTCACCCTACAATTTAGTGCCAGGTCCTGGAGTGGGCCATGAACCGAAAATCTCCTGACCAAGTGGTGCAGGCGTTACCGATTAAGCCGTGGGTGATTGAAAAATTGGGGCTTTATCGGCACCTTTAGCCATTGATCTTTACTGAATGGCGGGCTGTGACTAATGGTGCTCCACAGGGATAAGTGCTTGGACATTTGCTGTTCGTAGTATACATAAATGATTTGGAGGAAAATGTAACTGGTCTGATTAGCAAGTTCGCGGGTGACAAAAAGGTTGGTGGAATTGCGGGTAGCGATGAGGACTGTCGGAGGATACAGCAGGATAGAGGTCGTTTGAGATTTGGCAGCACGGTAGCATTGTGGATAGCACAATCGCTTCACAGCTCCAGGGTCCCAGGTTCGATTCCGGCTTGGGTCACTGTCTGTGCGGAATCTGCACATCCTCCCCGTGTTTGCGTGGGTTTCCTCCGGGTGCTCCGGTTTCCTCCCACAGTCGAAAGATGTGCAGGTTAGCTGGATTGGCCATGATAAATTGCCCTTAGTGTCCAAAATTGCCCTTAGTGTTGGGTGGGGTTACTGGGTTATGGGGATAGGGTGGAGTTGTTGACCTTGGGTAGGGTGCTCTTTCCAAGAGCCAGTGCAGACTCGATGGGCTGAATGGCCTCCTTCTGCACTGTACAGATGGAGATTAACCCTGACAAATGTGAGGTAATGCATTTTGGATGATCTAATAAAGGTGGGAAATGTACAGTAAATGGCAGAACCCTTAAATATATTGATAGGCAGAGGGATCTGGGTGTACAGATCCACAGGTCACTAAAAGTGGCAACACAGGTGGAGAAGATAGTCAAGAAGGCACATGGCATGCTTGCCTTCATTGGCCGGGGCATTGAGTATAAAAATTGGCAAGTCGTGCTGCAGCGGTATAGAGCTTAGCTAGGCCACACTTGGAATACAATGTTCAATTCTGGTCGCCACACTACTGGAAGTATGTGTAGGCTTTGGAAAGGGCACAGAAGAGATTTACCAGGTTGTTGCCCTGGTATGGAGGGCATTAGCTATGAGGAGAGGTTGGATAAACCTAGTTTGTTCTCACTGGAACGATGGAGATTGAGAGACAACCTAATAGAAACCTACAAAATCATAAGTGGCATGGACAGAGTGGATAGTCAGAAGCTTTTTCCCAGGGTGGAAGAATCAATTACGAGGGGACATAGGTTTAAGGTGCAAGGGGCAAAGTTCAGAGGAGATGTGCGAGGAAGTTTTTTTACACAGAGGGCAGTGGGTGCCTGGAACTCACTGCTGGAGGAGGTGGTGGAAGCAGGTACGATAGTAACGTTTAAGGGGTATTTTAACAAATACATGAATAGGATGGGAATAGAGGGATATGGTCCCAGGAAGGGTGGGGAGGTTTAGTTCACACGGGCTGTATGGTTGGCGCAGGCTTGGGAGGGTCGAAGGGCCTGTTCCTGTGCTGTACTTTTCTTGGTTCTTTGATCTTTGAATACCAAATTCTGTAATTGAGATTGGGGAAGTTTCAAGTTACCAGGGTTCTCAGGAATCCAGTGCAGTGAGAGTGGCAGGCAGCTAAAAGTGAGAGGGAAATAGGGTTCAGCTACTAGGATAAAAATAAGGAGGAGGCACAGAGACTCAACAAAAGGAAAAGATGCAATGGCAGAGGGAAAATAAAAAGAAAGGAAAATGCAGAGAACAAATAGATAAGAGGAAACTAAAATGACAAGATAGAAACTGGCGTGGAATATATTGTTATTTTTATGAGCCAGTTTTATTCTCTTTGAGGTTGACTCAGCATGTGGTCCATATTGATGCCCAAGGGTGTTCAATGATTAATGATCATGGCACCATTACTGCAAATTTATCATGAACAAGTTTACTGTTAATTACGAATGAAACTAAATGGCCCAAATTTATCTTGAAAAGTTTTAACTTAATGTTCAAAAGTAACACCGCAAAGTAAGGTTGGAACCCATCTTGGAAATTAGCAATAATGGGTTGGATTTAATGGTGGGCTGCAGAGCCCTGAGGTCAGCTAATGGACAGATTCCAAGTCCACAACTGCCAGCAGTGGGACTGCCTCTCAATTATATGTAAGGCAGTCTCCTAATTGGCCACCTGCGTGTCCGCCATCTAATTAAGGAGGTCAGGGAACGGGAACAGGTGGGTGATGATGAGGCAGGCAGTGACTTTAGGGCACCTCGAGGTAAGTACATTAAAAATAGGGGCAGAGGGTTAGAGGGGAAACACTTCTGGGGGGAATTGTTGGTGTCACAAGGACTGTCTTCGCTGTCCGCAGCCCCCCTTGTGGGGCGTGGAGTCTCTAGCTCTGAAAAACCCCAGACTGCCACAGGAAGGGCACCTCTCTGGTAGGGGGCCACTCTGGCATTGATAAAGCACCAGCGGACCCAGAAAATGCCCTCAATAGATCTTCTAATTCTGCTAATCAGTTGTCTACATCCTTGACCCACATCCAGTCCCGTCGCTGGTAAAATTCCCCAATGGTGGGACTGTGTCCCTGATGACCTCATAGTATGTTGCCTGGCAAGTTATTAGCCGGTCACTTCTGGAGCACTTGCCTTACATTGGCGTTCGATCTTTTAACCATATTAATCATGGGATTTTGCTGTGAAGTTTAGGCTTCACTCAGTTTTCCCAGATGAAATATTGGCCAAGTAAAAGTCAACAAAGGGCGGAAGATGGTAAGGCAAGTTTCTAATTTTCCACTGTGATTGATGTGTGAAATCTTTGTATATCATATTATATGTCTGTTGCAGTAATGTTATTAAAATCACTTATGTTATGGTAGTCAAGATAATGGGCGGGATCCTGCCTTCTAGGGACGAAGTGCCCACAAACCCCGGAAAACCGGCGAGCATCATTCCGGACTTTTTCCTCGAAGGTCTGAGGTGATTCTCCGTTTTCAAGGGGGCCAGCAGAGCCCTGGAATGCGTTTCGCAGCTCTGGCTGCCGGCGGGGCACTGCAGTTATGCCTGTGGGGCCACGGGTCCGCGCATGTGCGCGGCGGCCGTCTTCGCGCCGGCCCCGTGCAACATGGCAGAGCCTTACAGGGGCCCGGCGTGGAGGAACGTAGGCCCCCCACCCTGGAATGAGAGCGCCTGCTGATCGGTAGCCTCCAATCGCGGGCCTGGCCACCGTGCAGGCCCCCTGGAGTCGGACTCACCCGCATCTCTACCAGGACGGCCCCCGCAGCCAGAACGCCGAAGTTCGCTTGACATGTGGGACCACATGTGAACCACGCCAGCGGAACTCAGCGGGCACTCGGCCTGTCAAGCGCAGAGAATCGCTGCAGGGGCCGCTTTCAATGGAGTTTCCCGCGATTCCGGCACGTAGGGTCGCAGAATCCCGCCCTATATGTCTGCAAAAGCTGTGATTCAGCTCGACAGGCTGTCACTCATGGGAGCCTTTGGGTCAGTTTTTAGTAAAATTTTGGAGTTCGGCTTTGGGTTCTGAGGAAAGGAGGAGTGTTTCTCAGACTGTCTTCTGAAAGCTTCTATCCCAAGGATTTTGTGGCTAAATCTGCAAGCCACTAAGTGTTAAATTTATTAGCAGCGTGGCCATTCGATCGTGCCCTGTGTTTTCTTTCTTTTTTTATTTGTTCATGTGATGTTGGCGCCGCTGGCTAGGCCAGCATTTACTGCCCATCCTGAAATGCCCTTGAGAAGTTGGTGCTGAGCTGCCTCATTGAACTGTTGCAGTCCATATAGAACATAGAACTGTACAGCACAGTACAGGCCCATCAGCCCACGATATTGTGCCGACCATTTATCCTAATCTAAGATTAACCCTACACCCCTTCAATTTACTGCTGTCCATGTGCCTGTCCAAAAGTCGCTTAAATGTCCCTAATGAATCTGACTCCACCACCTCTGCTGGCAGTGCATTCCACGCACCCACCAAAGAAACGACCTCTGACATTTCCCCCACACCTTCCTCCAACCACTTTAAAATTATGTCCCCTTGTGACAGTCATTTCCGCCCTGGGGAAAAGTCTCTGGCTATCCACTCTATCCATGTTTCTCATCACCTTGTACACTTCTATCAAGTGACGTCTCTTCCTTCTTTGCTCCAGTGAGAAAAGCCCTAGCTCCCTCAACCTTAGTTCAGAAGACATGCCCTCCAGTCCAGGCAGCATTTTGGTAAATCTCCTCTGCATCCTCTCCAAAGCATCCACATCCTTCCTATAATGAGGCGACCAGAACTGGACACAATATTCGAAGTATGGTCTAATCAGGGTTTTATAAACCTTGCGACTCTTAAACTTAATCCCCCTGTTAATGAAAGCTAACACACCATACGCCTTCTTAACAACCTTATCAACCTGTGTGGCAACTTTGAGGGATCTATGTACGTGGACCCCAAGATCCCTCTGTTCCTCCACACTTTAAAGAATCCTGCCTTTAACCCTGTATTCAGCATTCAAATTTGACCTTCCAAAATGAACCACTTCACATTTATCTAGGTTGAACTCCATCCGCCACTTCTCAGCCCAGCTCTGAATCCTCAACACTACCAACAACTCCACCAACCTTCGTGTCATCGGCAAACTTAATAACCTACCCTTCCACTTCCTCATCCAAGTTATTTATAGAAACCATAAAGAGCAGAAGTCCCAGAACAAATCCCTGTGGGACACCACTGGTCACCGACCTCCAGGCGGCAAACTTTCAATCCACTACCACTCGCTGACTTCTTTTGGCCAGCTAATTCTGTATCCAGAAAGGCAAATTTCCCTGTATCCCATGCACCCTGACTTTCTGAATGAGCCTACCATGGCGAACCTTATCAGATGCCTTTCTGAAATCCGTATACACTACATCCACTGCCTGACCTTCATCAATGTGTCTCGTCACAGCCTCAAAGAATTCAATGAGGCTTGTGAGGCATGACCTGCCCCTCACAAAGCCATGCTAATTATCTTTAATCAAATTATGTTTTTCGAAATAATCATAAATCCTACCTCTCTGAATCCTTTCCAATATTTTGCTCATCACAGACATAAGACTGACTGTCCTGTAATTCTCAGGGATTTCCCTATTCTCTTTCTTGAACAGGGGAACAACATTCGCCTCCACCCAATCATCCGGTACTACTCCAGTGGAGAGTGAGGATGCAAAGATCATCGCCAACGGTGCAGCAGTCTCCTCCCTCACTTCCCATAGTAACCTTGGGTTTACCCCGTCTGGCCCAGGGGACTTATCTATCCTGATGCTTTTCAAAATTTCCAGCACATCCTCCTTTAAAAAAAATGTTTTAAAAATAAATTTAGATTACCCAATTCATTTTTTCCAACTAACGGGCAATTTAGCATGGCCAATCCACCTACCCTGCAAACCTTTGGGTTGTGGGGGCGAAACCCACGCAGACACGGGGAGAATGTGCAAACTATCCTCCTTCTTAATATCAACCTGTTTGAGCCTATTAGCCTGGTTCACGCTGCTCTCACGAGCAACAAGGTCCCTCTATCTAGTGAATACTGATGTAAAATATTCATTGAGGGCCTCCCCTACCTCCTCAGACTCTAGGCACAAGTTCCCTCCACTATCCCTGATCGGCCCTACTCTCACTCTGATCATCCTCTTATTTCTCACATTAGTGCAGAATGCCTTAGGGTTTTCCCTAATCCTTCCCGCCAGGGCTTTTTCATGCTCCCTTCTAGCTCTCCTATGTCCAATTTTGAGTTCCTTCCTGGCTACCTTGAAACCCTCTAGAACCGTGCCAGATCCTTGCTTCCTCAACCTTACGTAAGCTTCCTTCTTCCTCTTGACTAGAACTTCCACTTCCCTTGTCATCCAAGGCTCTTTCACCTTACCATTCCTTCCTTGTCTCAGTGGGATAAAACTATCCAACACTCGCAGCAAGTGCTCCTTAAACAACCCCCCACATTACTGTTGTGCATTTCCCTGAGAACATCTGTTCCCAATTTATTGTCCTCAGCTCCTGTCTAACAGCAGTATAATTTCCCTTCCCCCAATTAAATATCTTCACATACTGTCTGTTCCTATCCCTCTCCATGACTATGGTAAAGGTCAAGGAGTTGTGGTCACTGTCACTGAAATTCTCTCCCACCAGGACATCTGATACCTGGCTTGGTTTGTTGCCAAGCACCAAATCCAATATGGCCTGCCCCCTAGTTGGCCTATCTACATATTGATCAGGATTCCTTCCTGGATACACCTGGCAAATCTGCTCCGTCTAAACCATTTGCACTAAGGAGGTTCCAGTGAATATTAGGGAAGTTGAAGTCATTCATGACAACAACTCTATTACTTCTGCACCTTTCCACGATCTGCCGCCCAATCTGTTCCTCCATCTCTCTACTGCCATTGGGGGGTCTATAGAAAACTCCCAATAAAGTGACTGCTCCTTTCTTGTTTCTGACTTCCACCCATACTGACTCAGTAGACAAACCCTCCTCAACTACCTCCTTTTCTGCAGCTGTGATGCACTTGTTAATTAACAGTGCCACCTCCCCTCCTCTTTCACCTCCCTCCCTATTCTTCTTAAAACATCTAAACCCTGGAACATCTAACAACCATTCATTCCCCTGTGAAATCCATGGTCTCCGTAACAGCCACAACATTGCAGTTCCACTTTATAGGTACACTTGCAGTGTTGTTAGAGAGGGAGTTCTGTACTTCTGTACTGCACGTCCAAAATACAACACTTCACAATTTTTATTTTACATTGATCGGCATCTGTAGTTTTCCTGCCACTGAGCAATGTTCACCCTCCTCAGCCTTTTGTTACCCTTTGGACAATTTGCCATAATCTCTTGCCTCTAATCTGGCGCTTAAAGCAAATTTCAATATTGTTCCTGCATCTGCTAAAGCCAGGTGTTTGGGCATATTTACGAAATTCACTGCCTCATGTTTGAATTGACAACACTCGCCAGGCAACATGAAAGTTTAAAATGTTCTGCAGATCAATTCATGGTAATATAAATACTTGTCTATTTTTATAACACGCACGTGTGGGTGGAGAGAACTGAATATGTTCTCTCAAATTAGTCCCAGAACAATAAGAACACTTCGTGGAACATCCCACTTTAATAATTTGTAAAGTGTCTTACAAAAATCGTGTATCTGAATATAAACATTTATTAACATCGGGACCACAGGAACAGGAGTAGCTATTCAGCTCCTCAAGCCTGTTTTGCCATTCTATCAGATCATAGCTGATCTGTGCTTCAAATCCATTTCTCTGACATTGCCCCATCTCCCTTGATGTCCATACCTAACTTACACCTGCTGAGTATTTCCATGGAATCGGCATCAACAGCCTTTTGAAAGAGAGGGTTCCAGATAGCCATTAGCCTTCAGGTGAAGAATTTGCTTACTGATTACGTCCAACATGGCCGAGCTAAATTTTAAGTTTATGCCCCTTTATTCTCAGTTCACCCATGAAAGAAAATGGTTTTCCGGCAATCACCCTGTTGAATTCTGTTAACTTTTAAGATCTCAATTAGATTGCCAAATCCGTCAATTCGAGTGATACAAAATACAAATCAAGTCTCGGCAAACTGCCCTCATAATGTTATCTGCGTTGTACTCCCCCCCCCCCCCCCCCCCCTCCACTCCTTGACCTTTACCATCGTCATGGAGAGGGATAGGAACAGACAGTATGTGAAGATATTTAATTGGGGGAGGGGAAATTATACTGCTGTTAGACAGGAGCTGAGGACAGTAAATTGGGAACAGATGTTCTCAGGGAAATGCACAACAGTAATGTGGGGGGTTGTTCAAGTAAAACAATAGGAAAAGAGAATCTGTATTCTTTTATCAGGGAAAATCAAAACAAATTAACAATGGGATTTTTCGGTCACGCTCACCCAGAGGCCGTAAGTTCCTGCCTGAGGGCAACTGACCACTAAACGGTCTGCCAAATTTTCCAATCCACTCGTGACAATTCCCATGGGGGGGGGGGGGGGGGGGGGGGAGTGACTGGGTAATTTACCCAAAGAGTTTCTCTTTGTGATTGTTGTATTTTTAAAGGATAGGTTTGCAGACCACGGAGTTACAAGCAAGAGCTTTATTGGAAAGGTGAGCTTCAGCGCTTGATACTTTCATCATATGTTCCCAAGGTGCCAAAGCACCCGCCATTTTACCATGGGAAGGCCTGTGTAAGCACAAATATGCCATAAAGTTTTTAGCACTTCTTTTTTTCCCTTTCAATCAAGATACCCTGAGCTGCTCCTTTCTGAATTCTACAAGGGGTGTTGGAGGAACAACATCTCATCTTCTGGTTAGGCACGCTACAGCCTTCCGGCCTGAACATCGAATTCAACCACTTCAGATGATCAGCTCTACCCCACCTCGACCCATTTGTTTTCATTTCATTTTAACTGTCTTTTACCATTTCTTTCTTTCTTAATATATATTTAAATTCCCCCCCAATCTTATCCACCTTTCCTTCACCTTTCTCCTCTTTGCTTCCCCCTTCCCCTCCCCCAACATCTACAGTTCATTCTCTAATGTTAGTTTCCCTGCTGTTTGACCTTTCACATCTTTTGTTCTCTCTGGGGACTGCCATTAGCACTCTTTCCCCTTGGGTTTCTGTGGCTATGACTCATCTTTCATTCTTACTCCACAGTAAAAATATTTCCCACTTTCTCTGTCTGTTACCTTTGACAAAGAGTCATTGGGCTTGAAACATTACTCTTTTCTCTCCCTACAGATGCTGCCAGACCTGCTGAGATTTTCCAGCATTTTCTCTTCCGTTTCAGGTTCCAGCATCCGCAGTACTTTGTTTTTATCCAGTGTTGCTAATTCTCATCGCTCTCAAGTAATTGTTGCAGGGTATTTGCTACTTTACTTGCTGCTCACAATAGTTTTAAAAAATTAATTTAGAGTATCCAATTTTATTTCCCAGTTAAGGTGCAATTTAGCGTGGCCAATCCACCTACCCTGCACATCTTTGGGTTGTGGGGGTGAGACTCACGCAGGTATGGGGAGAATGTGCAAACTCCACACGGACAGTGACCCGGGGCCGGGATCGAACCCGGGTCCTCGGCGTCGTGAGGCAGCAGTGCTATCCACTGCACCACCGTGCCACCCTATCTACTCACATTAGTGGGAGCACTATTCCAGAACTTTCCGGGCAGAGCACATGGCAAGCTTCCTTTGATGCTTTTTTTTTCCAATTCAGGAGCAATTTAGCTTGGCCAATCCACCTAGCCTGCACATCTTTGGGCTGTGGGGGTGAAACCCACGCAGACACAGGGAGAATGTGCAAACCACATATGGACAGTGACCCGGGGCCAGGATCGAACTTGGATCCTCAGCGCTGTCAGGCAGCAGTGATAACCAATGCACCACCGAGCCGTCCTAGCTACTCACAGTAGTGGGAGCACTGTTCCAGAACTTTCCATGCCGAGCACATGGCAAGGTTCCTTTGATACTATTTTCACCAAAACCTTGAATTAAATTTTGGTTCCTTCATTGGTTGGTGCTATTATTTGGCATCCCTCGGTTGTCAGCTTTGGTGTTGTGATGTTTTCTTAATCCCTTTTTGGATGGCTGCGGCATGGAGTGATGATTTTCCATACTCCACCGGATTTCTCCAGTTCTTTTCCGGGTGTTTGCAGTGCGGATCAACCACCTGCTTGCCAGTTTCTTTGTGGTATTTTTAAAGGATCGGCTTGCAGACCGCGAAGGTGCAAACAAACAAGAGCTTTATTGGACAGTTGTCTTCCCTACAGGCTACTAGACTAGACTGACTGTTAGCCCATGCAAACTGCCGATGATATCGTCAAAGCGTCACGTGACCAAACTCTTAAAGTGACCTTGTTCCAACTAGGAACAAACAACACTGATCAGACCTAAGCTGGAATGTATTCCCGGAGAGAATAGGTGAGGAAAGGATGAGGTCTCAGTTGTGATTCCTCATGGAAAAATAACCCTCTAAAGTTCCCTGTCCCTGTGCTCATGTAACTGTGTCTCACCACGAATCACTGCTTGAAGGATGGTAGGTGGGGGGGGGGGGGGGGGGTGCTCTTGTGATATATCAAGTGTTCAAAACATTCTCAGGGATAAATGTAGTTCAACATACGACAATATATTTCAATGCACAGAGGTTAGAGGTTTACCTGTACAATTTCAAATTGTATCTGGTTGGGAGATTTTCAAAATGAGGGAGCAGAACTGTTGACCAAACATGAGTGTAAGGAAATGTTAGGTTTATTGACATAGAACTAAGACTCTGTGTACACTGGTCCCAGAAGAGATTAACGGTGCACAGCCCATATTCGGCCCGCGGTTTTTAGGTCCAGATTTGCTCCCCTGCTGATAAAGGAGCTCCACCCCTCAGCGGGGAAGATCGTACTCTATGAGACTCAAGGGGAGCCTAATCAGCCCGGTCCCATGGGTCTCGTGTAGGCTCCAACAAGAGGGAAATGGAGGCTGCTGCGTAGAAATACAGATATGGTTTTGAAGACCTTTCTGTAATTAGAAGGCTGGAATTAAAATAGAGTGAATTAAGAGTTTTTGAAACTCCTTTATGCACCATGCCTTTGATGTGAATAGACAACTTAAATAGATAAATCTCTCACATTTGTGAGCATGGTAGGTTTAATGAACACCACAGCGTTCAATGTACACTCTATATATAGGACACGATGAGTACAGTTCACCATAGAATAGACACATTAATAAAATATTTAGCAGTCACTGAATTTTATTTTATTTATGACTAACTGTGATGATAATACCTAATTTTATATTTGTGTTCACTCTGCTTTGTCCCATTTTCCCTTTTTCGTTTACATCTCACCATAATATACCCTCAGGGAGAAGGCCGTTCAAATTTCTGGATGTTTGTGATTGGTATAAACCAATGAGGATGTGTATTATTTTCACCGACGTTATTGTCAGGATCCATAACACACTCACTACCTTCTTTCTATAATTTTTACAGACTTGCCAATTGGTTAACCCCATAATTTGCACAGTCCTTGATTTATGTTTTCAGCCTGGATGCTATTAACCCAAATTTCAGTTTGTGTGGAGGTATTCATCTTAATATTGAAACAATAATGTTTCACAATGGTATGAAAGGATCAGACAGGATTCAATAAGAACATCATTTTAAAAAATAAATTTCAAGTACCCAATTCTTTTTTTTTCGCAATTAAGGGGCAATTTAGAGTGGCCAATCCACCTATCCTGCACATCTTTGGGTTGAGGGTGGGGGTGAGGCCCACGCAGACACGGGGCGAATGTGCAAATTCCACATGAACAGTGACCCGGGTCCGGGCTTGAACTGGGTCCTGGGCACCGTGAGACAACAGTGCTAACCACTGTGCCCCCCCCCCCAATAAGAACATTATTAAAAATAATTCTTATCAAAGTCTGACATTCCTGTTTTCGGAGCCCAATACTTATTCTTGTTTTCTTACTTATCTTTGGCCATTTTACTTGATATCATTGTTCCTTTCATTGGATTTTTGGAATAGGTATTTCCTGAGCTACACCAAGTAAGATTTACACCATTTATGCGAATGGTGGGGCCTTGTGTAATGAATGACAAAGGCCTTTCCATCAGTATCAGCGGTAACAATGTAACCATATCATGCAACCTGACTGTAATAAGTGAAAGGAAGCACAGAGCTTGAGTATTGCTGAAAAAAAGAGACATTTTGTCAAAGCTTTTCGTCTTGCACTCATCAGGTAATTTCCCAAGAATATCAATATCAGGGAAAACAATAAATTTACACTGTATGAGAAGCGAGTGTTGATTGGTTGGCAAGTGAATTCTGGAAATGCCTCTACCAATCAGAATCCACTTGCCAACCTAACAGCACCCTCTTTTTATAGGGGCGAATATTCTGGTCCCGCTCGCCATGAGAATTGTCACGGATGGGACAGTAAACTTGGCGGACTATTTAAAGGCTGGTTGACTTGGATGGGGGTTTCTGGGCAGGACTGGAGAACCACACCCATACAGTATAGATATGTTCTTTTTAATTTCATCGGTATTCTTTTTTTAAAATTTAGAGTACCCAATTATTTTTTCCAATTAAGGGGCAATTTAGCATGGCCAATCCACCTATCCTGCACATATTTTGGGTTGTGGGGGTGAAACCCAAGCAGACATGGGGAGAATGTGCAAACTCCTCACGGACAGTGACCCAGAGCCTCGAACCTTCGAACCCAGGTCTTCAGCGCCGTAGGCAGCAATGCCAACCACTGTGCCACCGTGCTGCCCCTTCATCGGTATTCTTGATAAATGTCCTGATGAGTGCAAGACGACAAGTTTTGACGGTATGTCACTTTTTTCAGCAATACAGAAGTGAAATGGTTAATCTTCAGAAATTATGTGAGAGTACATTCTGAGAGCGGTGTGGAGGCAAAGCCACCAAGACTCCATTCTGAGCTGAGTTTGGAATTCTGACTGGAGAATGAGCCAAAGGTGCTGGATACCTTCCCAGTGACTCAGTGAACAGCTAGGCAGCAGTCCCTGTCTCCAATGATAATTAACAGTAAGCTTTAAATATGCCTTTGGTTCCATTAAGTACATTATGTGCAGAGAATTATCCAGAAATGAAGAATGGTTATTTTGCATCTAAATCACATTCATCCGTCTGACCAGAAGCTTTGGCTAATTTGTTGCAGCTTTATTGAGGCAAGAGATATGTTTGTCAAAATCATTCTTGTTGCTTAACCACTGTTTGTGCAAATGTGGACATCCAGTAATATACCCAGTTTTCTACGAATCAGGGAATGGCCAAGAAAGGGCAGAACAGAGACTGTGGGTTAATAATCTATGATATGTAGGATAGTTTAGCTAACAATCCAGGGGGTTGGTTTCTCATTTGGCTGGACAGCTAGTTTGTGATGCAAAGCAACGCAACAGCGCAGGTTCAATTCCCGTGACCGGCTGAGGTTATTTATGAAGCCCCGCTTTCTCATCCTTGCCCCTCGTCTGAGGTGTGGTGACCCTCAGGTTAAATCGCCACCAGTCAGCTCTCCCCCCTCAAAGGGGGAAAGCAGCCTTTGGTCACCTGGGACTATGGCGAATTTACTTATTTACTAATCTGGTTTAGTGTCATATTTAAAGTGTGCCGTGTTTTTCGGCATTCCACATTTCAAAATGAAGTGGGCAATTAAAGGCAGCAGAAACACCTTAATGGTCGAAAGGGCAAAGTGCCAATATCTTTTGTTTTGTGCTATTGGACAGCGTGGCCTGGAGATGTGGCATTCATGCTGGCATCTTGCACCTAAACCTAATGGGCTGGTTTCTTCGCTGGCGGGATCCTCCGTTTCACCAGCAGCGCACTCAGACCAGCGGATCTCCCGACGCCGTGGGGGTGCCAACAATGGGACACCCCATTGGCAGCTGGCTGGACGGAGGGTCCAGCCCATTGACTTTTGTCCTTAGGATTCTTAATTGTCAAATAAGGTGCAAAGTTGTTCGCAGATTAATTTCTGCTTCCCTAGACCTGTTCACGAAACAGTTAAACCGACGGAAATCATTTGCGATCTGAGCCTCTCTTTGAAAAAGAGGTTCTTTACTCTGCTATGGCCAGAGAAAACATGAATGAACAATGTTTTCTTCAACCAGGCCTCACGTGGTGAAGCAAATTGACAGGTTAGCACTGTTGCTTCACAGCGTCAGGGTCCCAGGTTCGATTCCCCGCTGGGTCACTGTCTGTGCGGAGTCTGCACGTTCTCCCCATGTCTGAGTGGGTTTCCTCTGGGTGCTACAGTTTCTTTCCAGAAGTCCCGAAAGACGTGCTTGTTAGGTGAATTGGACATTCTGAATTCTCCCTCCGTGTACCCGAACAGGCGCTGGATTATGGCGACAAGGGGATTTTCACAGTTACTTCATTACAGTATTAATATAAGCCTACTTGTGACAATAATAAAGATTATAATAATCCGTCAATTCAGTATGATCTTTCTTCCAGGCCACACTGGCAAATCGGTATTTTGAGAAGTTAGAATGTTTCTTCCAAAGTTTTTGTGCCAACTCTAGATATCTGTACCCAAACCGAGGAGGGTTGAGGGGGATAGATTTTCAAGGCTACATGTCATTCTGAAAGGAACCAGTAGGAGGTGTGCTAGAGTAACTTGACGCCCAATTAAGTAGGATGCTCTTTCTAAGGGCCGGTGCAGACTTGATGGGCCGAATGGCCTCCTTCTGCACTGTAGGTATCCTATGGCTCTAAGATAATTTCTCTTGCTCAGGGAGAGCACAGTGCTCCATCTTTATCCCCCCTAAAGGTCAATCTGCTGTCAGAGCTCTCAGTATGAGTGGCTGTAAGTGAAAACGCATTTCTTCCCCTTACATTCTTTTGCTTTTTGTTGTAAATGTACAAATTGTGCGCAAGGATTGATGAAACAATAATGTGGACTATTTATTTGAAGATAAGTCTGTGCACAAACAATATTCACTACGAGACTAAGCATACATGTATGACCTTGAATACTTCTGCTTGCCGGCTGACTACAGGTCATGGGACTAACACATCACATCCTGTTGAGGTGGTAATGATTGACAGTAGTTTAAGATAGGAGCCTCAAAGATTTATGCACATCATGGGGTGGGATTCTCCATTGCGGGCAGCCCCACACCGTCGGGAAACCCCCGGGCTGCCGGCAAAACGAGGAATCCCAATGGCGGAGAATCCAGCCCCATATCACAACACTTACCATTGTAAAGTGTTTGTGCAACAATGGGAGGTTCAAACAGATGAGATACATGGTGGTTGGTGTGTTACAGTTCACTCAGGAAGTTCAAGTTGCTGTGGCAACATGCACTTTTACCCTTATATTGACCCTTCTCCTAAGGGGAAAAGCTTCTTCCTATCTACCCTATCTATATCCTTCATAATTTTGTACATTTCCATCACTTGGCTGACTAGGATTCCCTCCTGCTGTTACTGTCTGCCTTATTGTGTGCTAGAAGGATTTGATGATCGCATTATGAATGTGCCTTCCTTGGCTATCACATCCTGGAGTGGGAGTTGAACTGGGAGCTTCTGGGGAATGAGAAAGAGATTAAATGAAATGAAAATCGCTTATTGCCACATGTAGGCTTTAAATGAAATTACTGCGAAAAGCCCCTCGTCACCACATGGCAGCACCTGTTCATGGAGGCTGGTACGGGAATTGAACCCATGCTGCTGGCCTGCCTTGGTCTGCTTTAAAAGCCAGCTATTTAGGCCTGTGCTAAACCAGCCCCAGTCTAATGCTGCACCACAAGACCTGCATGTGTGATGATAATAATAATTGCTTATTGTCACAAGAGGCTTCAATGAAGTTATTGTGAAAAGCTTCTAGTCACCACATTGCAGCACCTGTTCAGGGAGGCTGGTACAGGAATTGAACCCATGCTGCTGCCTTGGTCTGCATTACAAGCCAGCTATTTAGCCCAGTATGCTAAATCAGCCCCTGATACATAGGCTGGTGGAAAGTGATCAGGTAAAGATCATACAGCCAATAGTCAATAGCAAGAAAACAAGATCATTTGGGTAGTACAATGGAAACTATTAATTTGATTTAATTCTGAAAATTAAATGAATGTGAATCTGAATAATTCCCAAGGAGAAACCTGACATCCAATGACATCCAACATCATGAATATTTATTTTGTCACTTCTCTTCAATTTTACAGTAAGAAGTCTTACAACACCAGGTTAAAGTCCAACAGGTTTGTTTCAAACACGAGCTTTCGGAGCGCAGCTCCTTCCTCAGGTGAATGGAGAGGTCTCTTCATTCACCTGAGGAAGGAGCAGCGCTCCGAAAGCTCGTGTTTGAAACAAACCTGTTGGACTTTAACCTGGTGTTGTAAGACTTCTTACTGTGCTCACCCCAGTCCAACGCCGGCATCTCCACATCATGGCTTCAATTTTACATGTATGATGGGAAATCATAGCTATGAATTCCTAGTGAAGCCTTGCATTTAGACTTGATCACCAGGAACAATACCTTATATAACAGTGACAACAACTTGCCTTGATGCTGGGCTATTATACTGATTTTGCCGAACTACCAGCCGGGTAATGAATGCAATTGCGTCCGAATACATTGCACAGTCTTTGCTGATCTCCCAAAGGCCTTAGCTGCTGCAAACTTTGGGGTTCCTGGCTTCTACTGGGCAACTTGGGCTTGTCAGGAATGATCTGTGAATGTTTCAATTGTCATCACTGATTGTAATTCTAACTGACCATTGAATTTCAGGTCATCAAGACACATGAAATCTTTAATGCAATTGCAGAAATAACTATTCCTGAAATGAATCTGAGTCACTTGCTGGCTGGAGTTCACATCAGTGACATCTTGATCACTTTCATTGATTCAATTTTAAATCTCACAAAATTAATTTCCAATCGCCATGCAAGGTTTAATTTCACAGTTGCACTCTATCACCAGAGATCACCTCTTCTATCACCGCTGAAGTATCCCGACACCATTCATCATTTTGTTGTAAACCCTTGATATTTATGGTTCTAGATTCAAAGCTATTTGAAAAAACTATATTTTGTGCATTTTTGGGTCATTGATTGACAATTGATGTGTACACTGCTGTCTGAGAAATAATGTTCCTTTGAACAGGGAGATCACATTTTCATTTGGGACTTACACATCCATGAACTTGTGGCTAATAGATATTTGCTGCATGTTGTACGCGGGCTCTGTGCATTGTATACCTGGGGCATGGAAAGCATTCTCAGTTATACAAGTTAGTTTAACTGTTTGCAAAATGTAAGAAATATTACCACCTTTTCTTTCCAGAACAGATTCATTTGGCAAGACGAAGCCAACATGCCTGACTGTTTACCAAATTTGACATGAACGTAAATGTTTCGATAGACCAAAGGAACATAATTCACAAAATAACAGAGATGTTTATCATGCACAACAATAACAGCAACATCTCTTATTAGAGCAGCCAGAGAGCCAATGGAGAAGATAGAAACAACTGTGGTAATTATGGTTTTAACTGTGTCAGGAGTCCAGAATGCCATTGCAGATTGCATAGAGCCATTGGTGAGTCCAGAGG